>NC_080752.1:1519850-1835328 GCF_020826845.1 Diceros bicornis minor | reverse complement strand
CAGAGCCTGGAGGGAGGGCGGGGCATTCACTGAGGACCCCCGAGGTCAGCCCTAGGCCCCGGCGGTCGCGCAGGCGTCCTTGGCCTGTGCTGTGGGTGGAGGGTTGAAGCCAAGCCCGCAGGGCTCCCGGAGCGGCCAGAGAAAGAAGGGCCCATGGAGAGGTAGGCGAGGTGGGTAGGGAGAGCCACCTTACTCTCCTCAGCTCCCTGAGGGAGAGAGAGAGAGACAGAGACAGAGAGAGAGATCCATGACCTCTGAGTCTCTGCCTCTACCGCTGGCTGGTGCCAACTCACGCGCCATCCCACTTCCAGCCATCACCCCCACGCCTGCCCCGGAGCCAGCCCCACCACAGAGAGGCCGCTTCCTGCTCCCCTCTGTGCCTTCCCTTCCCGACCTGACTCCAGTGCAGGGGATAAGCTTCAGACAAGTCTTTCCATGTCCCTCTGCATGACAATAGACTTCCTCCCCTCTCCCATTCCACAGGCCCACCCGGGACATCCACCTTGGTCATTAGCTCAGGAGAGGATGCAAGATGAGAATCTCTGCTATTGTGTGGGGAGACTCAGTTTCCCGGGTTTCCCCCATGGACACATGTTCTTCAGCTGGGTCTGATTTTCTCCAGACAAGCTGTCTTGGGAAGGATTTGGCCAGCCCTAAGAACCTGAAGGGAAAGGGCGGAGGGGGGTTCTCTCTCTGCCCCCGACAGCCCCGAGCTGGGTCGCTCCCTCAGACCTGGCCAGGGGCAGCCCATCCCCCGGCGCCCTTCCCCGGGGCATCCAAGGGCAGGCTCGGCGCCAGCCCCACCACGCTCGCCACTGCCCGACCATCGTCCTCCCTCGGGGGGCCTGGGCAGGACAGGGACCCGGCTGTGGGAGGCCTCCAGATCTCAGGCCTGGCACACCGTTTACCAGGCTGCTTCCTCCTCTGACGGGGGCCCAGCACACGCCCCAGGAGACTTGGCAGCCGCCCCCAGGGCTCTATCCTCTGCAACTCGTCCCCTTGGAAGGGGCTGGCCCAGGTGCCAGGTTCGGCTGGTCGGCCAGCCTCCTTTGGAGAAAGCAGGCAAGCCGAGCCAGGCTTGCAGTGGCCCTGGCGTGACACCTGCCACCTCAGGCAGAGGGCCTCCCGCGTGCCCTCCATGGCGGATTTCTCCCCGGAGCCGTGGCCTGGGCACTAGGAAGGCCGGGCCTCCCCGACTTCCGGGAGGAGGGGCTAGCCCAGTTACGCCCTGGCCCCCAAACCCTCTGGTGCCATCTGCCTGTCTCGGCACTTCTGACTCCACAGAGCCTTTCCTACACCTGGGCTGCCTGCCGTGGCAAAGTGCAGGCGTGGGGTGAGGCCATGGCTTTGTCTTTCCAGGAAGAAATGAGCCCCTGGCCGAAGCAGCAGGCCCAGGCAGAGCCTTGAGCTTGAAGCCCAGTAGGTCTGTGGCCCTCAGGGCCAGAGCAATGCTTTCAAGGCAGGGAAGCGGCCTGCAAGCTGAGTGGGAGTGGGGGAGGGGAGGGAGACAGCTGAAGCCCAGTCCAGAAGGGCGGCAAAGGAACAGCTGCAGCTGGGTCAGAGCCTGGAGGGAGGGCGGGGCATTCACTGAGGACCCCCGAGGTCAGCCCTATGCCCTGGTGGTCGCGCAGGCGCCCTTGGCCTGTGCGGTGGGTGGGGGGTTGAAGCCAAGCCCGCAGGGCTCCCGGAGCGGCCAGAGAAAGAAGGGCCCTTGGAGAGGTAGGCGAGGTGGGTAGGGGGAGCCACCTTACTCTCCTCAGCTCCCTGAGGGAGAGAGAGAGAGACAGAGACAGAGAGAGAGATCCATGACCTCTGAGTCTTGGCCTCTACCGCTGGCTGGTGCCAACTCACGCGCCATCCCACTTCCAGCCATCACCCCCACGCCTGCCCCGGAGCCAGCCCCACCACAGAGAGGCCGCTTCCTGCTCCCCTCTGTGCCTTCCCTTCCCGACCTGACTCCAGTGCAGGGGATAAGCTTCAGACAAGTCTTTCCATGTCCCTCTGCATGACAATAGACTTCCTCCCCTCTCCCATTCCACAGGCCCACCCGGGACATCCACCTTGGTCATTAGCTCAGGAGAGGATGCAAGATGAGAATCTCTGCTATTGTGTGGGGAGACTCAGTTTCCCGGGTTTCCCCCATGGACACATGTTCTTCAGCTGGGTCTGATTTTCTCCAGACAAGCTGTCTTGGGAAGGATTTGGCCAGCCCTAAGAACCTGAAGGGAAAGGGCGGAGGGGGGTTCTCTCTCTGCCCCCGACAGCCCCGAGCTGGGTCGCTCCCTCAGACCTGGCCAGGGGCAGCCCATCCCCCGGCGCCCTTCCCCGGGGCATCCAAGGGCAGGCTCGGCGCCAGCCCCACCACGCTCGCCACTGCCCGACCATCGTCCTCCCTCGGGGGGCCTGGGCAGGACAGGGACCCGGCTGTGGGAGGCCTCCAGATCTCAGGCCTGGCACACCGTTTACCAGGCTGCTTCCTCCTCTGACGGGGGCCCAGCACACGCCCCAGGAGACTTGGCAGCCGCCCCCAGGGCTCTATCCTCTGGAACTCGTCCCCTTGGAAGGGGCTGGCCCAGGTGCCAGGTTCGGCTGGTCGGCCAGCCTCCTTTGGAGAAAGCAGGCAAGCCGAGCCAGGCTTGCAGTGGCCCTGGCGTGACACCTGCCACCTCAGGCAGAGGGCCTCCCGCGTGCCCTCCATGGCGGATTTCTCCCCGGAGCCGTGGCCTGGGCACTAGGAAGGCCGGGCCTCCCCGACTTCCGGGAGGAGGGGCTAGCCCAGTTACGCCCTGGCCCCCAAACCCTCTGGTGCCATCTGCCTGTCTCGGCACTTCTGACTCCACAGAGCCTTTCCTACACCTGGGCTGCCTGCCGTGGCAAAGTGCAGGCGTGGGGTGAGGCCATGGCTTTGTCTTTCCAGGAAGAAATGAGCCCCTGGCCGAAGCAGCAGGCCCAGGCAGAGCCTTGAGCTTGAAGCCCAGTAGGTCTGTGGCCCTCAGGGCCAGAGCAATGCTTTCAAGGCAGGGAAGCGGCCTGCAAGCTGAGTGGGAGTGGGGGAGGGGAGGGAGACAGCTGAAGCCCAGTCCAGAAGGGCGGCAAAGGAACAGCTGCAGCTGGGTCAGAGCCTGGAGGGAGGGCGGGGCATTCACTGAGGACCCCCGAGGTCAGCCCTAGGCCCCGGCGGTCGCGCAGGCGCCCTTGGCCTGTGCTGTGGGTGGAGGGTTGAAGCCAAGCCCGCAGGGCTCCCGGAGCGGCCAGAGAAAGAAGGGCCCATGGAGAGGTAGGCGAGGTGGGTAGGGGGAGCCACCTTACTCTCCTCAGCTCCCTGAGGGAGAGAGAGAGAGACAGAGACAGAGAGAGAGATCCATGACCTCTGAGTCTCTGCCTCTACCGCTGGCTGGTGCCAACTCACGCGCCATCCCACTTCCAGCCATCACCCCCACGCCTGCCCCGGAGCCAGCCCCACCACAGAGAGGCCGCTTCCTGCTCCCCTCTGTGCCTTCCCTTCCCGACCTGACTCCAGTGCAGGGGATAAGCTTCAGACAAGTCTTTCCATGTCCCTCTGCATGACAATAGACTTCCTCCCCTCTCCCATTCCACAGGCCCACCCGGGACATCCACCTTGGTCATTAGCTCAGGAGAGGATGCAAGATGAGAATCTCTGCTATTGTGTGGGGAGACTCAGTTTCCCGGGTTTCCCCCATGGACACATGTTCTTCAGCTGGGTCTGATTTTCTCCAGACAAGCTGTCTTGGGAAGGATTTGGCCAGCCCTAAGAACCTGAAGGGAAAGGGCGGAGGGGGGGTTCTCTCTCTGCCCCCGACAGCCCCGAGCTGGGTCGCTCCCTCAGACCTGGCCAGGGGCAGCCCCATCCCCCGGCGCCCCTTCCCCGGGGCATCCAAGGGCAGGCTCGGCGCCAGCCCCACCACGCTCGCCACTGCCCGACCATCGTCCTCCCTCGGGGGGCCTGGGCAGGACAGGGACCCGGCTGTGGGAGGCCTCCAGATCTCAGGCCTGGCACACCGTTTACCAGGCTGCTTCCTCCTCTGACGGGGGCCCAGCACACGCCCCAGGAGACTTGGCAGCCGCCCCCAGGGCTCTATCCTCTGGAACTCGTCCCCTTGGAAGGGGCTGGCCCAGGTGCCAGGTTCGGCTGGTCGGCCAGCCTCCTTTGGAGAAAGCAGGCAAGCCGAGCCAGGCTTGCAGTGGCCCTGGCGTGACACCTGCCACCTCAGGCAGAGGGCCTCCCGCGTGCCCTCCATGGCGGATTTCTCCCCGGAGCCGTGGCCTGGGCACTAGGAAGGCCGGGCCTCCCCGACTTCCGGGAGGAGGGGCTAGCCCAGTTACGCCCTGGCCCCCAAACCCTCTGGTGCCATCTGCCTGTCTCGGCACTTCTGACTCCACAGAGCCTTTCCTACACCTGGGCTGCCTGCCGTGGCAAAGTGCAGGCGTGGGGTGAGGCCATGGCTTTGTCTTTCCAGGAAGAAATGAGCCCCTGGCCGAAGCAGCAGGCCCAGGCAGAGCCTTGAGCTTGAAGCCCAGTAGGTCTGTGGCCCTCAGGGCCAGAGCAATGCTTTCAAGGCAGGGAAGCGGCCTGCAAGCTGAGTGGGAGTGGGGGAGGGGAGGGAGACAGCTGAAGCCCAGTCCAGAAGGGCGGCAAAGGAACAGCTGCAGCTGGGTCAGAGCCTGGAGGGAGGGCGGGGCATTCACTGAGGACCCCCGAGGTCAGCCCTATGCCCTGGCGGTCGCGCAGGCGCCCTTGGCCTGTGCGGTGGGTGGGGGGTTGAAGCCAAGCCCGCAGGGCTCCCGGAGCGGCCAGAGAAAGAAGGGCCCTTGGAGAGGTAGGCGAGGTGGGTAGGGGGAGCCACCTTACTCTCCTCAGCTCCCTGAGGGAGAGAGAGAGAGACAGAGACAGAGAGAGAGATCCATGACCTCTGAGTCTTGGCCTCTACCGCTGGCTGGTGCCAACTCACGCGCCATCCCACTTCCAGCCATCACCCCCACGCCTGCCCCGGAGCCAGCCCCACCACAGAGAGGGCGCTTCCTGCTCCCCTCTGTGCCTTCCCTTCCCGACCTGACTCCAGTGCAGGGGATAAGCTTCAGACAAGTCTTTCCATGTCCCTCTGCATGACAATAGACTTCCTCCCCTCTCCCATTCCACAGGCCCACCCGGGACATCCACCTTGGTCATTAGCTCAGGAGAGGATGCAAGATGAGAATCTCTGCTATTGTGTGGGGAGACTCAGTTTCCCGGGTTTCCCCCATGGACACATGTTCTTCAGCTGGGTCTGATTTTCTCCAGACAAGCTGTCTTGGGAAGGATTTGGCCAGCCCTAAGAACCTGAAGGGAAAGGGCGGAGGGGGGTTCTCTCTCTGCCCCCGACAGCCCCGAGCTGGGTCGCTCCCTCAGACCTGGCCAGGGGCAGCCCATCCCCCGGCGCCCTTCCCCGGGGCATCCAAGGGCAGGCTCGGCGCCAGCCCCACCACGCTCACCACTGCCCGACCATCGTCCTCCCTCGGGGGGCCTGGGCAGGACAGGGACCCGGCTGTGGGAGGCCTCCAGATCTCAGGCCTGGCACACCGTTTACCAGGCTGCTTCCTCCTCTGACGGGGGCCCAGCACACGCCCCAGGAGACTTGGCAGCCGCCCCCAGGGCTCTATCCTCTGCAACTCGTCCCCTTGGAAGGGGCTGGCCCAGGTGCCAGGTTCGGCTGGTCGGCCAGCCTCCTTTGGAGAAAGCAGGCAAGCCGAGCCAGGCTTGCAGTGGCCCTGGCGTGACACCTGCCACCTCAGGCAGAGGGCCTCCCGCGTGCCCTCCATGGCGGATTTCTCCCCGGAGCCGTGGCCTGGGCACTAGGAAGGCCAGGCCTCCCCGACTTCCGGGAGGAGGGGCTGGCCCAGTTACGCCCTGGCCCCCAAAACCTCTGGTGCCATCTGCCTGTCTCGGCACTTCTGACTCCACAGAGCCTTTCCTACACCTGGGCTGCCTGCCGTGGCAAAGTGCAGGCGTGGGGTGAGGCCATGGCTTTGTCTTTCCAGGAAGAAATGAGCCCCTGGCCGAAGCAGCAGGCCCAGGCAGAGCCTTGAGCTTGAAGCCCAGTAGGTCTGTGGCCCTCAGGGCCAGAGCAATGCTTTCAAGGCAGGGAAGCGGCCTGCAAGCTGAGTGGGAGTGGGGGAGGGGAGGGAGACAGCTGAAGCCCAGTCCAGAAGGGCGGCAAAGGAACAGCTGCAGCTGGGTCAGAGCCTGGAGGGAGGGCGGGGCATTCACTGAGGACCCCCGAGGTCAGCCCTAGGCCCTGGCGGTCGCGCAGGCGCCCTTGGCCTGTGCTGTGGGTGGAGGGTTGAAGCCAAGCCCGCAGGGCTCCCGGAGCGGCCAGAGAAAGAAGGGCCCTTGGAGAGGTAGGCGAGGTGGGTAGGGGGAGCCACCTTAATCTCCTCAGCTCCCTGAGGGAGAGAGAGAGAGACAGAGACAGAGAGAGAGATCCATGACCTCTGAGTCTCTGCCTCTACCGCTGGCTGGTGCCAACTCACGCGCCATCCCACTTCCAGCCATCACCCCCACGCCTGCCCCGGAGCCAGCCCCACCACAGAGAGGCCGCTTCCTGCTCCCCTCTGTGCCTTCCCTTCCCGACCTGACTCCAGTGCAGGGGATAAGCTTCAGACAAGTCTTTCCATGTCCCTCTGCATGACAATAGACTTCCTCCCCTCTCCCATTCCACAGGCCCACCCGGGACATCCACCTTGGTCATTAGCTCAGGAGAGGATGCAAGATGAGAATCTCTGCTATTGTGTGGGGAGACTCAGTTTCCCGGGTTTCCCCCATGGACACATGTTCTTCAGCTGGGTCTGATTTTCTCCAGACAAGCTGTCTTGTGAAGGATTTGGCCAGCCCTAAGAACCTGAAGGGAAAGGGCGGAGGGGGGTTCTCTCTCTGCCCCCGACAGCCCCGAGCTGGGTCGCTCCCTCAGACCTGGCCAGGGGCAGCCCATCCCCCGGCGCCCTTCCCCGGGGCATCCAAGGGCAGGCTCGGCGCCAGCCCCACCACGCTCGCCACTGCCCGACCATCGTCCTCCCTCGGGGGGCCTGGGCAGGACAGGGACCCGGCTGTGGGAGGCCTCCAGATCTCAGGCCTGGCACACCGTTTACCAGGCTGCTTCCTCCTCTGACGGGGGCCCAGCACACGCCCCAGGAGACTTGGCCTTCGCCCCCAGGGCTCTATCCTCTGGAACTCGTCCCCTTGGAAGGGGCTGGCCCAGGTGCCAGGTTCGGCTGGTCGGCCAGCCTCCTTTGGAGAAAGCAGGCAAGCCGAGCCAGGCTTGCAGTGGCCCTGGCGTGACACCTGCCACCTCAGGCAGAGGGCCTCCCGCGTGCCCTCCATGGCGGATTTCTCCCCGGAGCCGTGGCCTGGGCACTAGGAAGGCCGGGCCTCCCCGACTTCCGGGAGGAGGGGCTAGCCCAGTTACGCCCTGGCCCCCAACCCTCTGGTGCCATCTGCCTGTCTCGGCACTTCTGACTCCACAGAGCCTTTCCTACACCTGGGCTGCCTGCCGTGGCAAAGTGCAGGCGTGGGGTGAGGCCATGGCTTTGTCTTTCCAGGAAGAAATGAGCCCCTGGCCGAAGCAGCAGGCCCAGGCAGAGCCTTGAGCTTGAAGCCCAGTAGGTCTGTGGCCCTCAGGGCCAGAGCAATGCTTTCAAGGCAGGGAAGCGGCCTGCAAGCTGAGTGGGAGTGGGGGAGGGGAGGGAGACAGCTGAAGCCGAGTCCAGAAGGGCGGCAAAGGAACAGCTGCAGCTGGGTCAGAGCCTGGAGGGAGGGCGGGGCATTCACTGAGGACCCCCGAGGTCAGCCCTAGGCCCCGGCGGTCGCGCAGGCGCCCTTGGCCTGTGCTGTGGGTGGAGGGTTGAAGCCAAGCCCGCAGGGCTCCCGGAGCGGCCAGAGAAAGAAGGGCCCATGGAGAGGTAGGCGAGGTGGGTAGGGGGAGCCACCTTACTCTCCTCAGCTCCCTGAGGGAGAGAGAGAGAGACAGAGACAGAGAGAGAGATCCATGACCTCTGAGTCTCTGCCTCTTCCGCTGGCTGGTGCCAACTCACGCGCCATCCCACTTCCAGCCATCACCCCCACGCCTGCCCCGGAGCCAGCCCCACCACAGAGAGGCCGCTTCCTGCTCCCCTCTGTGCCTTCCCTTCCCGACCTGACTCCAGTGCAGGGGATAAGCTTCAGACAAGTCTTTCCATGTCCCTCTGCATGACAATAGACTTCCTCCCCTCTCCCATTCCACAGGCCCACCCGGGACATCCACCTTGGTCATTAGCTCAGGAGAGGATGCAAGATGAGAATCTCTGCTATTGTGTGTGGAGACTCAGTTTCCCGGGTTTCCCCCATGGACACATGTTCTTCAGCTGGGTCTGATTTTCTCCAGACAAGCTGTCTTGGGAAGGATTTGGCCAGCCCTAAGAACCTGAAGGGAAAGGGCGGAGGGGGGTTCTCTCTCTGCCCCCGACAGCCCCGAGCTGGGTCGCTCCCTCAGACCTGGCCAGGGGCAGCCCATCCCCCGGCGCCCTTCCCCGGGGCATCCAAGGGCAGGCTCGGCGCCAGCCCCACCCCGCTCGCCACTGCCCGACCATCGTCCTCCCTCGGGGGGCCTGGGCAGGACAGGGACCCGGCTGTGGGAGGCCTCCAGATCTCAGGCCTGGCACACCGTTTACCAGGCTGCTTCCTCCTCTGACGGGGGCCCAGCACACGCCCCAGGAGACTTGGCAGCCGCCCCCAGGGCTCTATCCTCTGCAACTCGTCCCCTTGGAAGGGGCTGGCCCAGGTGCCAGGTTCGGCTGGTCGGCCAGCCTCCTTTGGAGAAAGCAGGCAAGCCGAGCCAGGCTTGCAGTGGCCCTGGCGTGACACCTGCCACCTCAGGCAGAGGGCCTCCCGCGTGCCCTCCATGGCGGATTTCTCCCCGGAGCCGTGGCCTGGGCACTAGGAAGGCCGGGCCTCCCCGACTTCCGGGAGGAGGGGCTAGCCCAGTTACGCCCTGGCCCCCAAACCCTCTGGTGCCATCTGCCTGTCTCGGCACTTCTGACTCCACAGAGCCTTTCCTACACCTGGGCTGCCTGCCGTGGCAAAGTGCAGGCGTGGGGTGAGGCCATGGCTTTGTCTTTCCAGGAAGAAATGAGCCCCTGGCCGAAGCAGCAGGCCCAGGCAGAGCCTTGAGCTTGAAGCCCAGTAGGTCTGTGGCCCTCAGGGCCAGAGCAATGCTTTCAAGGCAGGGAAGCGGCCTGCAAGCTGAGTGGGAGTGGGGGAGGGGAGGGAGACAGCTGAAGCCCAGTCCAGAAGGGCGGCAAAGGAACAGCTGCAGCTGGGTCAGAGCCTGGAGGGAGGGCGGGGCATTCACTGAGGACCCCCGAGGTCAGCCCTATGCCCTGGCGGTCGCGCAGGCGCCCTTGGCCTGTGCGGTGGGTGGGGGGTTGAAGCCAAGCCCGCAGGGCTCCCGGAGCGGCCAGAGAAAGAAGGGCCCTTGGAGAGGTAGGCGAGGTGGGTAGGGGGAGCCACCTTACTCTCCTCAGCTCCCTGAGGGAGAGAGAGAGAGACAGAGACAGAGAGAGAGATCCATGACCTCTGAGTCTTGGCCTCTACCGCTGGCTGGTGCCAACTCACGCGCCATCCCACTTCCAGCCATCACCCCCACGCCTGCCCCGGAGCCAGCCCCACCACAGAGAGGGCGCTTCCTGCTCCCCTCTGTGCCTTCCCTTCCCGACCTGACTCCAGTGCAGGGGATAAGCTTCAGACAAGTCTTTCCATGTCCCTCTGCATGACAATAGACTTCCTCCCCTCTCCCATTCCACAGGCCCACCCGGGACATCCACCTTGGTCATTAGCTCAGGAGAGGATGCAAGATGAGAATCTCTGCTATTGTGTGGGGAGACTCAGTTTCCCGGGTTTCCCCCATGGACACATGTTCTTCAGCTGGGTCTGATTTTCTCCAGACAAGCTGTCTTGGGAAGGATTTGGCCAGCCCTAAGAACCTGAAGGGAAAGGGCGGAGGGGGGTTCTCTCTCTGCCCCCGACAGCCCCGAGCTGGGTCGCTCCCTCAGACCTGGCCAGGGGCAGCCCATCCCCCGGCGCCCTTCCCCGGGGCATCCAAGGGCAGGCTCGGCGCCAGCCCCACCACGCTCGCCACTGCCCGACCATCGTCCTCCCTCGGGGGGCCTGGGCAGGACAGGGACCCGGCTGTGGGAGGCCTCCAGATCTCAGGCCTGGCACACCGTTTACCAGGCTGCTTCCTCCTCTGACGGGGGCCCAGCACACGCCCCAGGAGACTTGGCAGCCGCCCCCAGGGCTCTATCCTCTGGAACTCGTCCCCTTGGAAGGGGCTGGCCCAGGTGCCAGGTTCGGCTGGTCGGCCAGCCTCCTTTGGAGAAAGCAGGCAAGCCGAGCCAGGCTTGCAGTGGCCCTGGCGTGACACCTGCCACCTCAGGCAGAGGGCCTCCCGCGTGCCCTCCATGGCGGATTTCTCCCCGGAGCCGTGGCCTGGGCACTAGGAAGGCCAGGCCTCCCCGACTTCCGGGAGGAGGGGCTAGCCCAGTTACGCCCTGGCCCCCAAACCCTCTGGTGCCATCTGCCTGTCTCGGCACTTCTGACTCCACAGAGCCTTTCCTACACCTGGGCTGCCTGCCGTGGCAAAGTGCAGGCGTGGGGTGAGGCCATGGCTTTGTCTTTCCAGGAAGAAATGAGCCCCTGGCCGAAGCAGCAGGCCCAGGCAGAGCCTTGAGCTTGAAGCCCAGTAGGTCTGTGGCCCTCAGGGCCAGAGCAATGCTTTCAAGGCAGGGAAGCGGCCTGCAAGCTGAGTGGGAGTGGGGGAGGGGAGGGAGACAGCTGAAGCCCAGTCCAGAAGGGCGGCAAAGGAACAGCTGCAGCTGGGTCAGAGCCTGGAGGGAGGGCGGGGCATTCACTGAGGACCCCCGAGGTCAGCCCTAGGCCCCGGCGGTCGCGCAGGCGCCCTTGGCCTGTGCTGTGGGTGGAGGGTTGAAGCCAAGCCCGCAGGGCTCCCGGAGCGGCCAGAGAAAGAAGGGCCCATGGAGAGGTAGGCGAGGTGGGTAGGGGGAGCCACCTTACTCTCCTCAGCTCCCTGAGGGAGAGAGAGAGAGACAGAGACAGAGAGAGAGATCCATGACCTCTGAGTCTCTGCCTCTACCGCTGGCTGGTGCCAACTCACGCGCCATCCCACTTCCAGCCATCACCCCCACGCCTGCCCCGGAGCCAGCCCCACCACAGAGAGGGCGCTTCCTGCTCCCCTCTGTGCCTTCCCTTCCCGACCTGACTCCAGTGCAGGGGATAAGCTTCAGACAAGTCTTTCCATGTCCCTCTGCATGACAATAGACTTCCTCCCCTCTCCCATTCCACAGGCCCACCCGGGACATCCACCTTGGTCATTAGCTCAGGAGAGGATGCAAGATGAGAATCTCTGCTATTGTGTGGGGAGACTCAGTTTCCCGGGTTTCCCCCATGGACACATGTTCTTCAGCTGGGTCTGATTTTCTCTAGACAAGCTGTCTTGGGAAGGATTTGGCCAGCCCTAAGAACCTGAAGGGAAAGGGCGGAGGGGGGTTCTCTCTCTGCCCCCGACAGCCCCGAGCTGGGTCGCTCCCTCAGACCTGGCCAGGGGCAGCCCATCCCCCGGCGCCCTTCCCCGGGGCATCCAAGGGCAGGCTCGGCGCCAGCCCCACCACGCTCGCCACTGCCCGACCATCGTCCTCCCTCGGGGGGCCTGGGCAGGACAGGGACCCGGCTGTGGGAGGCCTCCAGATCTCAGGCCTGGCACACCGTTTACCAGGCTGCTTCCTCCTCTGACGGGGTCCCAGCACACGCCCCAGGAGACCTGGCAGCCGCCCCCAGGGCTCTATCCTCTGGAACTCGTCCCCTTGGAAGGGGCTGGCCCAGGTGCCAGGTTCGGCTGGTCGGCCAGCCTCCTTTGGAGAAAGCAGGCAAGCCGAGCCAGGCTTGCAGTGGCCCTGGCGTGACACCTGCCACCTCAGGCAGAGGGCCTCCCGCGTGCCCTCCATGGCGGATTTCTCCCCGGAGCCGTGGCCTGGGCACTAGGAAGGCCGGGCCTCCCCGACTTCCGGGAGGAGGGGCTAGCCCAGTTACGCCCTGGCCCCCAAACCCTCTGGTGCCATCTGCCTGTCTCGGCACTTCTGACTCCACAGAGCCTTTCCTACACCTGGGCTGCCTGCCGTGGCAAAGTGCAGGCGTGGGGTGAGGCCATGGCTTTGTCTTTCCAGGAAGAAATGAGCCCCTGGCCGAAGCAGCAGGCCCAGGCAGAGCCTTGAGCTTGAAGCCCAGTAGGTCTGTGGCCCTCAGGGCCACAGCAATGCTTTCAAGGCAGGGAAGCGGCCTGCAAGCTGAGTGGGAGTGGGGGAGGGGAGGGAGACAGCTGAAGCCCAGTCCAGAAGGGCGGCAAAGGAACAGCTGCAGCTGGGTCAGAGCCTGGAGGGAGGGCGGGGCATTCACTGAGGACCCCCGAGGTCAGCCCTAGGCCCTGGCGGTCGCGCAGGCGCCCTTGGCCTGTGCGGTGGGTGGGGGGTTGAAGCCAAGCCCGCAGGGCTCCCGGAGCGGCCAGAGAAAGAAGGGCCCTTGGAGAGGTAGGCGAGGTGGGTAGGGAGAGCCACCTTACTCTCCTCAGCTCCCTGAGGGAGAGAGAGAGAGACAGAGACAGAGAGAGAGATCCATGACCTCTGAGTCTCTGCCTCTACCGCTGGCTGGTGCCAACTCACGCGCCATCCCACTTCCAGCCATCACCCCCACGCCTGCCCCGGAGCCAGCCCCACCACAGAGAGGCCGCTTCCTGCTCCCCTCTGTGCCTTCCCTTCCCGACCTGACTCCAGTGCAGGGGATAAGCTTCAGACAAGTCTTTCCATGTCCCTCTGCATGACAATAGACTTCCTCCCCTCTCCCATTCCACAGGCCCACCCGGGACATCCACCTTGGTCATTAGCTCAGGAGAGGATGCAAGATGAGAATCTCTGCTATTGTGTGGGGAGACTCAGTTTCCCGGGTTTCCCCCATGGACACATGTTCTTCAGCTGGGTCTGATTTTCTCCAGACAAGCTGTCTTGGGAAGGATTTGGCCAGCCCTAAGAACCTGAAGGGAAAGGGCGGAGGGGGGTTCTCTCTCTGCCCCCGACAGCCCCGAGCTGGGTCGCTCCCTCAGACCTGGCCAGGGGCAGCCCATCCCCCGGCGCCCTTCCCCGGGGCATCCAAGGGCAGGCTCGGCGCCAGCCCCACCACGCTCGCCACTGCCCGACCATCGTCCTCCCTCGGGGGGCCTGGGCAGGACAGGGACCCGGCTGTGGGAGGCCTCCAGATCTCAGGCCTGGCACACCGTTTACCAGGCTGCTTCCTCCTCTGACGGGGGCCCAGCACACGCCCCAGGAGACTTGGCAGCCGCCCCCAGGGCTCTATCCTCTGCAACTCGTCCCCTTGGAAGGGGCTGGCCCAGGTGCCAGGTTCGGCTGGTCGGCCAGCCTCCTTTGGAGAAAGCAGGCAAGCCGAGCCAGGCTTGCAGTGGCCCTGGCGTGACACCTGCCACCTCAGGCAGAGGGCCTCCCGCGTGCCCTCCATGGCGGATTTCTCCCCGGAGCCGTGGCCTGGGCACTAGGAAGGCCGGGCCTCCCCGACTTCCGGGAGGAGGGGCTAGCCCAGTTACGCCCTGGCCCCCAAACCCTCTGGTGCCATCTGCCTGTCTCGGCACTTCTGACTCCACAGAGCCTTTCTTACACCTGGGCTGCCTGCCGTGGCAAAGTGCAGGCGTGGGGTGAGGCCATGGCTTTGTCTTTCCAGGAAGAAATGAGCCCCTGGCCGAAGCAGCAGGCCCAGGCAGAGCCTTGAGCTTGAAGCCCAGTAGGTCTGTGGCCCTCAGGGCCAGAGCAATGCTTTCAAGGCAGGGAAGCGGCCTGCAAGCTGAGTGGGAGTGGGGGAGGGGAGGGAGACAGCTGAAGCCGAGTCCAGAAGGGCGGCAAAGGAACAGCTGCAGCTGGGTCAGAGCCTGGAGGGAGGGCGGGGCATTCACTGAGGACCCCAGAGGTCAGCCCTAGGCCCTGGCGGTCGCGCAGGCGCCCTTGGCCTGTGCGGTGGGTGGGGGGTTGAAGCCAAGCCCGCAGGGCTCCCGGAGCGGCCAGAGAAAGAAGGGCCCTTGGAGAGGTAGGCGAGGTGGGTAGGGGGAGCCACCTTACTCTCCTCAGCTCCCTGAGGGAGAGAGAGAGAGACAGAGACAGAGAGAGAGATCCATGACCTCTGAGTCTCTGCCTCTACCGCTGGCTGGTGCCAACTCACGCGCCATCCCACTTCCAGCCATCACCCCCACGCCTGCCCCGGAGCCAGCCCCACCACAGAGAGGCCGCTTCCTGCTCCCCTCTGTGCCTTCCCTTCTGGACCTGACTCCAGTGCAGGGGATAAGCTTCAGACAAGTCTTTCCATGTCCCTCTGCATGACAATAGACTTCCTCCCCTCTCCCATTCCACAGGCCCACCCGGGACATCCACCTTGGTCATTAGCTCAGGAGAGGATGCAAGATGAGAATCTCTGCTATTGTGTGGGGAGACTCAGTTTCCCGGGTTTCCCCCATGGACACATGTTCTTCAGCTGGGTCTGATTTTCTCCAGACAAGCTGTCTTGGGAAGGATTTGGCCAGCCCTAAGAACCTGAAGGGAAAGGGCGGAGGGGGGTTCTCTCTCTGCCCCCGACAGCCCCGAGCTGGGTCGCTCCCTCAGACCTGGCCAGGGGCAGCCCATCCCCCGGCGCCCTTCCCCGGGGCATCCAAGGGCAGGCTCGGCGCCAGCCCCACCACGCTCGCCACTGCCCGACCATCGTCCTCCCTCGGGGGGCCTGGGCAGGACAGGGACCCGGCTGTGGGAGGCCTCCAGATCTCAGGCCTGGCACACCGTTTACCAGGCTGCTTCCTCCTCTGACGGGGGCCCAGCACACGCCCCAGGAGACTTGGCAGCCGCCCCCAGGGCTCTATCCTCTGGAACTCGTCCCCTTGGAAGGGGCTGGCCCAGGTGCCAGGTTCGGCTGGTCGGCCAGCCTCCTTTGGAGAAAGCAGGCAAGCCGAGCCAGGCTTGCAGTGGCCCTGGCGTGACACCTGCCACCTCAGGCAGAGGGCCTCCCGCGTGCCCTCCATGGCGGATTTCTCCCCGGAGCCGTGGCCTGGGCACTAGGAAGGCCGGGCCTCCCCGACTTCCGGGAGGAGGGGCTAGCCCAGTTACGCCCTGGCCCCCAAACCCTCTGGTGCCATCTGCCTGTCTCGGCACTTCTGATTCCACAGAGCCTTTCCTACACCTGGGCTGCCTGCCGTGGCAAAGTGCAGGCGTGGGGTGAGGCCATGGCTTTGTCTTTCCAGGAAGAAATGAGCCCCTGGCCGAAGCAGCAGGCCCAGGCAGAGCCTTGAGCTTGAAGCCCAGTAGGTCTGTGGCCCTCAGGGCCAGAGCAATGCTTTCAAGGCAGGGAAGGGGCCTGCAAGCTGAGTGGGAGTGGGGGAGGGGAGGGAGACAGCTGAAGCCCAGTCCAGAAGGGCGGCAAAGGAACAGCTGCAGCTGGGTCAGAGCCTGGAGGTGGGCGGGGCATTCACTGAGGACCCCCGAGGTCAGCCCTATGCCCTGGCGGTCGCGCAGGCGCCCTTGGCCTGTGCGGTGGGTGGGGGGTTGAAGCCAAGCCCGCAGGGCTCCCGGAGCGGCCAGAGAAAGAAGGGCCCTTGGAGGGGTAGGCGAGGTGGGTAGGGGGAGCCACCTTACTCTCCTCAGCTCCCTGAGGGAGAGAGAGAGAGACAGAGACAGAGAGAGAGATCCATGACCTCTGAGTCTCTGCCTCTACCGCTGGCTGGTGCCAACTCACGCGCCATCCCACTTCCAGCCATCACCCCCACGCCTGCCCCGGAGCCAGCCCCACCACAGAGAGGCCGCTTCCTGCTCCCCTCTGTGCCTTCCCTTCCCGACCTGACTCCAGTGCAGGGGATAAGCTTCAGACAAGTCTTTCCATGTCCCTCTGCATGACAATAGACTTCCTCCCCTCTCCCATTCCACAGGCCCACCCGGGACATCCACCTTGGTCATTAGCTCAGGAGAGGATGCAAGATGAGAATCTCTGCTATTGTGTGGGGAGACTCAGTTTCCCGGGTTTCCCCCATGGACACATGTTCTTCAGCTGGGTCTGATTTTCTCCAGACAAGCTGTCTTGGGAAGGATTTGGCCAGCCCTAAGAACCTGAAGGGAAAGGGCGGAGGGGAGTTCTCTCTCTGCCCCCGACAGCCCCGAGCTGGGTCGCTCCCTCAGACCTGGCCAGGGGCAGCCCATCCCCCGGCGCCCTTCCCCGGGGCATCCGAGGGCAGGCTCGGCGCCAGCCCCACCACGCTCGCCACTGCCCGACCATCGTCCTCCCTCGGGGGGCCTGGGCAGGACAGGGACCCGGCTGTGGGAGGCCTCCAGATCTCAGGCCTGGCACACCGTTTACCAGGCTGCTTCCTCCTCTGACGGGGGCCCAGCACACGCCCCAGGAGACTTGGCAGCCGCCCCCAGGGCTCTATCCTCTGGAACTCGTCCCCTTGGAAGGGGCTGGCCCAGGTGCCAGGTTCGGCTGGTCGGCCAGCCTCCTTTGGAGAAAGCAGGCAAGCCGAGCCAGGCTTGCAGTGGCCCTGGCGTGACACCTGCCACCTCAGGCAGAGGGCCTCCCGCGTGCCCTCCATGGCGGATTTCTCCCCGGAGCCGTGGCCTGGGCACTAGGAAGGCCGGGCCTCCCCGACTTCCGGGAGGAGGGGCTAGCCCAGTTACGCCCTGGCCCCCAAACCCTCTGGTGCCATCTGCCTGTCTCGGCACTTCTGACTCCACAGAGCCTTTCCTACACCTGGGCTGCCTGCCGTGGCAACGTGCAGGCGTGGGGTGAGGCCATGGCTTTGTCTTTCCAGGAAGAAATGAGCCCCTGGCCGAAGCAGCAGGCCCAGGCAGAGCCTTGAGCTTGAAGCCCAGTAGGTCTGTGGCCCTCAGGGCCAGAGCAATGCTTTCAAGGCAGGGAAGCGGCCTGCAAGCTGAGTGGGAGTGGGGGAGGGGAGGGAGACAGCTGAAGCCCAGTCCAGAAGGGCGGCAAAGGAACAGCTGCAGCTGGGTCAGAGCCTGGAGGGAGGGCGGGGCATTCACTGAGGACCCCCGAGGTCAGCCCTAGGCCCTGGCGGTCGCGCAGGTGCCCTTGGCCTGTGCGGTGGGTGGGGGGTTGAAGCCAAGCCCGCAGGGCTCCCGGAGCGGCCAGAGAAAGAAGGGCCCTTGGAGAGGTAGGCGAGGTGGGTAGGGGGAGCCACCTTACTCTCCTCAGCTCCCTGAGGGAGAGAGAGAGAGACAGAGACAGAGAGAGAGATCCATGACCTCTGAGTCTCTGCCTCTACCGCTGGCTGGTGCCAACTCACGCGCCATCCCACTTCCAGCCATCACCCCCACGCCTGCCCCGGAGCCAGCCCCACCACAGAGAGGCTGCTTCCTGCTCCCCTCTGTGCCTTCCCTTCCCGACCTGACTCCAGTGCAGGGGATAAGCTTCAGACAAGTCTTTCCATGTCCCTCTGCATGACAATAGACTTCCTCCCCTCTCCCATTCCACAGGCCCACCCGGGACATCCACCTTGGTCATTAGCTCAGGAGAGGATGCAAGATGAGAATCTCTGCTATTGTGTGGGGAGACTCAGTTTCCCGGGTTTCCCCCATGGACACATGTTCTTCAGCTGGGTCTGATTTTCTCCAGACAAGCTGTCTTGGAAGGATTTGGCCAGCCCTAAGAACCTGAAGGGAAAGGGCGGAGGGGGGTTCTCTCTCTGCCCCCGACAGCCCCGAGCTGGGTCGCTCCCTCAGACCTGGCCAGGGGCAGCCCATCCCCCGGCGCCCTTCCCCGGGGCTTCCAAGGGCAGGCTCGGCGCCAGCCCCACCACGCTCGCCACTGCCCGACCATCGTCCTCCCTCGGGGGGCCTGGGCAGGACAGGGACCCGGCTGTGGGAGGCCTCCAGATCTCAGGCCTGGCACACCGTTTACCAGGCTGCTTCCTCCTCTGACGGGGGCCCAGCACACGCCCCAGGAGACTTGGCAGCCGCCCCCAGGGCTCTATCCTCTGGAACTCGTCCCCTTGGAAGGGGCTGGCCCAGGTGCCAGGTTCGGCTGGTCGGCCAGCCTCCTTTGGAGAAAGCAGGCAAGCCGAGCCAGGCTTGCAGTGGCCCTGGCGTGACACCTGCCACCTCAGGCAGAGGGCCTCCCGCGTGCCCTCCATGGCGGATTTCTCCCCGGAGCCGTGGCCTGGGCACTAGGAAGGCCGGGCCTCCCCGACTTCCGGGAGGAGGGGCAAGCCCAGTTACGCCCTGGCCCCCAAACCCTCTGGTGCCATCTGCCTGTCTCGGCACTTCTGACTCCACAGAGCCTTTCCTACACCTGGGCTGCCTGCCGTGGCAAAGTGCAGGCGTGGGGTGAGGCCATGGCTTTGTCTTTCAAGGAAGAAATGAGCCCCTGGCCGAAGCAGCAGGCCCAGGCAGAGCCTTGAGCTTGAAGCCCAGTAGGTCTGTGGCCCTCAGGGCCAGAGCAATGCTTTCAAGGCAGGGAAGCGGCCTGCAAGCTGAGTGGGAGTGGGGGAGGGGAGGGAGACAGCTGAAGCCGAGTCCAGAAGGGCGGCAAAGGAACAGCTGCAGCTGGGTCAGAGCCTGGAGGGAGGGCGGGGCATTCACTGAGGACCCCCGAGGTCAGCCTTATGCCCTGGCGGTCGCGCAGGCGCCCTTGGCCTGTGCGGTGGGTGGGGGGTTGAAGCCAAGCCCGCAGGGCTCCCGGAGTGGCCAGAGAAAGAAGGGCCCTTGGAGAGGTAGGCGAGGAGGGTAGGGGGAGCCACCTTACTCTCCTCAGCTCCCTGAGGGAGAGAGAGAGAGACAGAGACAGAGAGAGAGATCCATGACCTCTGAGTCTTGGCCTCTAGCGCTGGCTGGTGCCAACTCACGCGCCATCCCACTTCCAGCCATCACCCCCACGCCTGCCCTGGAGCCAGCCCCACCACAGAGAGGCCGCTTCCTGCTCCCCTCTGTGCCTTCCCTTCCCGACCTGACTCCAGTGCAGGGGATAAGCTTCAGACAAGTCTTTCCATGTCCCTCTGCATGACAATAGACTTCCTCCCATCTCCCATTCCACAGGCCCACCCGGGACATCCACCTTGGTCATTAGCTCAGGAGAGGATGCAAGATGAGAATCTCTGCTATTGTGTGGGGAGACTCAGTTTCCCGGGTTTCCCCCATGGACACATGTTCTTCAGCTGGGTCTGATTTTCTCCAGACAAGCTGTCTTAGGAAGGATTTGGCCAGCCCTAAGAACCTGAAGGGAAAGGGCGGAGGGGGGTTCTCTCTCTGCCCCCGACAGCCCGGGGCTGGGTCGCTCCCTCAGACCTGGCCAGGGGCAGCCCATCCCCCGGCGCCCTTCCCCGGGGCATCCAAGGGCAGGCTCGGCGCCAGCCCCACCACGCTCGCCACTGCCCGACCATCGTCCTCCCTCGGGGGGCCTGGGCAGGACAGGGACCCGGCTGTGGGAGGCCTCCAGATCTCAGGCCTGGCACACCGTTTACCAGGCTGCTTCCTCCTCTGACGGGGGCCCAGCACACGCCCCAGGAGACTTGGCAGCCGCCCCCAGGGCTCTATCCTCTGGAACTCGTCCCCTTGGAAGGGGCTGGCCCAGGTGCCAGGTTCGGCTGGTCGGCCAGCCTCCTTTGGAGAAAGCAGGCAAGCCGAGCCAGGCTTGCAGTGGCCCTGGCGTGACACCTGCCACCTCAGGCAGAGGGCCTCCCGCGTGCCCTCCATGGCGGATTTCTCCCCGGAGCCGTGGCCTGGGCACTAGGAAGGCCGGGCCTCCCCGACTTCCGGGAGGAGGGGCTAGCCCAGTTACGCCCTGGCCCCCAAACCCTCTGGTGCCATCTGCCTGTCTCGGCACTTCTGACTCCACAGAGCCTTTCCTACACCTGGGCTGCCTGCCGTGGCAATGTGCAGGCGTGGGGTGAGGCCATGGCTTTGTCTTTCCAGGAAGAAATGAGCCCCTGGCCGAAGCAGCAGGCCCAGGCAGAGCCTTGAGCTTGAAGCCCAGTAGGTCTGTGGCCCTCAGGGCCACAGCAATGCTTTCAAGGCAGGGAAGCGGCCTGCAAGCTGAGTGGGAGTGGGGGAGGGGAGGGAGACAGCTGAAGCCGAGTCCAGAAGGGCGGCAAAGCAACAGCTGCAGCTGGGTCAGAGCCTGGAGGGAGGGCGGGGCATTCACTGAGGACCCCCGAGGTCAGCCCTATGCCCTGGCGGTCGCGCAGGCGCCCTTGGCCTGTGCTGTGGGTGGAGGGTTGAACCCAAGCCCGCAGGGCTCCCGGAGCGGCCAGAGAAAGAAGGGCCCATGGAGAGGTAGGCGAGGTGGGTAGGGGGAGCCACCTTACTCTCCTCAGCTCCCTGAGGGAGAGAGAGAGAGACAGAGACAGAGAGAGAGATCCATGACCTCTGAGTCTCTGCCTCTACCGCTGGCTGGTGCCAACTCACGCGCCATCCCACTTCCAGCCATCACCCCCACGCCTGCCCCGGAGCCAGCCCCACCACAGAGAGGCCGCTTCCTGCTCCCCTCTGTGCCTTCCCTTCCCGACCTGACTCCAGTGCAGGGGATAAGCTTCAGACAAGTCTTTCCATGTCCCTCTGCATGACAATAGACTTCCTCCCCTCTCCCATTCCACAGGCCCACCCGGGACATCCACCTTGGTCATTAGCTCAGGAGAGGATGCAAGATGAGAATCTCTGCTATTGTGTGGGGAGACTCAGTTTCCCGGGTTTCCCCCATGGACACATGTTCTTCAGCTGGGTCTGATTTTCTCCAGACAAGCTGTCTTGGGAAGGATTTGGCCAGCCCTAAGAACCTGAAGGGAAAGAGCGGAGGGGGGTTCTCTCTCTGCCCCCGACAGCCCCGAGCTGGGTCGCTCCCTCAGACCTGGCCAGGGGCAGCCCATCCCCCGGCGCCCTTCCCCGGGGCATCCAAGGGCAGGCTCGGCGCCAGCCCCACCCCGCTCGCCACTGCCCGACCATCGTCCTCCCTCGGGGGGCCTGGGCAGGACAGGGACCCGGCTGTGGGAGGCCTCCAGATCTCAGGCCTGGCACACCGTTTACCAGGCTGCTTCCTCCTCTGACGGGGGCCCAGCACACGCCCCAGGAGACTTGGCAGCCGCCCCCAGGGCTCTATCCTCTGGAACTCGTCCCCTTGGAAGGGGCTGGCCCAGGTGCCAGGTTCGGCTGGTCGGCCAGCCTCCTTTGGAGAAAGCAGGCAAGCCGAGCCAGGCTTGCAGTGGCCCTGGCGTGACACCTGCCACCTCAGGCAGAGGGCCTCCCGCGTGCCCTCCATGGCGGATTTCTCCCCGGAGCCGTGGCCTGGGCACTAGGAAGGCCGGGCCTCCCCGACTTCCGGGAGGAGGGGCTAGCCCAGTTACGCCCTGGCCCCCAAACCCTCTGGTGCCATCTGCCTGTCTCGGCACTTCTGACTCCACAGAGCCTTTCCTACACCTGGGCTGCCTGCCGTGGCAAAGTGCAGGCGTGGGGTGAGGCCATGGCTTTGTCTTTCCAGGAAGAAATGAGCCCCTGGCCGAAGCAGCAGGCCCAGGCAGAGCCTTGAGCTTGAAGCCCAGTAGGTCTGTGGCCCTCAGGGCCAGAGCAATGCTTTCAAGGCAGGGAAGCGGCCTGCAAGCTGAGTGGGAGTGGGGGAGGGGAGGGAGACAGCTGAAGCCCAGTCCAGAAGGGCGGCAAAGGAACAGCTGCAGCTGGGTCAGAGCCTGGAGGGAGGGCGGGGCATTCACTGAGGACCCCCGAGGTCAGCCCTATGCCCTGGCGGTCGCGCAGGCGCCCTTGGCCTGTGCGGTGGGTGGGGGGTTGAAGCCAAGCCCGCAGGGCTCCCGGAGCGGCCAGAGAAAGAAGGGCCCTTGGAGAGGTAGGCGAGGTGGGTAGGGGGAGCCACCTTACTCTCCTCAGCTCCCTGAGGGAGAGAGAGAGAGACAGAGAGAGAGATCCATGACCTCTGAGTCTCTGCCTCTACCGCTGGCTGGTGCCAACTCACGCGCCATCCCACTTCCAGCCATCACCCCCACGCCTGCCCCGGAGCCAGCCCCACCACAGAGAGGCCGCTTCCTGCTCCCCTCTGTGCCTTCCCTTCCCGACCTGACTCCAGTGCAGGGGATAAGCTTCAGACAAGTCTTTCCATGTCCCTCTGCATGACAATAGACTTCCTCCCCTCTCCCATTCCACAGGCCCACCCGGGACATCCACCTTGGTCATTAGCTCAGGAGAGGATGCAAGATGAGAATCTCTGCTATTGTGTGGGGAGACTCAGTTTCCCGGGTTTCCCCCATGGACACATGTTCTTCAGCTGGGTCTGATTTTCTCCAGACAAGCTGTCTTGGGAAGGATTTGGCCAGCCCTAAGAACCTGAAGGGAAAGGGCGGAGGGGGGTTCTCTCTCTGCCCCCGACAGCCCCGAGCTGGGTCGGTCCCTCAGACCTGGCCAGGGGCAGCCCATCCCCCGGCGCCCTTCCCCGGGGCATCCGAGGGCAGGCTCGGCGCCAGCCCCACCACGCTCGCCACTGCCCGACCATCGTCCTCCCTCGGGGGGCCTGGGCAGGACAGGGACCCGGCTGTGGGAGGCCTCCAGATCTCAGGCCTGGCACACCGTTTACCAGGCTGCTTCCTCCTCTGACGGGGGACCAGCACACGCCCCAGGAGACTTGGCAGCCGCCCCCAGGGCTCTATCCTCTGGAACTCGTCCCCTTGGAAGGGGCTGGCCCAGGTGCCAGGTTCGGCTGGTCGGCCAGCCTCCTTTGGAGAAAGCAGGCAAGCCGAGCCAGGCTTGCAGTGGCCCTGGCGTGACACCTGCCACCTCAGGCAGAGGGCCTCCCGCGTGCCCTCCATGGCAGATTTCTCCCCGGAGCCGTGGCCTGGGCACTAGGAAGGCCGGGCCTCCCCGACTTCCGGGAGGAGGGGCTAGCCCAGTTTCGCCCTGGACCCCAAACCCTCTGGTGCCATCTGCCTGTCTCGGCACTTCTGACTCCACAGAGCCTTTCCTACACCTGGGCTGCCTGCCGTGGCAAAGTGCAGGCGTGGGGTGAGGCCATGGCTTAGTCTTTCCTGGAAGAAATGAGCCCCTGGCCGAAGCAGCAGGCCCAGGCAGAGCCTTGAGCTTGAAGCCCAGTAGGTCTGTGGCCCTCAGGGCCAGAGCAATGCTTTCAAGGCAGGAAAGCGGCCTGCAAGCTGAGTGGGAGTGGGGGAGGGGAGGGAGACAGCTGAAGCCGAGTCCAGAAGGGTGGCAAAGGAACAGCTGCAGCTGGGTCAGAGCCTGGAGGGAGGGCGGGGCATTCACTGAGGACCCCCGAGGTCAGCCCTAGGCCCTGGCGGTCGCGCAGGCGCCCTTGGCCTGTGCTGTGGGTGGAGGGTTGAAGCCAAGCCCGCAGGGCTCCCGGAGCGGCCAGAGAAAGAAGGGCCCTTGGAGAGGTAGGCGAGGTGGGTAGGGGGAGCCACCTTACTCTCCTCAGCTCCCTGAGGGAGAGAGAGAGAGACAGAGACAGAGAGAGAGATCCATGACCTCTGAGTCTCTGCCTCTACCGCTGGCTGGTGCCAACTCACGCGCCATCCCACTTCCAGCCATCACCCCCACGCCTGCCCCGGAGCCAGCCCCACCACAGAGAGGCCGCTTCCTGCTCCCCTCTGTGCCTTCCCTTCCCGACCTGACTCCAGTGCAGGGGATAAGCTTCAGACAAGTCTTTCCATGTCCCTCTGCATGACAATAGACTTCCTCCCCTCTCCCATTCCACAGGCCCACCCGGGACATCCACCTTGGTCATTAGCTCAGGAGAGGATGCAAGATGAGAATCTCTGCTATTGTGTGGGGAGACTCAGTTTCCCGGGTTTCCCCCATGGACACATGTTCTTCAGCTGGGTCTGATTTTCTCCAGACAAGCTGTCTTGGGAAGGATTTGGCCAGCCCTAAGAACCTGAAGGGAAAGGGCGGAGGGGGGTTCTCTCTCTGCCCCCGACAGCCCCGAGCTGGGTCGCTCCCTCAGACCTGGCCAGGGGCAGCCCATCCCCCGGCGCCCTTCCCCGGGGCATCCAAGGGGAGGCTCGGCGCCAGCCCCACCACGCTCGCCACTGCCCGACCATCGTCCTCCCTCGGGGGGCCTGGGCAGGACAGGGACCCGGCTGTGGGAGGCCTCCAGATCTCAGGCCTGGCACACCGTTTACCAGGCTGCTTCCTCCTCTGACGGGGGCCCAGCACACGCCCCAGGAGACTTGGCAGCCGCCCCCAGGGCTCTATCCTCTGGAACTCGTCCCCTTGGAAGGGGCTGGCCCAGGTGCCAGGTTCGGCTGGTCGGCCAGCCTCCTTTGGAGAAAGCAGGCAAGCCGAGCCAGGCTTGCAGTGGCCCTGGCGTGACACCTGCCACCTCAGGCAGAGGGCCTCCCGCGTGCCCTCCATGGCGGATTTCTCCCCGGAGCCGTGGCCTGGGCACTAGGAAGGCCGGGCCTCCCCGACTTCCGGGAGGAGGGGCTAGCCCAGTTACGCCCTGGCCCCCAAACCCTCTGGTGCCATCTGCCTGTCTCGGCACTTCTGACTCCACAGAGCCTTTCCTACACCTGGGCTGCCTGCCGTGGCAAAGTGCAGGCGTGGGGTGAGGCCATGGCTTTGTCTTTCCAGGAAGAAATGAGCCCCTGGCCGAAGCAGCAGGCCCAGGCAGAGCCTTGAGCTTGAAGCCCAGTAGGTCTGTGGCCCTCAGGGCCAGAGCAATGCTTTCAAGGCAGGGAAGCGGCCTGCAAGCTGAGTGGGAGTGGGGGAGGGGAGGGAGACAGCTGAAGCCCAGTCCAGAAGGGCGGCAAAGGAACAGCTGCAGCTGGGTCAGAGCCTGGAGGGAGGGCGGGGCATTCACTGAGGACCCCCGAGGTCAGCCCTATGCCCTGGCGGTCGCGCAGGCGCCCTTGGCCTGTGCGGTGGGTGGGGGGTTGAAGCCAAGCCCGCAGGGCTGCCGGAGCGGCCAGAGAAAGAAGGGCCCTTGGAGAGGTAGGCGAGGTGGGTAGGGGGAGCCACCTTACTCTCCTCAGCTCCCTGAGGGAGAGAGAGAGAGACAGAGACAGAGAGAGAGATCCATGACCTCTGAGTCTCTGCCTCTACCGCTGGCTGGTGCCAACTCACGCGCCATCCCACTTCCAGCCATCACCCCCACGCCTGCCCCGGAGCCAGCCCCACCACAGAGAGGCCGCTTCCTGCTCCCCTCTGTGCCTTCCCTTCCCGACCTGACTCCAGTGCAGGGGATAAGCTTCAGACAAGTCTTTCCATGTCCCTCTGCATGACAATAGACTTCCTCCCCTCTCCCATTCCACAGGCCCACCCGGGACATCCACCTTGGTCATTAGCTCAGGAGAGGATGCAAGATGAGAATCTCTGCTATTGTGTGGGGAGACTCAGTTTCCCGGGTTTCCCCCATGGACACATGTTCTTCAGCTGGGTCTGATTTTCTCCAGACAAGCTGTCTTGGGAAGGATTTGGCCAGCCCTAAGAACCTGAAGGGAAAGGGCGGAGGGGGGTTCTCTCTCTGCCCCCGACAGCCCCGAGCTGGGTCGCTCCCTCAGACCTGGCCAGGGGCAGCCCATCCCCCGGCGCCCTTCCCCGGGGCATCCAAGGGCAGGCTCGGCGCCAGCCCCACCACGCTCGCCACTGCCCGACCATCGTCCTCCCTCGGGGGGCCTGGGCAGGACAGGGACCCGGCTGTGGGAGGCCTCCAGATCTCAGGCCTGGCACACCGTTTACCAGGCTGCTTCCTCCTCTGACGGGGGCCCAGCACACGCCCCAGGAGACTTGGCAGCCGCCCCCAGGGCTCTATCCTCTGGAACTCGTCCCCTTGGAAGGGGCTGGCCCAGGTGCCAGGTTCGGCTGGTCGGCCAGCCTCCTTTGGAGAAAGCAGGCAAGCCGAGCCAGGCTTGCAGTGGCCCTGGCGTGACACCTGCCACCTCAGGCAGAGGGCCTCCCGCGTGCCCTCCATGGCAGATTTCTCCCCGGAGCCGTGGCCTGGGCACTAGGAAGGCCGGGCCTCCCCGACTTCCGGGAGGAGGGGCTAGCCCAGTTTCGCCCTGGACCCCAAACCCTCTGGTGCCATCTGCCTGTCTCGGCACTTCTGACTCCACAGAGCCTTTCCTACACCTGGGCTGCCTGCCGTGGCAAAGTGCAGGCGTGGGGTGAGGCCATGGCTTTGTCTTTCCAGGAAGAAATGAGCCCCTGGCCGAAGCAGCAGGCCCAGGCAGAGCCTTGAGCTTGAAGCCCAGTAGGTCTGTGGCCCTCAGGGCCAGAGCAATGCTTTCAAGGCAGGGAAGCGGCCTGCAAGCTGAGTGGGAGTGGGGGAGGGGAGGGAGACAGCTGAAGCCCAGTCCAGAAGGGCGGCAAAGGAACAGCTGCAGCTGGGTCAGAGCCTGGAGGGAGGGCGGGGCATTCACTGAGGACCCCCGAGGTCAGCCCTATGCCCTGGCGGTCGCGCAGGCGCCCTTGGCCTGTGCGGTGGGTGGGGGGTTGAAGCCAAGCCCGCAGGGCTCCCGGAGCGGCCAGAGAAAGAAGGGCCCTTGGAGAGGTAGGCGAGGCGGGTAGGGGGAGCCACCTTACTCTCCTCAGCTCCCTGAGGGAGAGAGAGAGAGACAGAGACAGAGAGAGAGATCCATGACCTCTGAGTCTCTGCCTCTACCGCTGGCTGGTGCCAACTCACGCGCCATCCCACTTCCAGCCATCACCCCCACGCCTGCCCCGGAGCTAGCCCCACCACAGAGAGGCCGCTTCCTGCTCCCCTCTGTGCCTTCCCTTCCCGACCTGACTCCAGTGCAGGGGATAAGCTTCAGACAAGTCTTTCCATGTCCCTCTGCATGACAATAGACTTCCTCCCCTCTCCCATTCCACAGGCCCACCCGGGACATCCACCTTGGTCATTAGCTCAGGAGAGGATGCAAGATGAGAATCTCTGCTATTGTGTGGGGAGACTCAGTTTCCCGGGTTTCCCCCATGGACACATGTTCTTCAGCTGGGTCTGATTTTCTCCAGACAAGCTGTCTTGGGAAGGATTTGGCCAGCCCTAAGAACCTGAAGGGAAAGGGCGGAGGGGGGTTCTCTCTCTGCCCCCGACAGCCCCGAGCTGAGTCGCTCCCTCAGACCTGGCCAGGGGCAGCCCATCCCCCGGCGCCCTTCCCCGGGGCATCCAAGGGCAGGCTCGGCGCCAGCCCCACCACGCTCGCCACTGCCCGACCATCGTCCTCCCTCGGGGGGCCTGGGCAGGACAGGGACCCGGCTGTGGGAGGCCTCCAGATCTCAGGCCTGGCACACCGTTTACCAGGCTGCTTCCTCCTCTCACGGGGGCCCAGCACACGCCCCAGGAGACTTGGCAGCCGCCCCCAGGGCTCTATCCTCTGCAACTCGTCCCCTTGGAAGGGGCTGGCCCAGGTGCCAGGTTCGGCTGGTCGGCCAGCCTCCTTTGGAGAAAGCAGGCAAGCCGAGCCAGGCTTGCAGAGGCCCTGGCGTGACACCTGCCACCTCAGGCAGAGGGCCTCCCGCGTGCCCTCCATGGCGGATTTCTCCCCGGAGCCGTGGCCTGGGCACTAGGAAGGCCGGGCCTCCCCGACTTCCGGGAGGAGGGGCTAGCCCAGTTACGCCCTGGCCCCCAAACCCTCAGGTGCCATCTGCCTGTCTCGGCACTTCTGACTCCACAGAGCCTTTCCTACACCTGGGCTGCCTGCCGTGGCAAAGTGCAGGCGTGGGGTGAGGCCATGGCTTTGTCTTTCCAGGAAGAAATGAGCCCCTGGCCGAAGCAGCAGGCCCAGGCAGAGCCTTGAGCTTGAAGCCCAGTAGGTCTGTGGCCCTCAGGGCCAGAGCAATGCTTTCAAGGCAGGGAAGCGGCCTGCAAGCTGAGTGGGAGTGGGGGAGGGGAGGGAGACAGCTGAAGCCCAGTCCAGAAGGGCGGCAAAGGAACAGCTGCAGCTGGGTCAGAGCCTGGAGGGAGGGCGGGGCATTCACTGAGGACCCCCGAGGTCAGCCCTAGGCCCTGGCGGTCGCGCAGGCGCCCTTGGCCTGTGCGGTGGGTGGGGGGTTGAAGCCAAGCCCGCAGGGCTCCCGGAGCGGCCAGAGAAAGAAGGGCCCTTGGAGAGGTAGGCGAGGTGGGTAGGGGGAGCCACCTTACTCTCCTCAGCTCCCTGAGGGAGAGAGAGAGAGACAGAGACAGAGAGAGAGATCCATGACCTCTGAGTCTCTGCCTCTACCGCTGGCTGGTGCCAACTCACGCGCCATCCCACTTCCAGCCATCACCCCCACGCCTGCCCCGGAGCCAGCCCCACCACAGAGAGGCCGCTTCCTGCTCCCCTCTGTGCCTTCCCTTCCCGACCTGACTCCAGTGCAGGGGATAAGCTTCAGACAAGTCTTTCCATGTCCCTCTGCATGACAATAGACTTCCTCCCCTCTCCCATTCCACAGGCCCACCCGGGACATCCACCTTGGTCATTAGCTCAGGAGAGGATGCAAGATGAGAATCTCTGCTATTGTGTGGGGAGACTCAGTTTCCCGGGTTTCCCCCATGGACACATGTTCTTCAGCTGGGTCTGATTTTCTCCAGACAAGCTGTCTTGGGAAGGATTTGGCCAGCCCTAAGAACCTGAAGGGAAAGGGCGGAGGGGGGTTCTCTCTCTGCCCCCGACAGCCCCGAGCTGGGTCGCTCCCTCAGACCTGGCCAGGGGCAGCCCATCCCCCCGGCGCCCTTCCCCGGGGTATCCAAGGGCAGGCTCCGCGCCAGCCCCACCACGCTCGCCACTGCCCGACCATCGTCCTCCCTCGGGGGGCCTGGGCAGGACAGGGACCCGGCTGTGGGAGGCCTCCAGATCTCAGGCCTGGCACACCGTTTACCAGGCTGCTTCCTCCTCTCACGGGGGCCCAGCACACGCCCCAGGAGACTTGGCAGCCGCCCCCAGGGCTCTATCCTCTGGAACTCGTCCCCTTGGAAGGGGCTGGCCCAGGTGCCAGGTTCGGCTGGTCGGCCAGCCTCCTTTGGAGAAAGCGGGCAAGCCGAGCCAGGCTTGCAGTGGCCCTGGCGTGACACCTGCCACCTCAGGCAGAGGGCCTCCCGCGTGCCCTCCATGGCGGATTTCTCCCCGGAGCCGTGGCCTGGGCACTAGGAAGGCCGGGCCTCCCCGACTTCCGGGAGGAGGGGCTAGCCCAGTTACGCCCTGGCCCCCAAACCCTCTGGTGCCATCTGCCTGTCTCGGCACTTCTGACTCCACAGAGCCTTTCCTACACCTGGGCTGCCTGCCGTGGCAAAGTGCAGGCGTGGGGTGAGGCCATGGCTTTGTCTTTCCAGGAAGAAATGAGCCCCTGGCCGAAGCAGCAGGCCCAGGCAGAGCCTTGAGCTTGAAGCCCAGTAGGTCTGTGGCCCTCAGGGCCAGAGCAATGCTTTCAAGGCAGGGAAGCGGCCTGCAAGCTGAGTGGGAGTGGGGGAGGGGAGGGAGACAGCTGAAGCCGAGTCCAGAAGGGCGGCAAAGGAACAGCTGCAGCTGGGTCAGAGCCTGGAGGGAGGGCGGGGCATTCACTGAGGACCCCCGAGGTCAGCCCTAGGCCCTGGCGGTCGCGCAGGCGCCCTTGGCCTGTGCGGTGGGTGGGGGGTTGAAGCCAAGCCCGCAGGGCTCCCGGAGTGGCCAGAGAAAGAAGGGCCCTTGGAGAGGTAGGCGAGGAGGGTAGGGGGAGCCACCTTACTCTCCTCAGCTCCCTGAGGGAGAGAGAGAGAGACAGAGACAGAGAGAGAGATCCATGACCTCTGAGTCTCTGCCTCTACCGCTGGCTGGTGCCAACTCACGCGCCATCCCACTTCCAGCCATCACCCCCACGCCTGCCCCGGAGCCAGCCCCACCACAGAGAGGCCGCTTCCTGCTCCCCTCTGTGCCTTCCCTTCCCGACCTGACTCCAGTGCAGGGGATAAGCTTCAGACAAGTCTTTCCATGTCCCTCTGCATGACAATAGACTTCCTCCCCTCTCCCATTCCACAGGCCCACCCGGGACATCCACCTTGGTCATTAGCTCAGGAGAGGATGCAAGATGAGAATCTCTGCTATTGTGTGGGGAGACTCAGTTTCCCGGGTTTCCCCCATGGACACATGTTCTTCAGCTGGGTCTGATTTTCTCCAGACAAGCTGTCTTGGGAAGGATTTGGCCAGCCCTAAGAACCTGAAGGGAAAGGGCGGAGGGGGGTTCTCTCTCTGCCCCCGACAGCCCCGAGCTGGGTCGCTCCCTCAGACCTGGCCAGGGGCAGCCCATCCCCCGGCGCCCTTCCCCGGGGCATCCAAGGGCAGGCTCGGCGCCAGCCCCACCACGCTCGCCACTGCCCGACCATCGTCCTCCCTCGGGGGGCCTGGGCAGGACAGGGACCCGGCTGTGGGAGGCCTCCAGATCTCAGGCCTGGCACACCGTTTACCAGGCTGCTTCCTCCTCTGACGGGGGCCCAGCACACGCCCCAGGAGACTTGGCAGCCGCCCCCAGGGCTCTATCCTCTGGAACTCGTCCCCTTGGAAGGGGCTGGCCCAGGTGCCAGGTTCGGCTGGTCGGCCAGCCTCCTTTGGAGAAAGCGGGCAAGCCGAGCCAGGCTTGCAGTGGCCCTGGCGTGACACCTGCCACCTCAGGCAGAGGGCCTCCCGCGTGCCCTCCATGGCGGATTTCTCCCCGGAGCCGTGGCCTGGGCACTAGGAAGGCCGGGCCTCCCCGACTTCCGGGAGGAGGGGCTAGCCCAGTTACGCCCTGGCCCCCAAACCCTCTGGTGCCATCTGCCTGTCTCGGCACATCTGACTCCACAGAGCCTTTCCTACACCTGGGCTGCCTGCCGTGGCAAAGTGCAGGCGTGGGGTGAGGCCATGGCTTTGTCTTTCCAGGAAGAAATGAGCCCCTGGCCGAAGCAGCAGGCCCAGGCAGAGCCTTGAGCTTGAAGCCCAGTAGGTCTGTGGCCCTCAGGGCCAGAGCAATGCTTTCAAGGCAGGGAAGCGGCCTGCAAGCTGAGTGGGAGTGGGGGAGGGGAGGAAGACAGCTGAAGCCCAGTCCAGAAGGGCGGCAAAGGAACAGCTGCAGCTGGGTCAGAGCCTGGAGGGAGGGCGGGGCATTCACTGAGGACCCCCGAGGTCAGCCCTATGCCCTGGCGGTCGCGCAGGCGCCCTTGGCCTGTGCGGTGGGTGGGGGGTTGAATCCAAGCCCGCAGGGCTCCCGGAGCGGCCAGAGAAAGAAGGGCCCTTGGAGAGGTAGGCGAGGTGGGTAGGGGGAGCCACCTTACTCTCCTCAGCTCCCTGAGGGAGAGAGAGAGAGACAGAGACAGAGAGAGAGATCCATGACCTCTGAGTCTCTGCCTCTACCGCTGGCTGGTGCCAACTCACGCGCCATCCCACTTCCAGCCATCACCCTCACGCCTGCCCCGGAGCCAGCCCCACCACAGAGAGGCCGCTTCCTGCTCCCCTCTGTGCCTTCCCTTCCCGACCTGACTCCAGTGCAGGGGATAAGCTTCAGACAAGTCTTTCCATGTCCCTCTGCATGACAATAGACTTCCTCCCCTCTCCCATTCCACAGGCCCACCCGGGACATCCACCTTGGTCATTAGCTCAGGAGAGGATGCAAGATGAGAATCTCTGCTATTGTGTGGGGAGACTCAGTTTCCCGGGTTTCCCCCATGGACACATGTTCTTCAGCTGGGTCTGATTTTCTCCAGACAAGCTGTCTTGGGAAGGATTTGGCCAGCCCTAAGAACCTGAAGGGAAAGGGCGGAGGGGGGTTCTCTCTCTGCCCCCGACAGCCCCGAGCTGGGTCGCTCCCTCAGACCTGGCCAGGGGCAGCCCATGCCCCGGCGCCCTTCCCCGGGGCATCCAAGGGCAGGCTCGGCGCCAGCCCCACCACGCTCGCCACTGCCCGACCATCGTCCTCCCTCGGGGGGCCTGGGCAGGACAGGGACCCGGCTGTGGGAGGCCTCCAGATCTCAGGCCTGGCACACCGTTTACCAGGCTGCTTCCTCCTCTGACGGGGGCCCAGCACACGCCCCAGGAGACTTGGCAGCCGCCCCCAGGGCTCTATCCTCTGGAACTCGTCCCCTTGGAAGGGGCTGGCCCAGGTGCCAGGTTCGGCTGGTCGGCCAGCCTCCTTTGGAGAAAGCAGGCAAGCCGAGCCAGGCTTGCAGTGGCCCTGGCGTGACACCTGCCACCTCAGGCAGAGGGCCTCCCGCGTGCCCTCCATTGCGGATTTCTCCCCGGAGCCGTGGCCTGGGCACTAGGAAGGCCGGGCCTCCCCGACTTCCGGGAGGAGGGGCTAGCCCAGTTACGCCCTGGCCCCCAAACCCTCTGGTGCCATCTGCCTGTCTCGGCACTTCTGACTCCACAGAGCCTTTCCTACACCTGGGCTGCCTGCCGGGGCAACGTGCAGGCGTGGGGTGAGGCCATGGCTTTGTCTTTCCAGGAAGAAATGAGCCCCTGGCCGAAGCAGCAGGCCCAGGCAGAGCCTTGAGCTTGAAGCCCAGTAGGTCTGTGGCCCTCAGGGCCAGAGCAATGCTTTCAAGGCAGGGAAGGGGCCTGCAAGCTGAGTGGGAGTGGGGGAGGGGAGGGAGACAGCTGAAGCCGAGTCCAGAAGGGCGGCAAAGGAACAGCTGCAGCTGGGTCAGAGCCTGGAGGGAGGGCGGGGCATTCACTGAGGACCCCCGAGGTCAGCCCTATGCCCTGGCGGTCGCGCAGGCGCCCTTGGCCTGTGCGGTGGGTGGGGGGTTGAAGCCAAGCCCGCAGGGCTCCCGGAGCGGCCAGAGAAAGAAGGGCCCTTGGAGAGGTAGGCGAGGTGGGTAGGGGGAGCCACCTTACTCTCCTCAGATCCCTGAGGGAGAGAGAGAGAGACAGAGACAGAGAGAGAGATCCATGACCTCTGAGTCTCTGCCTCTACCGCTGGCTGGTGCCAACTCACGCGCCATCCCACTTCCAGCCATCACCCCCACGCCTGCCCCGGAGCCAGCCCCACCACAGAGAGGCCGCTTCCTGCTCCCCTCTGTGCCTTCCCTTCCCGACCTGACTCCAGTGCAGGGGATAAGCTTCAGACAAGTCTTTCCATGTCCCTCTGCATGACAATAGACTTCCTCCCCTCTCCCATTCCACAGGCCCACCCGGGACATCCACCTTGGTCATTAGCTCAGGAGAGGATGCAAGATGAGAATCTCTGCTATTGTGTGGGGAGACTCAGTTTCCCGGGTTTCCCCCATGGACACATGTTCTTCAGCTGGGTCTGATTTTCTCCAGACAAGCTGTCTTGGGAAGGATTTGGCCAGCCCTAAGAACCTGAAGGGAAAGGGCGGAGGGGGGTTCTCTCTCTGCCCCCGACAGCCCCGAGCTGGGTCGCTCCCTCAGACCTGGCCAGGGGCAGCCCATCCCCCGGCGCCCTTCCCCGGAGCATCCAAGGGCAGGCTCGGCGCCAGCCCCACCACGCTCGCCACTGCCCGACCATCGTCCTCCCTCGGGGGGCCTGGGCAGGACAGGGACCCGGCTGTGGGAGGCCTCCAGATCTCAGGCCTGGCACACCGTTTACCAGGCTGCTTCCTCCTCTGACGGGGGCCCAGCACACGCCCCAGGAGACTTGGCAGCCGCCCCCAGGGCTCTATCCTCTGGAACTCGTCCCCTTGGAAGGGGCTGGCCCAGGTGCCAGGTTCGGCTGGTCGGCCAGCCTCCTTTGGAGAAAGCAGGCAAGCCGAGCCAGGCTTGCAGTGGCCCTGGCGTGACACCTGCCACCTCAGGCAGAGGGCCTCCCGCGTGCCCTCCATGGCGGATTTCTCCCCGGAGCCGTGGCCTGGGCACTAGGAAGGCCGGGCCTCCCCGACTTCCGGGAGGAGGGGCTAGCCCAGTTACGCCCTGGCCCCCAAACCCTCTGGTGCCATCTGCCTGTCTCGGCACTTCTGACTCCACAGAGCCTTTCCTACACCTGGGCTGCCTGCCGTGGCAAAGTGCAGGCGTGGGGTGAGGCCATGGCTTTGTCTTTCCAGGAAGAAATGAGCCCCTGGCCGAAGCAGCAGGCCCAGGCAGAGCCTTGAGCTTGAAGCCCAGTAGGTCTGTGGCCCTCAGGGCCAGAGCAATGCTTTCAAGGCAGGGAAGCGGCCTGCAAGCTGAGTGGGAGTGGGGGAGGGGAGGGAGACAGCTGAAGCCCAGTCCAGAAGGGCGGCAAAGGAACAGCTGCAGCTGGGTCAGAGCCTGGAGGGAGGGCGGGGCATTCACTGAGGACCCCCGAGGTCAGCCCTATGCCCTGGCGGTCGCGCAGGCGCCCTTGGCCTGTGCGGTGGGTGGGGGGTTGAAGCCAAGCCCGCAGGGCTCCCGGAGCGGCCAGAGAAAGAAGGGCCCTTGGAGAGGTAGGCGAGGTGGGTAGGGGGAGCCACCTTACTCTCCTCAGCTCCCTGAGGGAGAGAGAGAGAGACAGAGACAGAGAGAGAGATCCATGACCTCTGAGTCTCTGCCTCTACCGCTGGCTGGTGCCAACTCACGCGCCATCCCACTTCAAGCCATCACCCCCACGACTGCCCCGGAGCCAGCCCCACCACAGAGAGGCCGCTTCCTGCTCCCCTCTGTGCCTTCCCTTCCCGACCTGACTCCAGTGCAGGGGATAAGCTTCAGAAAAGTCTTTCCATGTCCCTCTGCATGACAATAGACTTCCTCCCCTCTCCCATTCCACAGGCCCACCCGGGACATCCACCTTGGTCATTAGCTCAGGAGAGGATGCAAGATGAGAATCTCTGCTATTGTGTGGGGAGACTCAGTTTCCCGGGTTTCCCCCATGGACACATGTTCTTCAGCTGGGTCTGATTTTCTCCAGACAAGCTGTCTTGGGAAGGATTTGGCCAGCCCTAAGAACCTGAAGGGAAAGGGCGGAGGGGGGTTCTCTCTCTGCCCCCGACAGCCCCGAGCTGGGTCGCTCCCTCAGACCTGGCCAGGGGCAGCCCATCCCCCGGCGCCCTTCCCCGGGGCATCCAAGGGCAGGCTCGGCGCCAGCCCCACCCCGCTCGCCACTGCTCGACCATCGTCCTCCCTCGGGGGGCCTGGGCAGGACAGGGACCCGGCTGTGGGAGGCCTCCAGATCTCAGGCCTGGCACACCGTTTACCAGGCTGCTTCCTCCTCTGACGGGGGCCCAGCACACGCCCCAGGAGACTTGGCAGCCGCCCCCAGGGCTCTATCCTCTGGAACTCGTCCCCTTGGAAGGGGCTGGCCCAGGTGCCAGGTTCGGCTGGTCGGCCAGCCTCCTTTGGAGAAAGCAGGCAAGCCGAGCCAGGCTTGCAGTGGCCCTGGCGTGACACCTGCCACCTCAGGCAGAGGGCCTCCCGCGTGCCCTCCATTGCGGATTTCTCCCCGGAGCCGTGGCCTGGGCACTAGGAAGGCCGGGCCTCCCCGACTTCCGGGAGGAGGGGCTAGCCCATTTACGCCCTGGCCCCCAAACCCTCTGGTGCCATCTGCCTGTCTCGGCACTTCTGACTCCACAGAGCCTTTCCTACACCTGGGCTGCCTGCCGTGGCAACGTGCAGGCGTGGGGTGAGGCCATGGCTTTGTCTTTCAAGGAAGAAATGAGCCCCTGGCCGAAGCAGCAGGCCCAGGCAGAGCCTTGAGCTTGAAGCCCAGTAGGTCTGTGGCCCTCAGGGCCAGAGCAATGCTTTCAAGGCAGGGAAGCGGCCTGCAAGCTGAGTGGGAGTGGGGGAGGGGAGGGAGACAGCTGAAGCCGAGTCCAGAAGGGCGGCAAAGGAACAGCTGCAGCTGGGTCAGAGCCTGGAGGGAGGGCGGGGCATTCACTGAGGACCCCCGAGGTCAGCCCTAGGCCCTGTGGGTCGCGCAGGCGCCCTTGGCCTGTGCGGTGGGTGGGGGGTTGAAGCCAAGCCCGCAGGGCTCCCGGAGCGGCCAGAGAAAGAAGAGCCCTTGGAGAGGTAGGCGAGGTGGGTAAGGGGAGCCACCTTACTCTCCTCAGCTCCCTGAGGGAGAGAGAGAGAGACAGAGACAGAGAGAGAGATCCATGACCTCTGAGTCTCTGCCTCTACCGCTGGCTGGTGCCAACTCACGTGCCATCCCACTTCCAGCCATCACCCCCACGCCTGCCCCGGAGCCAGCCCCACCACAGAGAGGCCGCTTCCTGCTCCCCTCTGTGCCTTCCCTTCCCGACCTGACTCCAGTGCAGGGGATAAGCTTCAGACAAGTCTTTCCATGTCCCTCTGCATGACAATAGACTTCCTCCCCTCTCCCATTCCACAGGCCCACCCGGGACATCCACCTTGGTCATTAGCTCAGGAGAGGATGCAAGATGAGAATCTCTGCTATTGTGTGGGGAGACTCAGTTTCCCGGGTTTCCCCCATGGACACATGTTCTTCAGCTGGGTCTGATTTTCTCCAGACAAGCTGTCTTAGGAAGGATTTGGCCAGCCCTAAGAACCTGAAGGGAAAGGGCGGAGGGGGGTTCTCTCTCTGCCCCCGACAGCCCCGAGCTGGGTCGCTCCCTCAGACCTGGCCAGGGGCAGCCCATCCCCCGGCGCCCTTCCCCGGGGCATCCAAGGGCAGGCTCGGCGCCAGCCCCACCACGCTCGCCACTGCCCGACCATCGTCCTCCCTCGGGGGGCCTGGGCAGGACAGGGACCCGGCTGTGGGAGGCCTCCAGATCTCAGGCCTGGCACACCGTTTACCAGGCTGCTTCCTCCTCTGACGGGGGCCCAGCACACGCCCCAGGAGACTTGGCAGCCGCCCCCAGGGCTCTATCCTCTGGAACTCGTCCCCTTGGAAGGGGCTGGCCCAGGTGCCAGGTTCGGCTGGTCGGCCAGCCTCCTTTGGAGAAAGCGGGCAAGCCGAGCCAGGCTTGCAGTGGCCCTGGCGTGACACCTGCCACCTCAGGCAGAGGGCCTCCCGCGTGCCCTCCATGGCGGATTTCTCCCCGGAGCCGTGGCCTGGGCACTAGGAAGGCCGGGCCTCCCCGACTTCCGGGAGGAGGGGCTAGCCCAGTTACGCCCTGGCCCCCAAACCCTCTGGTGCCATCTGCCTGTCTCGGCACTTCTGACTCCACAGAGCCTTTCCTACACCTGGGCTGCCTGCCGTGGCAAAGTGCAGGCGTGGGGTGAGGCCATGGCTTTGTCTTTCCAGGAAGAAATGAGCCCCTGGCCGAAGCAGCAGGCCCAGGCAGAGCCTTGAGCTTGAAGCCCAGTAGGTCTGTGTCCCTCAGGGCCACAGCAATGCTTTCAAGGCAGGGAAGCGGCCTGCAAGCTGAGTGGGAGTGGGGGAGGGGAGGGAGACAGCTGAAGCCCAGTCCAGAAGGGCGGCAAAGGAACAGCTGCAGCTGGGTCAGAGCCTGGAGGGAGGGCGGGGCATTCACTGAGGACCCCCGAGGTCAGCCCTAGGCCCTGGCGGTCGCGCAGGCGCCCTTGGCCTGTGCGGTGGGTGGGGGGTTGAAGCCAAGCCCGCAGGGCTCCCGGAGCGGCCAGAGAAAGAAGGGCCCTTGGAGAGGTAGGCGAGGTGGGTAGGGGGAGCCACCTTACTCTCCTCAGCTCCCTGAGGGAGAGAGAGAGAGACAGAGACAGAGAGAGAGATCCATGACCTCTGAGTCTCTGCCTCTACCGCTGGCTGGTGCCAACTCACGCGCCATCCCACTTCCAGCCATCACCCCCACGCCTGCCCCGGAGCCAGCCCCACCACAGAGAGGCCGCTTCCTGCTCCCCTCTGTGCCTTCCCTTCCCGACCTGACTCCAGTGCAGGGGATAAGCTTCAGACAAGTCTTTCCATGTCCCTCTGCATGACAATAGACTTCCTCCCCTCTCCCATTCCACAGGCCCAACCGGGACATCCACCTTGGTCATTAGCTCAGGAGAGGATGCAAGATGAGAATCTCTGCTATTGTGTGGGGAGACTCAGTTTCCCGGGTTTCCCCCATGGACACATGTTCTTCAGCTGGGTCTGATTTTCTCCAGACAAGCTGTCTTGGGAAGGATTTGGCCAGCCCTAAGAACCTGAAGGGAAAGGGCGGAGGGGGGTTCTCTCTCTGCCCCCGACAGCCCCGAGCTGGGTCGCTCCCTCAGACCTGGCCAGGGGCAGCCCATCCCCCGGCGCCCTTCCCCGGGGCATCCGAGGGCAGTCTCGGCGCCAGCCCCACCACGCTCGCCACTGCCCGACCATCGTCCTCCCTCGGGGGGCCTGGGCAGGACAGGGACCCGGCTGTGGGAGGCCTCCAGATCTCAGGCCTGGCACACCGTTTACCAGGCTGCTTCCTCCTCTGACGGGGGCCCAGCACACGCCCCAGGAGACTTGGCAGCCGCCCCCAGGGCTCTATCCTCTGGAACTCGTCCCCTTGGAAGGGGCTGGCCCAGGTGCCAGGTTCGGCTGGTCGGCCAGCCTCCTTTGGAGAAAGCAGGCAAGCCGAGCCAGGCTTGCAGAGGCCCTGGCGTGACACCTGCCACCTCAGGCAGAGGGCCTCCCGCGTGCCCTCCATTGCGGATTTCTCCCCGGAGCCGTGGCCTGGGCACTAGGAAGGCCGGGCCTCCCCGACTTCCGGGAGGAGGGGCTAGCCCAGTTACGCCCTGGCCCCCAAACCCTCTGGTGCCATCTGCCTGTCTCGGCACTTCTGACTCCACAGAGCCTTTCCTACACCTGGGCTGCCGGCCGTGGCAAAGTGCAGGCGTGGGGTGAGGCCATGGCTTTGTCTTTCCAGGAAGAAATGAGCCCCTGGCCAAAGCAGCAGGCCCAGGCAGAGCCTTGAGCTGAAGCCCAGTAGGTCTGTGGCCCTCAGGGCCACAGCAATGCTTTCAAGGCAGGGAAGCGGCCTGCAAGCTGAGTGGGAGTGGGGGAGGGGAGGGAGACAGCTGAAGCCGAGTCCAGAAGGGCGGCAAAGGAACAGCTGCAGCTGGGTCAGAGCCTGGAGGGAGGGCGGGGCATTCACTGAGGACCCCCGAGGTCAGCCCTAGGCCCTGGCGGTCGCGCAGGCGCCCTTGGCCTGTGCGGTGGGTGGGGGGTTGAAGCCAAGCCCGCAGGGCTCCCGGAGCGGCCAGAGAAAGAAGGGCCCTTGGAGAGGTAGGCGAGGAGGGTAGGGGGAGCCACCTTACTCTCCTCAGCTCCCTGAGGGAGAGAGAGAGAGACAGAGACAGAGAGAGAGATCCATGACCTCTGAGTCTTGGCCTCTACCACTGGCTGGTGCCAACTCACGCGCCATCCCACTTCCAGCCATCACCCCCACGCCTGCCCCGGAGCCAGCCCCACCACAGAGAGGCCGCTTCCTGCTCCCCTCTGTGCCTTCCCTTCCCGACCTGACTCCAGTGCAGGGGATAAGCTTCAGACAAGTCTTTCCATGTCCCTCTGCATGACAATAGACTTCCTCCCCTCTCCCATTCCACAGGCCCACCCGGGACATCCACCTTGGTCATTAGCTCAGGAGAGGATGCAAGATGAGAATCTCTGCTATTGTGTGGGGAGACTCAGTTTCCCGGGTTTCCCCCATGGACACATGTTCTTCAGCTGGGTCTGATTTTCTCCAGACAAGCTGTCTTGGGAAGGATTTGGCCAGCCCTAAGAACCTGAAGGGAAAGGGCGGAGGGGGGTTCTCTCTCTGCCCCCGACAGCCCCGAGCTGGGTCGCTCCCTCAGACCTGGCCAGGGGCAGCCCATCCCCCGGCGCCCTACCCCGGGGCATCCAAGGGCAGGCTCGGCGCCAGCCCCACCACGCTCGCCACTGCCCGACCATCGTCCTCCCTCGGGGGGCCTGGGCAGGACAGGGACCCGGCTGTGGGAGGCCTCCAGATCTCAGGCCTGGCACACCGTTTACCAGGCTGCTTCCTCCTCTGACGGGGGCCCAGCACACGCCCCAGGAGACTTGGCAGCCGCCCCCAGGGCTCTATCCTCTGGAACTCGTCCCCTTGGAAGGGGCTGGCCCAGGTGCCAGGTTCGGCTGGTCGGCCAGCCTCCTTTGGAGAAAGCAGGCAAGCCGAGCCAGGCTTGCAGTGGCCCTGGCGTGACACCTGCCACCTCAGGCAGAGGGCCTCCCGCGTGCCCTCCATGGCGGATTTCTCCCCGGAGCCGTGGCCTGGGCACTAGGAAGGCCGGGCCTCCCCGACTTCCGGGAGGAGGGGCTAGCCCAGTTACGCCCTGGCCCCCAAACCCTCTGGTGCCATCTGCCTGTCTCGGCACTTCTGACTCCACAGAGCCTTTCCTACACCTGGGCTGCCTGCCGTGGCAAAGTGCAGGCGTGGGGTGAGGCCATGGCTTTGTCTTTCCAGGAAGAAATGAGCCCCTGGCCGAAGCAGCAGGCCCAGGCAGAGCCTTGAGCTTGAAGCCCAGTAGGTCTGTGGCCCTCAGGGCCAGAGCAATGCTTTCAAGGCAGGGAAGCGGCCTGCAAGCTGAGTGGGAGTGGGGGAGGGGAGGGAGACAGCTGAAGCCCAGTCCAGAAGGGCGGCAAAGGAACAGCTGCAGCTGGGTCAGAGCCTGGAGGGAGGGCGGGGCATTCACTGAGGACCCCCGAGGTCAGCCCTATGCCCTGGCGGTCGCGCAGGCGCCCTTGGCCTGTGCGGTGGGTGGGGGGTTGAAGCCAAGCCCGCAGGGCTCCCGGAGCGGCCAGAGAAAGAAGGGCCCTTGGAGAGGTAGGCGAGGTGGGTAGGGGGAGCCACCTTACTCTCCTCAGCTCCCTGAGGGAGAGAGAGAGAGACAGAGACAGAGAGAGAGATCCATGACCTCTGAGTCTCTGCCTCTACCGCTGGCTGGTGCCAACTCACGCGCCATCCCACTTCCAGCCATCACCCCCACGCCTGCCCCGGAGCCAGCCCCACCACAGAGAGGCCGCTTCCTGCTCCCCTCTGTGCCTTCCCTTCCCGACCTGACTCCAGTGCAGGGGATAAGCTTCAGACAAGTCTTTCCATGTCCCTCTGCATGACAATAGACTTCCTCCCCTCTCCCATTCCACAGGCCCACCCGGGACATCCACCTTGGTCATTAGCTCAGGAGAGGATGCAAGATGAGAATCTCTGCTATTGTGTGGGGAGACTCAGTTTCCCGGGTTTCCCCCATGGACACATGTTCTTCAGCTGGGTCTGATTTTCTCCAGACAAGCTGTCTTGGGAAGGATTTGGCCAGCCCTAAGAACCTGAAGGGAAAGGGCGGAGGGGGGTTCTCTCTCTGCCCCCGACAGCCCCGAGCTGGGTCGCTCCCTCAGACCTGGCCAGGGGCAGCCCATCCCCCGGCGCCCTTCCCCGGGGCATCCAAGGGCAGGCTCGGCGCCAGCCCCACCACGCTCGCCACTGCCCGACCATCGTCCTCCCTCGGGGGGCCTGGGCAGGACAGGGACCCGGCTGTGGGAGGCCTCCAGATCTCAGGCCTGGCACACCGTTTACCAGGCTGCTTCCTCCTCTGACGGGGGCCCAGCACACGCCCCAGGAGACTTGGCAGCCGCCCCCAGGGCTCTATCCTCTGGAACTCGTCCCCTTGGAAGGGGCTGGCCCAGGTGCCAGGTTCGGCTGGTCGGCCAGCCTCCTTTGGAGAAAGCAGGCAAGCCGAGCCAGGCTTGCAGTGGCCCTGGCGTGACACCTGCCACCTCAGGCAGAGGGCCTCCCGCGTGCCCTCCATGGCGGATTTCTCCCCGGAGCCGTGGCCTGGGCACTAGGAAGGCCGGGCCTCCCCGACTTCCGGGAGGAGGGGCTAGCCCAGTTACGCCCTGGCCCCCAAACCCTCTGGTGCCATCTGCCTGTCTCGGCACTTCTGACTCCACAGAGCCTTTCCTACACCTGGGCTGCCTGCCGTGGCAAAGTGCAGGCGTGGGGTGAGGCCATGGCTTTGTCTTTCCAGGAAGAAATGAGCCCCTGGCCGAAGCAGCAGGCCCAGGCAGAGCCTTGAGCTTGAAGCCCAGTAGGTCTGTGGCCCTCAGGGCCAGAGCAATGCTTTCAAGGCAGGGAAGCGGCCTGCAAGCTGAGTGGGAGTGGGGGAGGGGAGGGAGACAGCTGAAGCCCAGTCCAGAAGGGCGGCAAAGGAACAGCTACAGCTGGGTCAGAGCCTGGAGGGAGGGCGGGGCATTCACTGAGGACCCCCGAGGTCAGCCCTAGGCCCTGGCGGTCGCGCAGGCGCCCTTGGCCTGTGCGGTGGGTGGGGGGTTGAAGCCAAGCCCGCAGGGCTCCCGGAGTGGCCAGAGAAAGAAGGGCCCTTGGAGAGGTAGGCGAGGAGGGTAGGGGGAGCCACCTTACTCTCCTCAGCTCCCTGAGGGAGAGAGAGAGAGACAGAGACAGAGAGAGAGATCCATGACCTCTGAGTCTCTGCCTCTACCGCTGGCTGGTGCCAACTCACGCGCCATCCCACTTCCAGCCATCACCCCCACGCCTGCCCCGGAGCCAGCCCCACCACAGAGAGGCCGCTTCCTGCTCCCCTCTGTGCCTTCCCTTCCCGACCTGACTCCAGTGCAGGGAGTAAGCTTCAGACAAGTCTTTCCATGTCCCTCTGCATGACAATAGACTTCCTCCCCTCTCCCATTCCACAGGCCCACCCGGGACATCCACCTTGGTCATTAGCTCAGGAGAGGATGCAAGATGAGAATCTCTGCTATTGTGTGGGGAGACTCAGTTTCCCGGGTTTCCCCCATGGACACATGTTCTTCAGCTGGGTCTGATTTTCTCCAGACAAGCTGTCTTGGGAAGGATTTGGCCAGCCCTAAGAACCTGAAGGGAAAGGGCGGAGGGGGGTTCTCTCTCTGCCCCCGACAGCCCCGAGCTGGGTCGCTCCCTCAGACCTGGCCAGGGGCAGCCCATCCCCCGGCGCCCTTCCCCGGGGCATCCAAGGGCAGGCTCGGCGCCAGCCCCACCCCGCTCGCCACTGCCCGACCATCGTCCTCCCTCGGGGGGCCTGGGCAGGACAGGGACCCGGCTGTGGGAGGCCTCCAGATCTCAGGCCTGGCACACCGTTTACCAGGCTGCTTCCTCCTCTGACGGGGGCCCAGCACACGCCCCAGGAGACTTGGCAGCCGCCCCCAGGGCTCTATCCTCTGGAACTCGTCCCCTTGGAAGGGGCTGGCCCAGGTGCCAGGTTCGGCTGGTCGGCCATCCTCCTTTGGAGAAAGCAGGCAAGCCGAGCCAGGCTTGCAGTGGCCCTGGCGTGACACCTGCCACCTCAGGCAGAGGGCCTCCCGCGTGCCCTCCATGGCGGATTTCTCCCCGGAGCCGTGGCCTGGGCACTAGGAAGGCCGGGCCTCCCCGACTTCCGGGAGGAGGGGCTAGCCCAGTTACGCCCTGGCCCCCAAACCCTCTGGTGCCATCTGCCTGTCTCGGCACTTCTGACTCCACAGAGCCTTTCCTACACCTGGGCTGCCTGCCGTGGCAAAGTGCAGGCGTGGGGTGAGGCCATGGCTTTGTCTTTCCAGGAAGAAATGAGCCCCTGGCCGAAGCAGCAGGCCCAGGCAGAGCCTTGAGCTTGAAGCCCAGTAGGTCTGTGGCCCTCAGGGCCACAGCAATGCTTTCAAGGCAGGGAAGCGGCCTGCAAGCTGAGTGGGAGTGGGGGAGGGGAGGGAGACAGCTGAAGCCCAGTCCAGAAGGGCGGCAAAGGAACAGCTGCAGCTGGGTCAGAGCCTGGAGGGAGGGCGGGGCATTCACTGAGGACCCCCGAGGTAAGCCCTAGGCCCCCGCGGTCGCGCAGGCGCCCTTGGCCTGTGCTGTGGGTGGAGGGTTGAAGCCAAGCCCGCAGGGCTCCCGGAGCGGCCAGAGAAAGAAGGGCCCATGGAGAGGTAGGCGAGGTGGGTAGGGGGAGCCACCTTACTCTCCTCAGCTCCCTGAGGGAGAGAGAGAGAGACAGAGACAGAGAGAGAGATCCATGACCTCTGAGTCTCTGCCTCTACCGCTGGCTGGTGCCAACTCACGCGCCATCCCACTTCCAGCCATCACCCCCACGCCTGCCCTGGAGCCAGCCCCACCACAGAGAGGCCGCTTCCTGCTCCCCTCTGTGCCTTCCCTTCCCGACCTGACTCCAGTGCAGGGGATAAGCTTCAGACAAGTCTTTCCATGTCCCTCTGCATGACAATAGACTTCCTCCCCTCTCCCATTCCACAGGCCCACCCGGGACATCCACCTTGGTCATTAGCTCAGGAGAGGATGCAAGATGAGAATCTCTGCTATTGTGTGGGGAGACTCAGTTTCCCGGGTTTCCCCCATGGACACATGTTCTTCAGCTGGGTCTGATTTTCTCCAGACAAGCTGTCTTGGGAAGGATTTGGCCAGCCCTAAGAACCTGAAGGGAATGGGCGGAGGGGGGTTCTCTCTCTGCCCCCGACAGCCCCGAGCTGGGTCGCTCCCTCAGACCTGGCCAGGGGCAGCCCATCCCCCGGCGCCCTTCCCCGGGGCATCCAAGGGCAGGCTCGGCGCCAGCCCCACCCCGCTCGCCACTGCCCGACCATCGTCCTCCCTCGGGGGGCCTGGGCAGGACAGGGACCCGGCTGTGGGAGGCCTCCAGATCTCAGGCCTGGCACACCGTTTACCAGGCTGCTTCCTCCTCTGACGGGGGCCCAGCACGCCCCAGGAGACTTGGCAGCCGCCCCCAGGGCTCTATCCTCTGGAACTCGTCCCCTTGGAAGGGGCTGGCCCAGGTGCCAGGTTCGGCTGGTCGGCCAGCCTCCTTTGGAGAAAGCAGGCAAGCCGAGCCAGGCTTGCAGTGGCCCTGGCGTGACACCTGCCACCTCAGGCAGAGGGCCTCCCGCGTGCCCTCCATGGCGGATTTCTCCCCGGAGCCGTGGCCTGGGCACTAGGAAGGCCGGGCCTCCCCGACTTCCGGGAGGAGGGGCTAGCCCAGTTACGCCCTGGCCCCCAAACCCTCTGGTGCCATCTGCCTGTCTCGGCACTTCTGACTCCACAGAGCCTTTCCTACACCTGGGCTGCCGGCCGTGGCAAAGTGCAGGCGTGGGGTGAGGCCATGGCTTTGTCTTTCCAGGAAGAAATGAGCCCCTGGCCAAAGCAGCAGGCCCAGGCAGAGCCTTGAGCTGAAGCCCAGTATGTCTGTGGCCCTCAGGGCCACAGCAATGCTTTCAAGGCAGGGAAGCGGCCTGCAAGCTGAGTGGGAGTGGGGGAGGGGAGGGAGACAGCTGAAGCCGAGTCCAGAAGGGCGGCAAAGGAACAGCTGCAGCTGGGTCAGAGCCTGGAGGGAGGGCGGGGCATTCACTGAGGACCCCCGAGGTCAGCCCTATGCCCTGGCGGTCGCGCAGGCGCCCTTGGCCTGTGCGGTGGGTGGGGGGTTGAAGCCAAGCCCGCAGGGCTCCCGGAGCGGCCAGAGAAAGAAGGGCCCTTGGAGAGGTAGGCGAGGAGGGTAGGGGGAGCCACCTTACTCTCCTCAGCTCCCTGAGGGAGAGAGAGAGAGACAGAGACAGAGAGAGAGATCCATGACCTCTGAGTCTCTGTCTCTACCGCTGGCTGGTGCCAACTCACGCGCCATCCCACTTCCAGCCATCACCCCCACGCCTGCCCCGGAGCCAGCCCCACCACAGAGAGGCCGCTTCCTGCTCCCCTCTGTGCCTTCCCTTCCCGACCTGACTCCAGTGCAGGGGATAAGCTTCAGACAAGTCTTTCCATGTCCCTCTGCATGACAATAGACTTCCTCCCCTCTCCCATTCCACAGGCCCACCCGGGACATCCACCTTGGTCATTAGCTCAGGAGAGGATGCAAGATGAGAATCTCTGCTATTGTGTGGGGAGACTCAGTTTCCCGGGTTTCCCCCATGGACACATGTTCTTCAGCTGGGTCTGATTTTCTCCAGACAAGCTGTCTTGGGAAGGATTTGGCCAGCCCTAAGAACCTGAAGGGAAAGGGCGGAGGGGGGTTCTCTCTCTGCCCCCGACAGCCCCGAGCTGGGTCGCTCCCTCAGACCTGGCCAGGGGCAGCCCATCCCCCGGCGCCCTTCCCCGGGGCATCCAAGGGCAGGCTCGGCGCCAGCCCCACCCCGCTCGCCACTGCCCGACCATCGTCCTCCCTCGGGGGGCCTGGGCAGGACAGGGACCCGGCTGTGGGAGGCCTCCAGATCTCAGGCCTGGCACACCGTTTACCAGGCTGCTTCCTCCTCTGACGGGGGCCCAGCACACGCCCCAGGAGACTTGGCAGCCGCCCCCAGGGCTCTATCCTCTGGAACTCGTCCCCTTGGAAGGGGCTGGCCCAGGTGCCAGGTTCGGCTGGTCGGCCAGCCTCCTTTGGAGAAAGCGGGCAAGCCGAGCCAGGCTTGCAGTGGCCCTGGCGTGACACCTGCCACCTCAGGCAGAGGGCCTCCCGCGTGCCCTCCATGGCGGATTTCTCCCCGGAGCCGTGGCCTGGGCACTAGGAAGGCCGGGCCTCCCCGACTTCCGGGAGGAGGGGCTAGCCCAGTTACGCCCTGGCCCCCAAACCCTCTGGTGCCATCTGCCTGTCTCGGCACTTCTGACTCCACAGAGCCTTTCCTACACCTGGGCTGCCTGCCGTGGCAAAGTGCAGGCGTGGGGTGAGGCCATGGCTTTGTCTTTCCAGGAAGAAATGAGCCCCTGGCCGAAGCAGCAGGCCCAGGCAGAGCCTTGAGCTTGAAGCCCAGTAGGTCTGTGGCCCTCAGGGCCAGAGCAATGCTTTCAAGGCAGGGAAGCGGCCTGCAAGCTGAGTGGGAGTGGGGGAGGGGAGGGAGACAGCTGAAGCCGAGTCCAGAAGGGCGGCAAAGGAACAGCTGCAGCTGGGTCAGAGCCTGGAGGGAGGGCGGGGCATTCACTGAGGACCCCCGAGGTCAGCCCTATGCCCTGGCGGTCGCGCAGGCGCCCTTGGCCTGTGCGGTGTTTGGGGGGTTGAAGCCAAGCCCGCAGGGCTCCCGGAGCGGCCAGAGAAAGAAGGGCCCTTGGAGAGGTAGGCGAGGTGGGTAGGGGGAGCCACCTTTCTCTCCTCAGCTCCCTGAGGGAGAGAGAGAGAGACAGAGACAGAGAGAGAGATCCATGACCTCTGAGTCTCTGCCTCTACCGCTGGCTGGTGCCAACTCACGCGCCATCCCACTTCCAGCCATCACCCCCACGCCTGCCCCGGAGCCAGCCCCACCACAGAGAGGCCGCTTCCTGCTCCCCTCTGTGCCTTCCCTTCCGGACCTGACTCCAGTGCAGGGGATAAGCTTCAGACAAGTCTTTCCATGTCCCTCTGCATGACAATAGACTTCCTCCCCTCTCCCATTCCACAGGCCCACCCGGGACATCCACCTTGGTCATTAGCTCAGGAGAGGATGCAAGATGAGAATCTCTGCTATTGTGTGGGGAGACTCAGTTTCCCGGGTTTCCCCCATGGACACATGTTCTTCAGCTGGGTCTGATTTTCTCCAGACAAGCTGTCTTGGGAAGGATTTGGCCAGCCCTAAGAACCTGAAGGGAAAGGGCGGAGGGGGGTTCTCTCTCTGCCCCCGACAGCCCCGAGCTGGGTCGCTCCCTCAGACCTGGCCAGGGGCAGCCCATCCCCCGGCGCCCTTCCCCGGGGCATCCAAGGGCAGGCTCGGCGCCAGCCCCACCCCCGCTCGCCACTGCCCGACCATCGTCCTCCCTCGGGGGGCCTGGGCAGGACAGGGACCCGGCTGTGGGAGGCCTCCAGATCTCAGGCCTGGCACACCGTTTACCAGGCTGCTTCCTCCTCTGACGGGGGCCCAGCACACGCCCCAGGAGACTTGGCAGCCGCCCCCAGGGCTCTATCCTCTGGAACTCGTCCCCTTGGAAGGGGCTGGCCCAGGTGCCAGGTTCGGCTGGTCGGCCAGCCTCCTTTGGAGAAAGCAGGCAAGCCGAGCCAGGCTTGCAGTGGCCCTGGCGTGACACCTGCCACCTCAGGCAGAGGGCCTCCCGCGTGCCCTCCATGGCGGATTTCTCCCCGGAGCCGTGGCCTGGGCACTAGGAAGGCCGGGCCTCCCCGACTTCCGGGAGGAGGGGCTAGCCCAGTTACGCCCTGGCCCCCAAACCCTCTGGTGCCATCTGCCTGTCTCGGCACTTCTGACTCCACAGAGCCTTTCCTACACCTGGGCTGCCTGCCGTGGCAAAGTGCAGGCGTGGGGTGAGGCCATGGCTTTGTCTTTCCAGGAAGAAATGAGCCCCTGGCCGAAGCAGCAGGCCCAGGCAGAGCCTTGAGCTTGAAGCCCAGTAGGTCTGTGGCCCTCAGGGCCAGAGCAATGCTTTCAAGGCAGGGAAGCGGCCTGCAAGCTGAGTGGGAGTGGGGGAGGGGAGGGAGACAGCTGAAGCCCAGTCCAGAAGGGCGGCAAAGGAACAGCTGCAGCTGGGTCAGAGCCTGGAGGGAGGGCGGGGCATTCACTGAGGACCCCCGAGGTCAGCCCTAGGCCCTGGCGGTCGCGCAGGCGCCCTTGGCCTGTGCGGTGGGTGGGGGGTTGAAGCCAAGCCCGCAGGGCTCCCGGAGTGGCCAGAGAAAGAAGGGCCCTTGGAGAGGTAGGCGAGGAGGGTAGGGGGAGCCACCTTACTCTCCTCAGCTCCCTGAGGGAGAGAGAGAGAGACAGAGACAGAGAGAGAGATCCATGACCTCTGAGTCTCTGCCTCTACCGCTGGCTGGTGCCAACTCACGCGCCATCCCACTTCCAGCCATCACCCCCACGCCTGCCCCGGAGCCAGCCCCACCACAGAGAGGCCGCTTCCTGCTCCCCTCTGTGCCTTCCCTTCCCGACCTGACTCCAGTGCAGGGGATAAGCTTCAGACAAGTCTTTCCATGTCCCTCTGCATGACAATAGACTTCCTCCCCTCTCCCATTCCACAGGCCCACCCGGGACATCCACCTTGGTCATTAGCTCAGGAGAGGATGCAAGATGAGAATCTCTGCTATTGTGTGGGGAGACTCAGTTTCCCGGGTTTCCCCCATGGACACATGTTCTTCAGCTGGGTCTGATTTTCTCCAGACAAGCTGTCTTGGGAAGGATTTGGCCAGCCCTAAGAACCTGAAGGGAAAGGGCGGAGGGGGGTTCTCTCTCTGCCCCCGACAGCCCCGAGCTGGGTCGCTCCCTCAGACCTGGCCAGGGGCAGCCCATCTCCCGGCGCCCTTCCCCGGGGCATCCAAGGGCAGGCTCGGCGCCAGCCCCACCCCGCTCGCCACTGCCCGACCATCGTCCTCCCTCGGGGGGCCTGGGCAGGACAGGGACCCGGCTGTGGGAGGCCTCCAGATCTCAGGCCTGGCACAACCGTTTACCAGGCTGCTTCCTCCTCTGACGGGGGCCCAGCACACGCCCCAGGAGACTTGGCAGCCGCCCCCAGGGCTCTATCCTCTGGAACTCGTCCCCTTGGAAGGGGCTGGCCCAGGTGCCAGGTTCGGCTGGTCGGCCAGCCTCCTTTGGAGAAAGCAGGCAAGCCGAGCCAGGCTTGCAGTGGCCCTGGCGTGACACCTGCCACCTCAGGCAGAGGGCCTCCCGCGTGCCCTCCATGGCGGATTTCTCCCCGGAGCCGTGGCCTGGGCACTAGGAAGGCCGGGCCTCCCCGACTTCCGGGAGGAGGGGCTAGCCCAGTTACGCCCTGGCCCCCAAACCCTCTGGTGCCATCTGCCTGTCTCGGCACTTCTGACTCCACAGAGCCTTTCCTACACCTGGGCTGCCTGCCGTGGCAAAGTGCAGGCGTGGGGTGAGGCCATGGCTTTGTCTTTCCAGGAAGAAATGAGCCCCTGGCCGAAGCAGCAGGCCCAGGCAGAGCCTTGAGCTTGAAGCCCAGTAGGTCTGTGGCCCTCAGGGCCAGAGCAATGCTTTCAAGGCAGGGAAGCGGCCTGCAAGCTGAGTGGGAGTGGGGGAGGGGAGGGAGACAGCTGAAGCCCAGTCCAGAAGGGCGGCAAAGGAACAGCTGCAGCTGGGTCAGAGCCTGGAGGGAGGGCGGGGCATTCACTGAGGACCCCCGAGGTCAGCCCTAGGCCCTGGCGGTCGCGCAGGCGCCCTTGGCCTGTGCGGTGGGTGGGGGGTTGAAGCCAAGCCCGCAGGGCTCCCGGAGTGGCCAGAGAAAGAAGGGCCCTTGGAGAGGTAGGCGAGGAGGGTAGGGGGAGCCACCTTACTCTCCTCAGCTCCCTGAGGGAGAGAGAGAGAGACAGAGACAGAGAGAGAGATCCATGACCTCTGAGTCTCTGCCTCTACCGCTGGCTGGTGCCAACTCACGCGCCATCCCACTTCCAGCCATCACCCCCACGCCTGCCCCGGAGCCAGCCCCACCACAGAGAGGCCGCTTCCTGCTCCCCTCTGTGCCTTCCCTTCCCGACCTGACTCCAGTGCAGGGAGTAAGCTTCAGACAAGTCTTTCCATGTCCCTCTGCATGACAATAGACTTCCTCCCCTCTCCCATTCCACAGGCCCACCCGGGACATCCACCTTGGTCATTAGCTCAGGAGAGGATGCAAGATGAGAATCTCTGCTATTGTGTGGGGAGACTCAGTTTCCCGGGTTTCCCCCATGGACACATGTTCTTCAGCTGGGTCTGATTTTCTCCAGACAAGCTGTCTTGGGAAGGATTTGGCCAGCCCTAAGAACCTGAAGGGAAAGGGCGGAGGGGGGTTCTCTCTCTGCCCCCGACAGCCCCGAGCTGGGTCGCTCCCTCAGACCTGGCCAGGGGCAGCCCATCCCCCGGCGCCCTTCCCCGGGGCATCCAAGGGCAGGCTCGGCGCCAGCCCCACCCCGCTCGCCACTGCCCGACCATCGTCCTCCCTCGGGGGGCCTGGGCAGGACAGGGACCCGGCTGTGGGAGGCCTCCAGATCTCAGGCCTGGCACACCGTTTACCAGGCTGCTTCCTCCTCTGACGGGGGCCCAGCACACGCCCCAGGAGACTTGGCAGCCGCCCCCAGGGCTCTATCCTCTGGAACTCGTCCCCTTGGAAGGGGCTGGCCCAGGTGCCAGGTTCGGCTGGTCGGCCAGCCTCCTTTGGAGAAAGCAGGCAAGCCGAGCCAGGCTTGCAGTGGCCCTGGCGTGACACCTGCCACCTCAGGCAGAGGGCCTCCCGCGTGCCCTCCATGGCGGATTTCTCCCCGGAGCCGTGGCCTGGGCACTAGGAAGGCCGGGCCTCCCCGACTTCCGGGAGGAGGGGCTAGCCCAGTTACGCCCTGGCCCCCAAACCCTCTGGTGCCATCTGCCTGTCTCGGCACTTCTGACTCCACAGAGCCTTTCCTACACCTGGGCTGCCTGCCGTGGCAAAGTGCAGGCGTGGGGTGAGGCCATGGCTTTGTCTTTCCAGGAAGAAATGAGCCCCTGGCCGAAGCAGCAGGCCCAGGCAGAGCCTTGAGCTTGAAGCCCAGTAGGTCTGTGGCCCTCAGGGCCACAGCAATGCTTTCAAGGCAGGGAAGCGGCCTGCAAGCTGAGTGGGAGTGGGGGAGGGGAGGGAGACAGCTGAAGCCCAGTCCAGAAGGGCGGCAAAGGAACAGCTGCAGCTGGGTCAGAGCCTGGAGGGAGGGCGGGGCATTCACTGAGGACCCCCGAGGTAAGCCCTAGGCCCCCGCGGTCGCGCAGGCGCCCTTGGCCTGTGCTGTGGGTGGAGGGTTGAAGCCAAGCCCGCAGGGCTCCCGGAGCGGCCAGAGAAAGAAGGGCCCATGGAGAGGTAGGCGAGGTGGGTAGGGGGAGCCACCTTACTCTCCTCAGCTCCCTGAGGGAGAGAGAGAGAGACAGAGACAGAGAGAGAGATCCATGACCTCTGAGTCTCTGCCTCTACCGCTGGCTGGTGCCAACTCACGCGCCATCCCACTTCCAGCCATCACCCCCACGCCTGCCCTGGAGCCAGCCCCACCACAGAGAGGCCGCTTCCTGCTCCCCTCTGTGCCTTCCCTTCCGGACCTGACTCCAGTGCAGGGGATAAGCTTCAGACAAGTCTTTCCATGTCCCTCTGCATGACAATAGACTTCCTCCCCTCTCCCATTCCACAGGCCCACCCGGGACATCCACCTTGGTCATTAGCTCAGGAGAGGATGCAAGATGAGAATCTCTGCTATTGTGTGGGGAGACTCAGTTTCCCGGGTTTCCCCCATGGACACATGTTCTTCAGCTGGGTCTGATTTTCTCCAGACAAGCTGTCTTGGGAAGGATTTGGCCAGCCCTAAGAACCTGAAGGGAAAGGGCGGAGGGGGGTTCTCTCTCTGCCCCCGACAGCCCCGAGCTGGGTCGCTCCCTCAGACCTGGCCAGGGGCAGCCCATCCCCCGGCGCCCTTCCCCGGGGCATCCAAGGGCAGGCTCGGCGCCAGCCCCACCCCGCTCGCCACTGCCCGACCATCGTCCTCCCTCGGGGGGCCTGGGCAGGACAGGGACCCGGCTGTGGGAGGCCTCCAGATCTCAGGCCTGGCACACCGTTTACCAGGCTGCTTCCTCCTCTGACGGGGGCCCAGCACACGCCCCAGGAGACTTGGCAGCCGCCCCCAGGGCTCTATCCTCTGGAACTCGTCCCCTTGTAAGGGGCTGGCCCAGGTGCCAGGTTCGGCTGGTCGGCCAGCCTCCTTTGGAGAAAGCGGGCAAGCCGAGCCAGGCTTGCAGTGGCCCTGGCGTGACACCTGCCACCTCAGGCAGAGGGCCTCCCGCGTGCCCTCCATGGCGGATTTCTCCCCGGAGCCGTGGCCTGGGCACTAGGAAGGCCGGGCCTCCCCGACTTCCGGGAGGAGGGGCTAGCCCAGTTACGCCCTGGCCCCCAAACCCTCAGGTGCCATCTGCCTGTCTCGGCACTTCTGACTCCACAGAGCCTTTCCTACACCTGGGCTGCCTGCCGTGGCAAAGTGCAGGCGTGGGGTGAGGCCATGGCTTTGTCTTTCCAGGAAGAAATGAGCCCCTGGCCGAAGCAGCAGGCCCAGGCAGAGCCTTGAGCTTGAAGCCCAGTAGGTCTGTGGCCCTCAGGGCCAGAGCAATGCTTTCAAGGCAGGGAAGTGGCCTGCAAGCTGAGTGGGAGTGGGGGAGGGGAGGGAGACAGCTGAAGCCCAGTCCAGAAGGGCGGCAAAGGAACAGCTGCAGCTGGGTCAGAGCCTGGAGGGAGGGCGGGGCATTCACTGAGGACCCCCGAGGTCAGCCCTAGGCCCTGGCGGTCGCGCAGGCGCCCTTGGCCTGTGCGGTGGGTGGGGGGTTGAAGCCAAGCCCGCAGGGCTCCCGGAGCGGCCAGAGAAAGAATGGCCCTTGGAGAGGTAGGCGAGGTGGGTAGGGGGAGCCACCTTACTCTCCTCAGCTCCCTGAGGGAGAGAGAGAGAGACAGAGACAGAGAGAGAGATCCATGACCTCTGAGTCTCTGCCTCTACCGCTGGCTGGTGCCAACTCACGCGCCATCCCACTTCCAGCCATCACCCCCACGCCTGCCCCGGAGCCAGCCCCACCACAGAGAGGCCGCTTCCTGCTCCCCTCTGTGCCTTCCCTTCCCGACCTGACTCCAGTGCAGGGGATAAGCTTCAGACAAGTCTTTCCATGTCCCTCTGCATGACAATAGACTTCCTCCCCTCTCCCATTCCACAGGCCCACCCGGGACATCCACCTTGGTCATTAGCTCAGGAGAGGATGCAAGATGAGAATCTCTGCTATTGTGTGGGGAGACTCAGTTTCCCGGGTTTCCCCCATGGACACATGTTCTTCAGCTGGGTCTGATTTTCTCCAGACAAGCTGTCTTGGGAAGGATTTGGCCAGCCCTAAGAACCTGAAGGGAAAGGGCGGAGGGGGGTTCTCTCTCTGCCCCCGACAGCCCCGAGCTGGGTCGCTCCCTCAGACCTGGCCAGGGGCAGCCCATCCCCCGGCGCCCTTCCCCGGGGCATCCAAGGGCAGGCTCGGCGCCAGCCCCACCACGCTCGCCACTGCCCGACCATCGTCCTCCCTCGGGGGGCCTGGGCAGGACAGGGACCCGGCTGTGGGAGGCCTCCAGATCTCAGGCCTGGCACACCGTTTACCAGGCTGCTTCCTCCTCTGACGGGGGCCCAGCACACGCCCCAGGAGACTTGGCAGCCGCCCCCAGGGCTCTATCCTCTGGAACTCGTCCCCTTGGAAGGGGCTGGCCCAGGTGCCAGGTTCGGCTGGTCGGCCAGCCTCCTTTGGAGAAAGCAGGCAAGCCGAGCCAGGCTTGCAGTGGCCCTGGCGTGACACCTGCCACCTCAGGCAGAGGGCCTCCCGCGTGCCCTCCATGGCGGATTTCTCCCCGGAGCCGTGGCCTGGGCACTAGGAAGGCCGGGCCTCCCCGACTTCCGGGAGGAGGGGCTAGCCCAGTTACGCCCTGGCCCCCAAACCCTCTGGTGCCATCTGCCTGTCTCGGCACTTCTGACTCCACAGAGCCTTTCCTACACCTGGGCTGCCTGCCGTGGCAAAGTGCAGGCGTGGGGTGAGGCCATGGCTTTGTCTTTCCAGGAAGAAATGAGCCCCTGGCCGAAGCAGCAGGCCCAGGCAGAGCCTTGAGCTTGAAGCCCAGTAGGTCTGTGGCCCTCAGGGCCAGAGCAATGCTTTCAAGGCAGGGAAGCGGCCTGCAAGCTGAGTGGGAGTGGGGGAGGGGAGGGAGACAGCTGAAGCCCAGTCCAGAAGGGCGGCAAAGGAACAGCTGCAGCTGGGTCAGAGCCTGGAGGGAGGGCGGGGCATTCACTGAGGACCCCCGAGGTCAGCCCTAGGCCCTGGCGGTCGCGCAGGCGCCCTTGGCCTGTGCGGTGGGTGGGGGGTTGAAGCCAAGCCCGCAGGGCTCCCGGAGTGGCCAGAGAAAGAAGGGCCCTTGGAGAGGTAGGCGAGGAGGGTAGGGGGAGCCACCTTACTCTCCTCAGCTCCCTGAGGGAGAGAGAGAGAGACAGAGACAGAGAGAGAGATCCATGACCTCTGAGTCTCTGCCTCTACCGCTGGCTGGTGCCAACTCACGCGCCATCCCACTTCCAGCCATCACCCCCACGCCTGCCCCGGAGCCAGCCCCACCACAGAGAGGCCGCTTCCTGCTCCCCTCTGTGCCTTCCCTTCCCGACCTGACTCCAGTGCAGGGAGTAAGCTTCAGACAAGTCTTTCCATGTCCCTCTGCATGACAATAGACTTCCTCCCCTCTCCCATTCCACAGGCCCACCCGGGACATCCACCTTGGTCATTAGCTCAGGAGAGGATGCAAGATGAGAATCTCTGCTATTGTGTGGGGAGACTCAGTTTCCCGGGTTTCCCCCATGGACACATGTTCTTCAGCTGGGTCTGATTTTCTCCAGACAAGCTGTCTTGGGAAGGATTTGGCCAGCCCTAAGAACCTGAAGGGAAAGGGCGGAGGGGGGTTCTCTCTCTGCCCCCGACAGCCCCGAGCTGGGTCGCTCCCTCAGACCTGGCCAGGGGCAGCCCATCCCCCGGCGCCCTTCCCCGGGGCATCCAAGGGCAGGCTCGGCGCCAGCCCCACCCCGCTCGCCACTGCCCGACCATCGTCCTCCCTCGGGGGGGCCTGGGCAGGACAGGGACCCGGCTGTGGGAGGCCTCCAGATCTCAGGCCTGGCACACCGTTTACCAGGCTGCTTCCTCCTCTGACGGGGGCCCAGCACACGCCCCAGGAGACTTGGCAGCCGCCCCCAGGGCTCTATCCTCTGGAACTCGTCCCCTTGGAAGGGGCTGGCCCAGGTGCCAGGTTCGGCTGGTCGGCCAGCCTCCTTTGGAGAAAGCAGGCAAGCCGAGCCAGGCTTGCAGTGGCCCTGGCGTGACACCTGCCACCTCAGGCAGAGGGCCTCCCGCGTGCCCTCCATGGCGGATTTCTCCCCGGAGCCGTGGCCTGGGCACTAGGAAGGCCGGGCCTCCCCGACTTCCGGGAGGAGGGGCTAGCCCAGTTACGCCCTGGCCCCCAAACCCTCTGGTGCCATCTGCCTGTCTCGGCACTTCTGACTCCACAGAGCCTTTCCTACACCTGGGCTGCCTGCCGTGGCAAAGTGCAGGCGTGGGGTGAGGCCATGGCTTTGTCTTTCCAGGAAGAAATGAGCCCCTGGCCGAAGCAGCAGGCCCAGGCAGAGCCTTGAGCTTGAAGCCCAGTAGGTCTGTGGCCCTCAGGGCCACAGCAATGCTTTCAAGGCAGGGAAGCGGCCTGCAAGCTGAGTGGGAGTGGGGGAGGGGAGGGAGACAGCTGAAGCCGAGTCCAGAAGGGCGGCAAAGGAACAGCTGCAGCTGGGTCAGAGCCTGGAGGGAGGGCGGGGCATTCACTGAGGACCCCCGAGGTAAGCCCTAGGCCCCCGCGGTCGCGCAGGCGCCCTTGGCCTGTGCTGTGGGTGGAGGGTTGAAGCCAAGCCCGCAGGGCTCCCGGAGCGGCCAGAGAAAGAAGGGCCCATGGAGAGGTAGGCGAGGTGGGTAGGGGGAGCCACCTTACTCTCCTCAGCTCCCTGAGGGAGAGAGAGAGAGACAGAGACAGAGAGAGAGATCCATGACCTCTGAGTCTCTGCCTCTACCGCTGGCTGGTGCCAACTCACGCGCCATCCCACTTCCAGCCATCAACCCCACGCCTGCCCCGGAGCCAGCCCCACCACAGAGAGGCCGCTTCCTGCTCCCCTCTGTGCCTTCCCTTCCGGACCTGACTCCAGTGCAGGGGATAAGCTTCAGACAAGTCTTTCCATGTCCCTCTGCATGACAATAGACTTCCTCCCCTCTCCCATTCCACAGGCCCACCCGGGACATCCACCTTGGTCATTAGCTCAGGAGAGGATGCAAGATGAGAATCTCTGCTATTGTGTGGGGAGACTCAGTTTCCCGGGTTTCCCCCATGGATACATGTTCTTCAGCTGGGTCTGATTTTCTCCAGACAAGCTGTCTTGGGAAGGATTTGGCCAGCCCTAAGAACCTGAAGGGAAAGGGCGGAGGGGGGTTCTCTCTCTGCCCCCGACAGCCCCGAGCTGGGTCGCTCCCTCAGACCTGGCCAGGGGCAGCCCATCCCCCGGCGCCCTTCCCCGGGGCATCCAAGGGCAGGCTCGGCGCCAGCCCCACCCCGCTCGCCACTGCCCGACCATCGTCCTCCCTCGGGGGGCCTGGGCAGGACAGGGACCCGGCTGTGGGAGGCCTCCAGATCTCAGGCCTGCACACCGTTTACCAGGCTGCTTCCTCCTCTGACGGGGGCCCAGCACGCCCCAGGAGACTTGGCAGCCGCCCCCAGGGCTCTATCCTCTGGAACTCGTCCCCTTGGAAGGGGCTGGCCCAGGTGCCAGGTTCGGCTGGTCGGCCAGCCTCCTTTGGAGAAAGCAGGCAAGCCGAGCCAGGCTTGCAGTGGCCCTGGCGTGACACCTGCCACCTCAGGCAGAGGGCCTCCCGCGTGCCCTCCATGGCGGATTTCTCCCCGGAGCCGTGGCCTGGGCACTAGGAAGGCCGGGCCTCCCCGACTTCCGGGAGGAGGGGCTAGCCCAGTTACGCCCTGGCCCCCAAACCCCTCTGGTGCCATCTGCCTGTCTCGGCACTTCTGACTCCACAGAGCCTTTCCTACACCTGGGCTGCCTGCCGTGGCAAAGTGCAGGCGTGGGGTGAGGCCATGGCTTTGTCTTTCCAGGAAGAAATGAGCCCCTGGCCGAAGCAGCAGGCCCAGGCAGAGCCTTGAGCTTGAAGCCCAGTAGGTCTGTGGCCCTCAGGGCCACAGCAATGCTTTCAAGGCAGGGAAGCGGCCTGCAAGCTGAGTGGGAGTGGGGGAGGGGAGGGAGACAGCTGAAGCCCAGTCCAGAAGGGCGGCAAAGGAACAGCTGCAGCTGGGTGAGAGCCTGGAGGGAGGGCGGGGCATTCACTGAGGACCCCCGAGGTCAGCCCTAGGCCCTGGCGGTCGCGCAGGCGCCCTTGGCCTGTGCGGTGGGTGGGGGGTTGAAGCCAAGCCCGCAGGGCTCCCGGAGCGGCCAGAGAAAGAAGGGCCCTTGGAGAGGTAGGCGAGGTGGGTAGGGGGAGCCACCTTACTCTCCTCAGCTCCCTGAGGGAGAGAGAGAGAGACAGAGAGAGAGATCCATGACCTCTGAGTCTCTGCCTCCACCGCTGGCTGGTGCCAACTCACGCGCCATCCCACTTCCAGCCATCACCCCCACGCCTGCCCCGGAGCCAGCCCCACCACAGAGAGGCCGCTTCCTGCTCCCCTCTGTGCCTTCCCTTCCCGACCTGACTCCAGTGCAGGGGATAAGCTTCAGACAAGTCTTTCCATGTCCCTCTGCATGACAATAGACTTCCTCCCCTCTCCCATTCCACAGGCCCACCCGGGACATCCACCTTGGTCATTAGCTCAGGAGAGGATGCAAGATGAGAATCTCTGCTATTGTGTGGGGAGACTCAGTTTCCCGGGTTTCCCCCATGGACACATGTTCTTCAGCTGGGTCTGATTTTCTCCAGACAAGCTGTCTTGGGAAGGATTTGGCCAGCCCTAAGAACCTGAAGGGAAAGGGCGGAGGGGGGTTCTCTCTCTGCCCCCGACAGCCCCGAGCTGGGTCGCTCCCTCAGACCTGGCCAGGGGCAGCCCATCCCCCGGCGCCCTTCCCCGGGGCATCCGAGGGCAGGCTCGGCGCCAGCCCCACCACGCTCGCCACTGCCCGACCATCGTCCTCCCTCGGGGGGCCTGGGCAGGACAGGGACCCGGCTGTGGGAGGCCTCCAGATCTCAGGCCTGGCACACCGTTTACCAGGCTGCTTCCTCCTCTGACGGGGGCCCAGCACACGCCCCAGGAGACTTGGCACCCGCCCCCAGGGCTCTATCCTCTGGAACTCGTCCCCTTGGAAGGGGCTGGCCCAGGTGCCAGGTTCGGCTGGTCGGCCAGCCTCCTTTGGAGAAAGCAGGCAAGCCGAGCCAGGCTTGCAGTGGCCCTGGCGTGACACATGCCACCTCAGGCAGAGGGCCTCCCGCGTGCCCTCCATGGCAGATTTCTCCCCGGAGCCGTGGCCTGGGCACTAGGAAGGCCGGGCCTCCCCGACTTCCGGGAGGAGGGGCTAGCCCAGTTTCGCCCTGGACCCCAAACCCTCTGGTGCCATCTGCCTGTCTCGGCACTTCTGACTCCACAGAGCCTTTCCTACACCTGGGCTGCCTGCCGTGGCAAAGTGCAGGCGTGGGGTGAGGCCATGGCTTTGTCTTTCCAGGAAGAAATGAGCCCCTGGCCGAAGCAGCAGGCCCAGGCAGAGCCTTGAGCTTGAAGCCCAGTAGGTCTGTGGCCCTCAGGGCCAGAGCAATGCTTTCAAGGCAGGAAAGCGGCCTGCAAGCTGAGTGGGAGTGGGGGAAGGGAGGGAGACAGCTGAAGCCGAGTCCAGAAGGGCGGCAAAGGAACAGCTGCAGCTGGGTCAGAGCCTGGAGGGAGGGCGGGGCATTTACTGAGGACCCCCGAGGTCAGCCCTAGGCCCTGGCGGTCGCGCAGGCGCCCTTGGCCTGTGCGGTGGGTGGGGGGTTGAAGCCAAGCCCGCAGGGCTCCCGGAGCGGCCAGAGAAAGAAGGGCCCTTGGAGAGGTAGGCGAGGAGGGTAGGGGGAGCCACCTTACTCTCCTCAACTCCCTGAGGGAGAGAGAGAGAGACAGAGACAGAGAGAGAGATCCATGACCTCTGAGTCTTGGCCTCTACCACTGGCTGGTGCCAACTCACGCGCCATCCCACTTCCAGCCATCACCCCCACGCCTGCCCCGGAGCCAGCCCCACCACAGAGAGGCCACTTCCTGCTCCCCTCTGTGCCTTCCCTTCCCGACCTGACTCCAGTGCAGGGGATAAGCTTCAGACAAGTCTTTCCATGTCCCTCTGCATGACAATAGACTTCCTCCCCTCTCCCATTCCACAGGCCCACCCGGGACATCCACCTTGGTCATTAGCTCAGGAGAGGATGCAAGATGAGAATCTCTGCTATTGTGTGGGGAGACTCAGTTTCCCGGGTTTCCCCCATGGACACATGTTCTTCAGCTGGGTCTGATTTTCTCCAGACAAGCTGTCTTGGGAAGGATTTGGCCAGCCCTAAGAACCTGAAGGGAAAGGGCGGAGGGGGGTTCTCTCTCTGCCCCCGACAGCCCCGAGCTGGGTCGCTCCCTCAGACCTGGCCAGGGGCAGCCCATCCCCCGGCGCCCTTCCCCGGGGCATCCAAGGGCAGGCTCGGCGCCAGCCCCACCACGCTCGCCACTGCCCGACCATCGTCCTCCCTCGGGGGGCCTGGGCAGGACAGGGACCCGGCTGTGGGAGGCCTCCAGATCTCAGGCCTGGCACACCGTTTACCAGGCTGCTTCCTCCTCTCACGGGGGCCCAGCACACGCCCCAGGAGACTTGGCAGCCGCCCCCAGGGCTCTATCCTCTGCAACTCGTCCCCTTGGAAGGGGCTGGCCCAGGTGCCAGGTTCGGCTGGTCGGCCAGCCTCCTTTGGAGAAAGCAGGCAAGCCGAGCCAGGCTTGCAGTGGCCCTGGCGTGACACCTGCCACCTCAGGCAGAGGGCCTCCCGCGTGCCCTCCATGGCGGATTTCTCCCCGGAGCCGTGGCCTGGGCACTAGGAAGGCCGGGCCTCCCCGACTTCCGGGAGGAGGGGCTAGCCCAGTTACGCCCTGGCCCCCAAACCCTCTGGTGCCATCTGCCTGTCTCGGCACTTCTGACTCCACAGAGCCTTTCCTACACCTGGGCTGCCTGCCGTGGCAAAGTGCAGGCGTGGGGTGAGGCCATGGCTTTGTCTTTCCAGGAAGAAATGAGCCCCTGGCCGAAGCAGCAGGCCCAGGCAGAGCCTTGAGCTTGAAGCCCAGTAGGTCTGTGGCCCTCAGGGCCACAGCAATGCTTTCAAGGCAGGGAAGCGGCCTGCAAGCTGAGTGGGAGTGGGGGAGGGGAGGGAGACAGCTGAAGCCCAGTCCAGAAGGGCGGCAAAGGAACAGCTGCAGCTGGGTCAGAGCCTGGAGGGAGGGCGGGGCATTCACTGAGGACCCCCGAGGTAAGCCCTAGGCCCCCGCGGTCGCGCAGGCGCCCTTGGCCTGTGCTGTGGGTGGAGGGTTGAAGCCAAGCCCGCAGGGCTCCCGGAGCGGCCAGAGAAAGAAGGGCCCATGGAGAGGTAGGCGAGGTGGGTAGGGGGAGCCACCTTACTCTCCTCAGCTCCCTGAGGGAGAGAGAGAGAGACAGAGACAGAGAGAGAGATCCATGACCTCTGAGTCTCTGCCTCTACCGCTGGCTGGTGCCAACTCACGCGCCATCCCACTTCCAGCCATCACCCCCACGCCTGCCCCGGAGCCAGCCCCACCACAGAGAGGCCGCTTCCTGCTCCCCTCTGTGCCTTCCCTTCTGGACCTGACTCCAGTGCAGGGGATAAGCTTCAGACAAGTCTTTCCATGTCCCTCTGCATGACAATAGACTTCCTCCCCTCTCCCATTCCACAGGCCCACCCGGGACATCCACCTTGGTCATTAGCTCAGGAGAGGATGCAAGATGAGAATCTCTGCTATTGTGTGGGGAGACTCAGTTTCCCGGGTTTCCCCCATGGACACATGTTCTTCAGCTGGGTCTGATTTTCTCCAGACAAGCTGTCTTGGGAAGGATTTGGCCAGCCCTAAGAACCTGAAGGGAAAGGGCGGAGGGGGGTTCTCTCTCTGCCCCCGACAGCCCCGAGCTGGGTCGCTCCCTCAGACCTGGCCAGGGGCAGCCCATCCCCCGGCGCCCTTCCCCGGGGCATCCAAGGGCAGGCTCGGCGCCAGCCCCACCCCGCTCGCCACTGCCCGACCATCGTCCTCCCTCGGGGGGCCTGGGCAGGACAGGGACCCGGCTGTGGGAGGCCTCCAGATCTCAGGCCTGGCACACCGTTTACCAGGCTGCTTCCTCCTCTGACGGGGGCCCAGCACACGCCCCAGGAGACTTGGCAGCCGCCCCCAGGGCTCTATCCTCTGGAACTCGTCCCCTTGGAAGGGGCTGGCCCAGGTGCCAGGTTCGGCTGGTCGGCCAGCCTCCTTTGGAGAAAGCAGGCAAGCCGAGCCAGGCTTGCAGTGGCCCTGGCGTGACACCTGCCACCTCAGGCAGAGGGCCTCCCGCGTGCCCTCCATGGCGGATTTCTCCCCGGAGCCGTGGCCTGGGCACTAGGAAGGCCGGGCCTCCCCGACTTCCGGGAGGAGGGGCTAGCCCAGTTACGCCCTGGCCCCCAAACCCTCTGGTGCCATCTGCCTGTCTCGGCACTTCTGACTCCACAGAGCCTTTCCTACACCTGGGCTGCCTGCCGTGGCAAAGTGCAGGCGTGGGGTGAGGCCATGGCTTTGTCTTTCCAGGAAGAAATGAGCCCCTGGCCGAAGCAGCAGGCCCAGGCAGAGCCTTGAGCTTGAAGCCCAGTAGGTCTGTGGCCCTCAGGGCCAGAGCAATGCTTTCAAGGCAGGGAAGCGGCCTGCAAGCTGAGTGGGAGTGGGGGAGGGGAGGGAGACAGCTGAAGCCCAGTCCAGAAGGGCGGCAAAGGAACAGCTGCAGCTGGGTCAGAGCCTGGAGGGAGGGCGGGGCATTCACTGAGGACCCCCGAGGTCAGCCCTAGGCCCTGGCGGTCGCGCAGGCGCCCTTGGCCTGTGCGGTGGGTGGGGGGTTGAAGCCAAGCCCGCAGGGCTCCCGGAGTGGCCAGAGAAAGAAGGGCCCTTGGAGAGGTAGGCGAGGAGGGTAGGGGGAGCCACCTTACTCTCCTCAGCTCCCTGAGGGAGAGAGAGAGAGACAGAGACAGAGAGAGAGATCCATGACCTCTGAGTCTCTGCCTCTACCGCTGGCTGGTGCCAACTCACGCGCCATCCCACTTCCAGCCATCACCCCCACGCCTGCCCCGGAGCCAGCCCCACCACAGAGAGGCCGCTTCCTGCTCCCCTCTGTGCCTTCCCTTCCCGACCTGACTCCAGTGCAGGGGATAAGCTTCAGACAAGTCTTTCCATGTCCCTCTGCATGACAATAGACTTCCTCCCCTCTCCCATTCCACAGGCCCACCCGGGACATCCACCTTGGTCATTAGCTCAGGAGAGGATGCAAGATGAGAATCTCTGCTATTGTGTGGGGAGACTCAGTTTCCCGGGTTTCCCCCATGGACACATGTTCTTCAGCTGGGTCTGATTTTCTCCAGACAAGCTGTCTTGGGAAGGATTTGGCCAGCCCTAAGAACCTGAAGGGACAGGGCGGAGGGGGGTTCTCTCTCTGCCCCTGACAGCCCCGAGCTGGGTCGCTCCCTCAGACCTGGCCAGGGGCAGCCCATCCCCCGGCGCCCTTCCCCGGGGCATCCAAGGGCAGGCTCGGCGCCAGCCCCACCACGCTCGCCACTGCCCGACCATCGTCCTCCCTCGGGGGGCCTGGGCAGGACAGGGACCCGGCTGTGGGAGGCCTCCAGATCTCAGGCCTGGCACACCGTTTACCAGGCTGCTTCCTCCTCTGACGGGGGCCCAGCACACGCCCCAGGAGACTTGGCAGCCGCCCCCAGGGCTCTATCCTCTGGAACTCGTCCCCTTGGAAGGGGCTGGCCCAGGTGCCAGGTTCGGCTGGTCGGCCAGCCTCCTTTGGAGAAAGCAGGCAAGCCGAGCCAGGCTTGCAGTGGCCCTGGCGTGACACCTGCCACCTCAGGCAGAGGGACTCCCGCGTGCCCTCCATGGCGGATTTCTCCCCGGAGCCGTGGCCTGGGCACTAGGAAGGCCGGGCCTCCCCGACTTCCGGGAGGAGGGGCTAGCCCAGTTACGCCCTGGCCCCCAAACCCTCTGGTGCCATCTGCCTGTCTCGGCACTTCTGACTCCACAGAGCCTTTCCTACACCTGGGCTGCCTGCCGTGGCAAAGTGCAGGCGTGGGGTGAGGCCATGGCTTTGTCTTTCCAGGAAGAAATGAGCCCCTGGCCGAAGCAGCAGGCCCAGGCAGAGCCTTGAGCTTGAAGCCCAGTAGGTCTGTGGCCCTCAGGGCCACAGCAATGCTTTCAAGGCAGGGAAGCGGCCTGCAAGCTGAGTGGGAGTGGGGGAGGGGAGGGAGACAGCTGAAGCCCAGTCCAGAAGGGCGGCAAAGGAACAGCTGCAGCTGGGTCAGAGCCTGGAGGGAGGGCGGGGCATTCACTGAGGACCCCCGAGGTAAGCCCTAGGCCCCCGCGGTCGCGCAGGCGCCCTTGGCCTGTGCTGTGGGTGGAGGGTTGAAGCCAAGCCCGCAGGGCTCCCGGAGCGGCCAGAGAAAGAAGGGCCCATGGAGAGGTAGGCGAGGTGGGTAGGGGGAGCCACCTTACTCTCCTCAGCTCCCTGAGGGAGAGAGAGAGAGACAGAGACAGAGAGAGAGATACATGACCTCTGAGTCTCTGCCTCTACCGCTGGCTGGTGCCAACTCACGCGCCATCCCACTTCCAGCCATCACCGCCACGCCTGCCCCGGAGCCAGCCCCACCACAGAGAGGCCACTTCCTGCTCCCCTCTGTGCCTTCCCTTCCGGACCTGACTCCAGTGCAGGGGATAAGCTTCAGACAAGTCTTTCCATGTCCCTCTGCATGACAATAGACTTCCTCCCCTCTCCCATTCCACAGGCCCACCCGGGACATCCACCTTGGTCATTAGCTCAGGAGAGGATGCAAGATGAGAATCTCTGCTATTGTGTGGGGAGACTCAGTTTCCCGGGTTTCCCCCATGGATACATGTTCTTCAGCTGGGTCTGATTTTCTCCAGACAAGCTGTCTTGGGAAGGATTTGGCCAGCCCTAAGAACCTGAAGGGAAAGGGCGGAGGGGGGTTCTCTCTCTGCCCCCGACAGCCCCGAGCTGGGTCGCTCCCTCAGACCTGGCCAGGGGCAGCCCATCCCCCGGCGCCCTTCCCCGGGGCATCCAAGGGCAGGCTCGGCGCCAGCCCCACCACGCTCGCCACTGCCCGACCATCGTCCTCCCTCGGGGGGCCTGGGCAGGACAGGGACCCGGCTGTGGGAGGCCTCCAGATCTCAGGCCTGGCACACCGTTTACCAGGCTGCTTCCTCCTCTGACGGGGGCCCAGCACGCCCCAGGAGACTTGGCAGCCGCCCCCAGGGCTCTATCCTCTGGAACTCGTCCCCTTGGAAGGGGCTGGCCCAGGTGCCAGGTTCGGCTGGTCGGCCAGCCTCCTTTGGAGAAAGCAGGCAAGCCGAGCCAGGCTTGCAGTGGCCCTGGCGTGACACCTGCCACCTCAGGCAGAGGGCCTCCCGCGTGCCCTCCATGGCGGATTTCTCCCCGGAGCCGTGGCCTGGGCACTAGGAAGGCCGGGCCTCCCCGACTTCCGGGAGGAGGGGCTAGCCCAGTTACGCCCTGGCCCCCAAACCCTCTGGTGCCATCTGCCTGTCTCGGCACTTCTGACTCCACAGAGCCTTTCCTACACCTGGGCTGCCTGCCGTGGCAAAGTGCAGGCGTGGGGTGAGGCCATGGCTTTGTCTTTCCAGGAAGAAATGAGCCCCTGGCCGAAGCAGCAGGCCCAGGCAGAGCCTTGAGCTTGAAGCCCAGTAGGTCTGTGGCCCTCAGGGCCACAGCAATGCTTTCAAGGCAGGGAAGCGGCCTGCAAGCTGAGTGGGAGTGGGGGAGGGGAGGGAGACAGCTGAAGCCCAGTCCAGAAGGGCGGCAAAGGAACAGCTGCAGCTGGGTGAGAGCCTGGAGGGAGGGCGGGGCATTCACTGAGGACCCCCGAGGTCAGCCCTAGGCCCTGGCGGTCGCGCAGGCGCCCTTGGCCTGTGCGGTGGGTGGGGGGTTGAAGCCAAGCCCGCAGGGCTCCCGGAGCGGCCAGAGAAAGAAGGGCCCTTGGAGAGGTAGGCGAGGTGGGTAGGGGGAGCCACCTTACTCTCCTCAGCTCCCTGAGGGAGAGAGAGAGAGACAGAGAGAGAGATCCATGACCTCTGAGTCTCTGCCTCCACCGCTGGCTGGTGCCAACTCACGCGCCATCCCACTTCCAGCCATCACCCCCACGCCTGCCCCGGAGCCAGCCCCACCACAGAGAGGCCGCTTCCAGCTCCCCTCTGTGCCTTCCCTTCCCGACCTGACTCCAGTGCAGGGGATAAGCTTCAGACAAGTCTTTCCATGTCCCTCTGCATGACAATAGACTTCCTCCCCTCTCCCATTCCACAGGCCCACCCGGGACATCCACCTTGGTCATTAGCTCAGGAGAGGATGCAAGATGAGAATCTCTGCTATTGTGTGGGGAGACTCAGTTTCCCGGGTTTCCCCCATGGACACATGTTCTTCAGCTGGGTCTGATTTTCTCCAGACAAGCTGTCTTGGGAAGGATTTGGCCAGCCCTAAGAACCTGAAGGGAAAGGGCGGAGGGGGGTTCTCTCTCTGCCCCCGACAGCCCCGAGCTGGGTCGCTCCCTCAGACCTGGCCAGGGGCAGCCCATCCCCCGGCGCCCTTCCCCGGGGCATCCGAGGGCAGGCTCGGCGCCAGCCCCACCACGCTCGCCACTGCCCGACCATCGTCCTCCCTCGGGGGGCCTGGGCAGGACAGGGACCCGGCTGTGGGAGGCCTCCAGATCTCAGGCCTGGCACACCGTTTACCAGGCTGCTTCCTCCTCTGACGGGGGCCCAGCACACGCCCCAGGAGACTTGGCACCCGCCCCCAGGGCTCTATCCTCTGGAACTCGTCCCCTTGGAAGGGGCTGGCCCAGGTGCCAGGTTCGGCTGGTCGGCCAGCCTCCTTTGGAGAAAGCAGGCAAGCCGAGCCAGGCTTGCAGTGGCCCTGGCGTGACACATGCCACCTCAGGCAGAGGGCCTCCCGCGTGCCCTCCATGGCAGATTTCTCCCCGGAGCCGTGGCCTGGGCACTAGGAAGGCCGGGCCTCCCCGACTTCCGGGAGGAGGGGCTAGCCCAGTTTCGCCCTGGACCCCAAACCCTCTGGTGCCATCTGCCTGTCTCGGCACTTCTGACTCCACAGAGCCTTTCCTACACCTGGGCTGCCTGCCGTGGCAAAGTGCAGGCGTGGGGTGAGGCCATGGCTTTGTCTTTCCAGGAAGAAATGAGCCCCTGGCCGAAGCAGCAGGCCCAGGCAGAGCCTTGAGCTTGAAGCCCAGTAGGTCTGTGGCCCTCAGGGCCAGAGCAATGCTTTCAAGGCAGGAAAGCGGCCTGCAAGCTGAGTGGGAGTGGGGGAAGGGAGGGAGACAGCTGAAGCCGAGTCCAGAAGGGCGGCAAAGGAACAGCTGCAGCTGGGTCAGAGCCTGGAGGGAGGGCGGGGCATTCACTGAGGACCCCCGAGGTCAGCCCTAGGCCCTGGCGGTCGCGCAGGCGCCCTTGGCCTGTGCGGTGGGTGGGGGGTTGAAGCCAAGCCCGCAGGGCTCCCGGAGCGGCCAGAGAAAGAAGGGCCCTTGGAGAGGTAGGCGAGGAGGGTAGGGGGAGCCACCTTACTCTCCTCAGCTCCCTGAGGGAGAGAGAGAGAGACAGAGACAGAGAGAGAGATCCATGACCTCTGAGTCTCTGTCTCTACCGCTGGCTGGTGCCAACTCACGCGCCATCCCACTTCCAGCCATCACCCCCACGCCTGCCCCGGAGCCAGCCCCACCACAGAGAGGCCGCTTCCTGCTCCCCTCTGTGCCTTCCCTTCCCGACCTGACTCCAGTGCAGGGGATAAGCTTCAGACAAGTCTTTCCATGTCCCTCTGCATGACAATAGACTTCCTCCCCTCTCCCATTCCACAGGCCCACCCGGGACATCCACCTTGGTCATTAGCTCAGGAGAGGATGCAAGATGAGAATCTCTGCTATTGTGTGGGGAGACTCAGTTTCCCGGGTTTCCCCCATGGACACATGTTCTTCAGCTGGGTCTGATTTTCTCCAGACAAGCTGTCTTGGGAAGGATTTGGCCAGCCCTAAGAACCTGAAGGGAAAGGGCGGAGGGGGGTTCTCTCTCTGCCCCCGACAGCCCCGAGCTGGGTCGCTCCCTCAGACCTGGCCAGGGGCAGCCCATCCCCCGGCGCCCTTCCCCGGGGCATCCAAGGGCAGGCTCGGCGCCAGCCCCACCACGCTCGCCACTGCCCGACCATCGTCCTCCCTCGGGGGGCCTGGGCAGGACAGGGACCCGGCTGTGGGAGGCCTCCAGATCTCAGGCCTGGCACACCGTTTACCAGGCTGCTTCCTCCTCTCACGGGGGCCCAGCACACGCCCCAGGAGACTTGGCAGCCGCCCCCAGGGCTCTATCCTCTGCAACTCGTCCCCTTGGAAGGGGCTGGCCCAGGTGCCAGGTTCGGCTGGTCGGCCAGCCTCCTTTGGAGAAAGCAGGCAAGCCGAGCCAGGCTTGCAGTGGCCCTGGCGTGACACCTGCCACCTCAGGCAGAGGGCCTCCCGCGTGCCCTCCATGGCGGATTTCTCCCCGGAGCCGTGGCCTGGGCACTAGGAAGGCCGGGCCTCCCCGACTTCCGGGAGGAGGGGCTAGCCCAGTTACGCCCTGGCCCCCAAACCCTCTGGTGCCATCTGCCTGTCTCGGCACTTCTGACTCCACAGAGCCTTTCCTACACCTGGGCTGCCTGCCGTGGCAAAGTGCAGGCGTGGGGTGAGGCCATGGCTTTGTCTTTCCAGGAAGAAATGAGCCCCTGGCCGAAGCAGCAGGCCCAGGCAGAGCCTTGAGCTTGAAGCCCAGTAGGTCTGTGGCCCTCAGGGCCACAGCAATGCTTTCAAGGCAGGGAAGCGGCCTGCAAGCTGAGTGGGAGTGGGGGAGGGGAGGGAGACAGCTGAAGCCCAGTCCAGAAGGGCGGCAAAGGAACAGCTGCAGCTGGGTCAGAGCCTGGAGGGAGGGCGGGGCATTCACTGAGGACCCCCGAGGTAAGCCCTAGGCCCCCGCGGTCGCGCAGGCGCCCTTGGCCTGTGCTGTGGGTGGAGGGTTGAAGCCAAGCCCGCAGGGCTCCCGGAGCGGCCAGAGAAAGAAGGGCCCATGGAGAGGTAGGCGAGGTGGGTAGGGGGAGCCACCTTACTCTCCTCAGCTCCCTGAGGGAGAGAGAGAGAGACAGAGACAGAGAGAGAGATCCATGACCTCTGAGTCTCTGCCTCTACCGCTGGCTGGTGCCAACTCACGCGCCATCCCACTTCCAGCCATCACCCCCACGCCTGCCCCGGAGCCAGCCCCACCACAGAGAGGCCGCTTCCTGCTCCCCTCTGTGCCTTCCCTTCTGGACCTGACTCCAGTGCAGGGGATAAGCTTCAGACAAGTCTTTCCATGTCCCTCTGCATGACAATAGACTTCCTCCCCTCTCCCATTCCACAGGCCCACCCGGGACATCCACCTTGGTCATTAGCTCAGGAGAGGATGCAAGATGAGAATCTCTGCTATTGTGTGGGGAGACTCAGTTTCCCGGGTTTCCCCCATGGACACATGTTCTTCAGCTGGGTCTGATTTTCTCCAGACAAGCTGTCTTGGGAAGGATTTGGCCAGCCCTAAGAACCTGAAGGGAAAGGGCGGAGGGGGGTTCTCTCTCTGCCCCCGACAGCCCCGAGCTGGGTCGCTCCCTCAGACCTGGCCAGGGGCAGCCCATCCCCCGGCGCCCTTCCCCGGGGCATCCAAGGGCAGGCTCGGCGCCAGCCCCACCCCGCTCGCCACTGCCCGACCATCGTCCTCCCTCGGGGGGCCTGGGCAGGACAGGGACCCGGCTGTGGGAGGCCTCCAGATCTCAGGCCTGGCACACCGTTTACCAGGCTGCTTCCTCCTCTGACGGGGGCCCAGCACACGCCCCAGGAGACTTGGCAGCCGCCCCCAGGGCTCTATCCTCTGGAACTCGTCCCCTTGGAAGGGGCTGGCCCAGGTGCCAGGTTCGGCTGGTCGGCCAGCCTCCTTTGGAGAAAGCAGGCAAGCCGAGCCAGGCTTGCAGTGGCCCTGGCGTGACACCTGCCACCTCAGGCAGAGGGCCTCCCGCGTGCCCTCCATGGCGGATTTCTCCCCGGAGCCGTGGCCTGGGCACTAGGAAGGCCGGGCCTCCCCGACTTCCGGGAGGAGGGGCTAGCCCAGTTACGCCCTGGCCCCCAAACCCTCTGGTGCCATCTGCCTGTCTCGGCACTTCTGACTCCACAGAGCCTTTCCTACACCTGGGCTGCCTGCCGTGGCAAAGTGCAGGCGTGGGGTGAGGCCATGGCTTTGTCTTTCCAGGAAGAAATGAGCCCCTGGCCGAAGCAGCAGGCCCAGGCAGAGCCTTGAGCTTGAAGCCCAGTAGGTCTGTGGCCCTCAGGGCCACAGCAATGCTTTCAAGGCAGGGAAGCGGCCTGCAAGCTGAGTGGGAGTGGGGGAGGGGAGGGAGACAGCTGAAGCCCAGTCCAGAAGGGCGGCAAAGGAACAGCTGCAGCTGTGTCAGAGCCTGGAGGGAGGGCGGGGCATTCACTGAGGACCCCCGAGGTCAGCCCTATGCCCTGGCGGTCGCGCAGGCGCCCTTGGCCTGTGCGGTGGGTGGGGGGTTGAAGCCAAGCCCGCAGGGCTCCCGGAGCGGCCAGAGAAAGAAGGGCCCTTGGAGAGGTAGGCGAGGTGGGTAGGGGGAGCCACCTTACTCTCCTCAGCTCCCTGAGGGAGAGAGAGAGAGACAGAGACAGAGAGAGAGATCCATGACCTCTGAGTCTCTGCCTCTACCGCTGGCTGGTGCCAACTCACGCGCCATCCCACTTCCAGCCATCACCCCCAAGCCTGCCCCGGAGCCAGCCCCACCACAGAGAGGCCGCTTCCTGCTCCCCTCTGTGCCTTCCCTTCCCGACCTGACTCCAGTGCAGGGGATAAGCTTCAGACAAGTCTTTCCATGTCCCTCTGCATGACAATAGACTTCCTCCCCTCTCCCATTCCACAGGCCCACCCGGGACATCCACCTTGGTCATTAGCTCAGGAGAGGATGCAAGATGAGAATCTCTGCTATTGTGTGGGGAGACTCAGTTTCCCGGGTTTCCCCCATGGACACATGTTCTTCAGCTGGGTCTGATTTTCTCCAGACAAGCTGTCTTGGGAAGGATTTGGCCAGCCCTAAGAACCTGAAGGGAAAGGGCGGAGGGGGGTTCTCTCTCTGCCCCCGACAGCCCCGAGCTGGGTCGCTCCCTCAGACCTGGCCAGGGGCAGCCCATCCCCCGGCGCCCTTCCCCGGGGCATCCGAGGGCAGGCTCGGCGCCAGCCCCACCACGCTCGCCACTGCCTGACCATCGTCCTCCCTCGGGGGGCCTGGGCAGGACAGGGACCCGGCTGTGGGAGGCCTCCAGATCTCAGGCCTGGCACACGGTTTACCAGGCTGCTTCCTCCTCTGACGGGGGCCCAGCACACGCCCCAGGAGACTTGGCAGCCGCCCCCAGGGCTCTATCCTCTGGAACTCGTCCCCTTGGAAGGGGCTGGCCCAGGTGCCAGGTTCGGCTGGTCGGCCAGCCTCCTTTGGAGAAAGCAGGCAAGCCGAGCCAGGCTTGCAGTGGCCCTGGCCTGACACCTGCCACCTCAGGCAGAGGGCCTCCCGCGTGCCCTCCATGGCGGATTTCTCCCCGGAGCCGTGGCCTGGGCACTAGGAAGGCCGGGCCTCCCCGATTTCCGGGAGGAGGGGCTAGCCCAGTTACGCCCTGGCCCCCAAACCCTCTGGTGCCATCTGCCTGTCTCGGCACTTCTGACTCCACAGAGCCTTTCCTACACCTGGGCTGCCTGCCGTGGCAAAGTGCAGGCGTGGGGTGAGGCCATGGCTTTGTCTTTCCAGGAAGAAATGAGCCCCTGGCCGAAGCAGCAGGCCCAGGCAGAGCCTTGAGCTTGAAGCCCAGTAGGTCTGTGGCCCTCAGGGCCACAGCAATGCTTTCAAGGCAGGGAAGCGGCCTGCAAGCTGAGTGGGAGTGGGGGAGGGGAGGGAGACAGCTGAAGCCCAGTCCAGAAGGGCGGCAAAGGAACAGCTGCAGCTGGGTCAGAGCCTGGAGGGAGGGCGGGGCATTCACTGAGGACCCCCGAGGTCAGCCCTAGGCCCTGGCGGTCGCGCAGGCGCCCTTGGCCTGTGCGGTGGGTGGGGGGTTGAAGCCAAGCCCGCAGGGCTCCCGGAGCGGCCAGAGAAAGAAGGGCCCTTGGAGAGGTAGGCGAGGTGGGTAGGGGGAGCCACCTTACTCTCCTCAGCTCCCTGAGGGAGAGAGAGAGAGACAGAGACAGAGAGAGAGATCCATGACCTCTGAGTCTCTGCCTCTACCGCTGGCTGGTGCCAACTCACGCGCCATCCCACTTCCAGCCATCACCCCCACGCCTGCCCCGGAGCCAGCCCCACCACAGAGAGGCCGCTTCCTGCTCCCCTCTGTGCCTTCCCTTCCCGACCTGACTCCAGTGCAGGGGATAAGCTTCAGACAAGTCTTTCCATGTCCCTCTGCATGACAATAGACTTCCTCCCCTCTCCCATTCCACAGGCCCACCCGGGACATCCACCTTGGTCATTAGCTCAGGAGAGGATGCAAGATGAGAATCTCTGCTATTGTGTGGGGAGACTCAGTTTCCCGGGTTTCCCCCATGGACACATGTTCTTCAGCTGGGTCTGATTTTCTCCAGACAAGCTGTCTTGGGAAGGATTTGGCCAGCCCTAAGAACCTGAAGGGAAAGGGCGGAGGGGGGTTCTCTCTCTGCCCCCGACAGCCCCGAGCTGGGTCGCTCCCTCACACCTGGCCAGGGGCAGCCCATCCCCCGGCGCCCTTCCCCGGGGCATCCAAGGGCAGGCTCGGCGCCAGCCCCACCACGCTCGCCACTGCCCGACCATCGTCCTCCCTCGGGGGGCCTGGGCAGGACAGGGACCCGGCTGTGGGAGGCCTCCAGATCTCAGGCCTGGCACACCGTTTACCAGGCTGCTTCCTCCTCTCACGGGGGCCCAGCACACGCCCCAGGAGACTTGGCAGCCGCCCCCAGGGCTCTATCCTCTGCAACTCGTCCCCTTGGAAGGGGCTGGCCCAGGTGCCAGGTTCGGCTGGTCGGCCAGCCTCCTTTGGAGAAAGCAGGCAAGCCGAGCCAGGCTTGCAGTGGCCCTGGCGTGACACCTGCCACCTCAGGCAGAGGGCCTCCCGCGTGCCCTCCATGGCGGATTTCTCCCCGGAGCCGTGGCCTGGGCACTAGGAAGGCCGGGCCTCCCCGACTTCCGGGAGGAGGGGCTAGCCCAGTTACGCCCTGGCCCCCAAACCCTCTGGTGCCATCTGCCTGTCTCGGCACTTCTGACTCCACAGAGCCTTTCCTACACCTGGGCTGCCTGCCGTGGCAAAGTGCAGGCGTGGGGTGAGGCCATGGCTTTGTCTTTCCAGGAAGAAATGAGCCCCTGGCCGAAGCAGCAGGCCCAGGCAGAGCCTTGAGCTTGAAGCCCAGTAGGTCTGTGGCCCTCAGGGCCACAGCAATGCTTTCAAGGCAGGGAAGCGGCCTGCAAGCTGAGTGGGAGTGGGGGAGGGGAGGGAGACAGCTGAAGCCCAGTCCAGAAGGGCGGCAAAGGAACAGCTGCAGCTGGGTCAGAGCCTGGAGGGAGGGCGGGGCATTCACTGAGGACCCCCGAGGTAAGCCCTAGGCCCCCGCGGTCGCGCAGGCGCCCTTGGCCTGTGCTGTGGGTGGAGGGTTGAAGCCAAGCCCGCAGGGCTCCCGGAGCGGCCAGAGAAAGAAGGGCCCATGGAGAGGTAGGCGAGGTGGGTAGGGGGAGCCACCTTACTCTCCTCAGCTCCCTGAGGGAGAGAGAGAGAGACAGAGACAGAGAGAGAGATCCATGACCTCTGAGTCTCTGCCTCTACCGCTGGCTGGTGCCAACTCACGCGCCATCCCACTTCCAGCCATCACCCCCACGCCTGCCCCGGAGCCAGCCCCACCACAGAGAGGCCGCTTCCTGCTCCCCTCTGTGCCTTCCCTTCTGGACCTGACTCCAGTGCAGGGGATAAGCTTCAGACAAGTCTTTCCATGTCCCTCTGCATGACAATAGACTTCCTCCCCTCTCCCATTCCACAGGCCCACCCGGGACATCCACCTTGGTCATTAGCTCAGGAGAGGATGCAAGATGAGAATCTCTGCTATTGTGTGGGGAGACTCAGTTTCCCGGGTTTCCCCCATGGACACATGTTCTTCAGCTGGGTCTGATTTTCTCCAGACAAGCTGTCTTGGGAAGGATTTGGCCAGCCCTAAGAACCTGAAGGGAAAGGGCGGAGGGGGGTTCTCTCTCTGCCCCCGACAGCCCCGAGCTGGGTCGCTCCCTCAGACCTGGCCAGGGGCAGCCCATCCCCCGGCGCCCTTCCCCGGGGCATCCAAGGGCAGGCTCGGCGCCAGCCCCACCCCGCTCGCCACTGCCCGACCATCGTCCTCCCTCGGGGGGCCTGGGCAGGACAGGGACCCGGCTGTGGGAGGCCTCCAGATCTCAGGCCTGGCACACCGTTTACCAGGCTGCTTCCTCCTCTGACGGGGGCCCAGCACACGCCCCAGGAGACTTGGCAGCCGCCCCCAGGGCTCTATCCTCTGGAACTCGTCCCCTTGGAAGGGGCTGGCCCAGGTGCCAGGTTCGGCTGGTCGGCCAGCCTCCTTTGGAGAAAGCAGGCAAGCCGAGCCAGGCTTGCAGTGGCCCTGGCGTGACACCTGCCACCTCAGGCAGAGGGCCTCCCGCGTGCCCTCCATGGCGGATTTCTCCCCGGAGCCGTGGCCTGGGCACTAGGAAGGCCGGGCCTCCCCGACTTCCGGGAGGAGGGGCTAGCCCAGTTACGCCCTGGCCCCCAAACCCTCTGGTGCCATCTGCCTGTCTCGGCACTTCTGACTCCACAGAGCCTTTCCTACACCTGGGCTGCCTGCCGTGGCAAAGTGCAGGCGTGGGGTGAGGCCATGGCTTTGTCTTTCCAGGAAGAAATGAGCCCCTGGCCGAAGCAGCAGGCCCAGGCAGAGCCTTGAGCTTGAAGCCCAGTAGGTCTGTGGCCCTCAGGGCCACAGCAATGCTTTCAAGGCAGGGAAGCGGCCTGCAAGCTGAGTGGGAGTGGGGGAGGGGAGGGAGACAGCTGAAGCCCAGTCCAGAAGGGCGGCAAAGGAACAGCTGCAGCTGTGTCAGAGCCTGGAGGGAGGGCGGGGCATTCACTGAGGACCCCCGAGGTCAGCCCTATGCCCTGGCGGTCGCGCAGGCGCCCTTGGCCTGTGCGGTGGGTGGGGGGTTGAAGCCAAGCCCGCAGGGCTCCCGGAGCGGCCAGAGAAAGAAGGGCCCTTGGAGAGGTAGGCGAGGTGGGTAGGGGGAGCCACCTTACTCTCCTCAGCTCCCTGAGGGAGAGAGAGAGAGACAGAGACAGAGAGAGAGATCCATGACCTCTGAGTCTCTGCCTCTACCGCTGGCTGGTGCCAACTCACGCGCCATCCCACTTCCAGCCATCACCCCCAAGCCTGCCCCGGAGCCAGCCCCACCACAGAGAGGCCGCTTCCTGCTCCCCTCTGTGCCTTCCCTTCCCGACCTGACTCCAGTGCAGGGGATAAGCTTCAGACAAGTCTTTCCATGTCCCTCTGCATGACAATAGACTTCCTCCCCTCTCCCATTCCACAGGCCCACCCGGGACATCCACCTTGGTCATTAGCTCAGGAGAGGATGCAAGATGAGAATCTCTGCTATTGTGTGGGGAGACTCAGTTTCCCGGGTTTCCCCCATGGACACATGTTCTTCAGCTGGGTCTGATTTTCTCCAGACAAGCTGTCTTGGGAAGGATTTGGCCAGCCCTAAGAACCTGAAGGGAAAGGGCGGAGGGGGGTTCTCTCTCTGCCCCCGACAGCCCCGAGCTGGGTCGCTCCCTCAGACCTGGCCAGGGGCAGCCCATCCCCCGGCGCCCTTCCCCGGGGCATCCGAGGGCAGGCTCGGCGCCAGCCCCACCACGCTCGCCACTGCCTGACCATCGTCCTCCCTCGGGGGGCCTGGGCAGGACAGGGACCCGGCTGTGGGAGGCCTCCAGATCTCAGGCCTGGCACACGGTTTACCAGGCTGCTTCCTCCTCTGACGGGGGCCCAGCACACGCCCCAGGAGACTTGGCAGCCGCCCCCAGGGCTCTATCCTCTGGAACTCGTCCCCTTGGAAGGGGCTGGCCCAGGTGCCAGGTTCGGCTGGTCGGCCAGCCTCCTTTGGAGAAAGCAGGCAAGCCGAGCCAGGCTTGCAGTGGCCCTGGCCTGACACCTGCCACCTCAGGCAGAGGGCCTCCCGCGTGCCCTCCATGGCGGATTTCTCCCCGGAGCCGTGGCCTGGGCACTAGGAAGGCCGGGCCTCCCCGATTTCCGGGAGGAGGGGCTAGCCCAGTTACGCCCTGGCCCCCAAACCCTCTGGTGCCATCTGCCTGTCTCGGCACTTCTGACTCCACAGAGCCTTTCCTACACCTGGGCTGCCTGCCGTGGCAAAGTGCAGGCGTGGGGTGAGGCCATGGCTTTGTCTTTCCAGGAAGAAATGAGCCCCTGGCCGAAGCAGCAGGCCCAGGCAGAGCCTTGAGCTTGAAGCCCAGTAGGTCTGTGGCCCTCAGGGCCACAGCAATGCTTTCAAGGCAGGGAAGCGGCCTGCAAGCTGAGTGGGAGTGGGGGAGGGGAGGGAGACAGCTGAAGCCCAGTCCAGAAGGGCGGCAAAGGAACAGCTGCAGCTGGGTCAGAGCCTGGAGGGAGGGCGGGGCATTCACTGAGGACCCCCGAGGTCAGCCCTAGGCCCTGGCGGTCGCGCAGGCGCCCTTGGCCTGTGCGGTGGGTGGGGGGTTGAAGCCAAGCCCGCAGGGCTCCCGGAGCGGCCAGAGAAAGAAGGGCCCTTGGAGAGGTAGGCGAGGTGGGTAGGGGGAGCCACCTTACTCTCCTCAGCTCCCTGAGGGAGAGAGAGAGAGACAGAGACAGAGAGAGAGATCCATGACCTCTGAGTCTCTGCCTCTACCGCTGGCTGGTGCCAACTCACGCGCCATCCCACTTCCAGCCATCACCCCCACGCCTGCCCCGGAGCCAGCCCCACCACAGAGAGGCCGCTTCCTGCTCCCCTCTGTGCCTTCCCTTCCCGACCTGACTCCAGTGCAGGGGATAAGCTTCAGACAAGTCTTTCCATGTCCCTCTGCATGACAATAGACTTCCTCCCCTCTCCCATTCCACAGGCCCACCCGGGACATCCACCTTGGTCATTAGCTCAGGAGAGGATGCAAGATGAGAATCTCTGCTATTGTGTGGGGAGACTCAGTTTCCCGGGTTTCCCCCATGGACACATGTTCTTCAGCTGGGTCTGATTTTCTCCAGACAAGCTGTCTTGGGAAGGATTTGGCCAGCCCTAAGAACCTGAAGGGAAAGGGCGGAGGGGGGTTCTCTCTCTGCCCCCGACAGCCCCGAGCTGGGTCGCTCCCTCACACCTGGCCAGGGGCAGCCCATCCCCCGGCGCCCTTCCCCGGGGCATCCAAGGGCAGGCTCGGCGCCAGCCCCACCACGCTCGCCACTGCCCGACCATCGTCCTCCCTCGGGGGGCCTGGGCAGGACAGGGACCCGGCTGTGGGAGGCCTCCAGATCTCAGGCCTGGCACACCGTTTACCAGGCTGCTTCCTCCTCTGACGGGGGCCCAGCACACGCCCCAGGAGACTTGGCAGCCGCCCCCAAGGCTCTATCCTCTGGAACTCGTCCCCTTGGAAGGGGCTGGCCCAGGTGCCAGGTTCGGCTGGTCGGCCAGCCTCCTTTGGAGAAAGCAGGCAAGCCGAGCCAGGCTTGCAGTGGCCCTGGCGTGACACCTGCCACCTCAGGCAGAGGGCCTCCCGCGTGCCCTCCATGGCGGATTTCTCCCCGGAGCCGTGGCCTGGGCACTAGGAAGGCCGGGCCTCCCCGACTTCCGGGAGGAGGGGCTAGCCCAGTTACGCCCTGGCCCCCAAACCCTCTGGTGCCATCTGCCTGTCTCGGCACTTCTGACTCCACAGAGCCTTTCCTACACCTGGGCTGCCTGCCGTGGCAAAGTGCAGGCGTGGGGTGAGGCCATGGCTTTGTCTTTCCAGGAAGAAATGAGCCCCTGGCCGAAGCAGCAGGCCCAGGCAGAGCCTTGAGCTTGAAGCCCAGTAGGTCTGTGGCCCTCAGGGCCAGAGCAATGCTTTCAAGGCAGGGAAGCGGCCTGCAAGCTGAGTGGGAGTGGGGGAGGGGAGGGAGACAGCTGAAGCCGAGTCCAGAAGGGCGGCAAAGGAACAGCTGCAGCTGGGTCAGAGCCTGGAGGGAGGGCGGGGCATTCACTGAGGACCCCCGAGGTCAGCCCTATGCCCTGGCGGTCGCGCAGGCGCCCTTGGCCTGTGCGGTGGGTGGGGGGTTGAAGCCAAGCCCGCAGGGCTCCCGGAGCGGCCAGAGAAAGAAGGGCCCTTGGAGAGGTAGGCGAGGTGGGTAGGGGGAGCCACCTTACTCTCCTCAGCTCCCTGAGGGAGAGAGAGAGAGACAGAGACAGAGAGAGAGATCCATGACCTCTGAGTCTCTGCCTCTACCGCTGGCTGGTGCCAACTCACGCGCCATCCCACTTCCAGCCATCACCCCCACGCCTGCCCCGGAGCCAGCCCCACCACAGAGAGGCCGCTTCCTGCTCCCCTCTGTGCCTTCCCTTCCCGACCTGACTCCAGTGCAGGGGATAAGCTTCAGACAAGTCTTTCCATGTCCCTCTGCATGACAATAGACTTCCTCCCCTCTCCCATTCCACAGGCCCACCCGGGACATCCACCTTGGTCATTAGCTCAGGAGAGGATGCAAGATGAGAATCTCTGCTATTGTGTGGGGAGACTCAGTTTCCCGGGTTTCCCCCATGGACACATGTTCTTCAGCTGGGTCTGATTTTCTCCAGACAAGCTGTCTTGGGAAGGATTTGGCCAGCCCTAAGAACCTGAAGGGAAAGGGCGGAGGGGGGTTCTCTCTCTGCCCCCGACAGCCCCGAGCTGGGTCGCTCCCTCAGACCTGGCCAGGGGCAGCCCATCCCCCGGCGCCCTTCCCCGGGGCATCCGAGGGCAGGCTCGGCGCCAGCCCCACCACGCTCGCCACTGCCCGACCATCGTCCTCCCTCGGGGGGCCTGGGCAGGACAGGGACCCGGCTGTGGGAGGCCTCCAGATCTCAGGCCTGGCACACCGTTTACCAGGCTGCTTCCTCCTCTGACGGGGGCCCAGCACACGCCCCAGGAGACTTGGCAGCCGCCCCCAGGGCTCTATCCTCTGGAACTCGTCCCCTTGGAAGGGGCTGGCCCAGGTGCCAGGCTCGGCTGGTCGGCCAGCCTCCTTTGGAGAAAGCAGGCAAGCCGAGCCAGGCTTGCAGTGGCCCTGGCGTGACACCTGCCACCTCAGGCAGAGGGCCTCCCGCGTGCCCTCCATGGCGGATTTCTCCCCGGAGCCGTGGCCTGGGCACTAGGAAGGCCGGGCCTCCCCGACTTCCGGGAGGAGGGGCTAGCCCAGTTACGCCCTGGCCCCCAAACCCTCTGGTGCCATCTGCCTGTCTCGGCACTTCTGACTCCACAGAGCCTTTCCTACACCTGGGCTGCCTGCCGTGGCAAAGTGCAGGCGTGGGGTGAGGCCATGGCTTTGTCTTTCCAGGAAGAAATGAGCCCCTGGCCGAAGCAGCAGGCCCAGGCAGAGCCTTGAGCTTGAAGCCCAGTAGGTCTGTGGCCCTCAGGGCCAGAGCAATGCTTTCAAGGCAGGGAAGCGGCCTGCAAGCTGAGTGGGAGTGGGGGAGGGGAGGGAGACAGCTGAAGCCCAGTCCAGAAGGGCGGCAAAGGAACAGCTGCAGCTGGGTCAGAGCCTGGAGGGAGGGCGGGGCATTCACTGAGGACCCCCGAGGTCAGCCCTATGCCCTGGCGGTCGCGCAGGCGCCCTTGGCCTGTGCGGTGGGTGGGGGGTTGAAGCCAAGCCCGCAGGGCTCCCGGAGCGGCCAGAGAAAGAAGGGCCCATGGAGAGGTAGGTGAGGTGTGCAGGGGGCGCCATCTTACTCTCCTCAGCTCCCCACCACAGAGAGGCCTGTTCCTGCTCACCTCTGTGCCAGTCCCTCCCCTCTCCCATTCCACAGGCCCACCCAGGACATCCACATTTGTCATTAGCTGGGTCGCTCCCTCAGACCTGGCCAGGGGCAGCCCATCCCTCGACGCCCTTCCCCGGGGCATCTAAGGGCAGGCTGGGCCCCAGCCCGCTCGCCACTGCCACGACCATCGTCCTCCCTCGGGGGGCCTGGGCAGGACAGGACCCGGGTGTGGGAGGCCCCTCCGCCTCTTCCCTGAAGCTTCTTATGGTTGGCCAAATACTTCACAAGACAGGTTCGCTGGAGAAAATAATACCCAGCTTAAGAACACGTGTACAGGGGAGAAACCCGCGAAACTGAGTCTCTCAACACAATGGCAGAGATTGTCCTCCTATCTCCAGCTGCAGACAAAGGAGGATGTTGGGGGTGCGGTTTGGTCATGTGAGACTGGAGAAGACAATTGTCATGGAGAGGGACATGTAGACGATTGGATTGTCTGAACCGGTTCCCCTGCAGTGGGGTCAGGCCCGGAAGGGACAGCACGGAGGTGACCATGAAGGGGCCTCTCTGTGGTGTGGCTGGCCCCGGGGGGCCTCGCCTGGGGATGGGGATGGAGGGGGGGAAGTGGGATGGCCTGTGAGTTGGCAGCAGTGGTGGATGCAGATACTCAGAGGTCAGGGATCTCTCACTCTTTCCCTGCCTGTCTGTCTGTCTTTCTCTCACTCTCTCTCTCTCTCTCTCTCTTTCTCTCTCGGGGACCTGAGGAGAAGAGGTGGGCGAGCCCTGCCCGCCTCGCCTACGTGCCTTCCTCTCCCCTGGCCCCTTCTTTCTCCAGCTGCTTTGAGTGCCCTGTGGGCTTGGGTTCAACCCCTGAGGCCAAGGGCGCATGCGCCACCCGCCACCGCCAGGGCCTAGGGCGGGCCTCGGGGGTCCTCAGTGAAGGCCCCGCCCACCCGCCAGGCCAGGCCAGGCCAGTCCCAGCTGAAGAAGGAACGCCAACGCCCTGCTGGACTTGGCTTCAGCCGTTGTCTCCCTCCCATCCCCCACTTGCAATCAGATGGCCGGCCGCTTCCCTTCTTTGGAAGCGGTGGTCTGCACCTGGTGGCCAAAGGCCGACTGGGGTGCCAAGTCAAGGCTCTGCCTCGGCCAGCTGCTTTTGCCCGGGCCTCATTTCTTCCTGGAAAGGCAAAACCACGGCCTCACCCCACGCCCGCACTTGTCGACTCCAGCCAGGTGGAGGAAAGGCTCTGTGGAATCCGAAGGGCCGAGACAGGCTTATGGCCAAGCAGTGAGTGAGGCCCCAGCAGGCCGCCGGCTTGGGGAGCCGCTGCCACACGGGCAGGCCCTTCCGGCGACGGGTCCCAGCATCATCTCTGGAGTCGGGAGGGCCTGGCCTTCCTAGTGCCCAGGCCACGGCTCTGAGGAGAAATCCGCGTTGGAGGGCACGCGTGAGGCCCTCGGCCTGAGGGCGCTGGTGCCACGCCGGGGGCGCTTGGAAGGCTGGCTGGGCTAGCCTGCTTTGTCCAAAGGAGGCTGGCCAACCAGCCCAACCGGCCACCTGGGCCAGGCCCCTTTCAAGTGGACAAGATCCGGGGGAAAGGGCCCTGGGGCCTGCCGCCAAGTCCCCTGGGGCGTGTGCTGGGCCCCCTCAGAGGAGGGAGCCTCCTGGCAACCTGTGTGCCAGACCTTAGATCTGGCGGCCTGCCACACCCGGCTCCCTGCCCTGCCCACGCCTGCCTCCATCCACTCCACGGAGGACGATGGTGTTGGCAGTGCAAGCGGAGATAGCCGTTAGAGACTTCACTTGGAGTTGTAGTCCAAGAGCATCACAGAAGAGCACTGAGCCTGGGCTCGGCCATTTATCCGCTTTGTAACCTGGCTGAGTTTTCTAGCCACTGTACCCAGTCTCTTCATCTAGCAAATGGTGCAAAGAACAACATTGACTACGTCGGGATGTTTTCAGGGTCATGTGAGTTAAGATATGTTCCAGCACAGCGTTTACATTCAGGGTGCAGTCCTTGGCTCAGTAGAAGTGTTCGCTGCTGTTCTTATAATTTTCATTATTTCACGTCCTTATCTTCCTCGTGAGTTCCCTGTCAAACCAACCACGATCCACGGTGTCAGCAGTTTGATTCCAGGTCCCTGCTTCAAGGGCTGCAGAGGGAACCTCGTGCTCATAACCTCCTGTTTTTCTCCCAGTCTCTGGAGGGATGCATTGACCTCTAGCTTGTCTGCACTGAGGCACGGAATGGGGTCCCACACCCAACCCCGCGTCTCCTCCTTTTCATATCTGATGCTTTGGGAAGACTGCTTACTGTTCACTCGGTGGACTATACTCCCTGACATGAGCAACGCACGGGAGAGAGGCGGTAGGAAACACTGATCCATGTAGGGCTCTGAGTTGACCATAACACAGAGTACAGTTGATCAAGGGCCGAGGTAGAGTTCCTTAAGGCAAAGATCTGCCGAGATGAGGGTGTTCTGATGTGACGCCGCCTGAAAATAAAGCAAACACATAAAAGCATATGTAGTGGTCAAAGGGAAAGCACGCCGCTAAAAGAATTGATCCCATGAAATACACTATTCTATTTGTTTATGTATCAAATGACTGATAGGAAAGAGCCAGGCGTAGAGATAGTAGACTTGATCAATGTCATAGAGAATTCTTTTCACAGTTGTTCATGCCTTGTGTTTTACATCATTGATTAGGGGAGTATTTTCGTCTTTTCCTTTCCTAGTGTCTCCATCTTTCTCAACTTTTCCAGGAGACATATTTACATTATCCTCTAAAATGTTAGGGAAATTTTAAAAAAATTATGACACATTGGAAGTTGTTGATTTTGTATATGGGAGGAGCACTAGATTGCAAGTGAATTAGTGATCATTAGAGTTTTAGTTTGGTAAAAGACGGTAGTTGGAGTTGATACCAGGATGTTTGTAACCCAGTTTTTACTTCATTATTTGATGTAGTTTTCCAAATGCCAGAGCCGGTCATTTTTAATGTAATAACTTGTCTCATTTTAGAATATGTGTTCTTGGAGAGGGTGATGCAGGTAAGTAGAAAATAATTTAATGTAGTGACTTGTTTTTCTCCAATGGATCTCTTATAAACCCAACAGCCATATAGCATTCTTTTGTCCAAATGACCTGATGGCACTTTCTTAACTTTTCTTGCTGTGACTCTAGCAATCTAGGGTCACACCACCTTCTCTCTCCTAGTCATGCTTTCAATTGTAAGAGTGATATTGTCAATAGTACAGTGAGCAATTGGCACACACTCTACTCTTTTCTTACATGTATATATATGTATATGTGTGTGTGTCTATATTTCTCAACTGCGAACTTTGGTAACATAATTGTTAAGGTGTGAACTATTTGCAGTGCACTTAACAACTGATGGCTACACATGATTGTGTAGTGACATCACGGTTAAAACCCTTCTTTGCAACATGTGGCCCCTTTCAGTTTTATTTTCAAGGAAAGGGTTCAATGACTTTTTTCTTTTGGAAGAAGAAAGACTTGCATTTCCATCTTAGAAAATCGAGAACTGGTTTCTTGCCTTTTTTCTTTTTTTGTCTTCAGCTCCTCGTCCTACTGGTTACTAATTCACATGTCCAGTCACTTCAGATTCATGGTGCTAACCCTTTGCCTTGTTCAAGGCTCTGACTTTAATTATTCCATAATCCCTTCTGTGAAGGAGGTTTCTCTCCACGCTCATCTAGCGAGGAAGGAACCGACCCTCCTTTATGTGAACTTGGAGACAGAGGCCAAGGTGAAGCCTCGGTGCCCCTCCACACCAGTGAGCTGCAGAAGGGCTGCAGAGTCCTGTGAATCTTTGGCTCCCCTCCTGGCTCCCTCCGGAGTTGGCATTGCCTGCACGGAGGAGCCCAGCTCCTTTCAATCGAATTGTTGAAGTCTCCTGAAGCCGGCTGAAGGATAAGACTGGCCGGAAAGGACATCAGCAAGCAGTGTGCTCCAAAAGTGGGTGGCAGAAACACTCAGAAGAAGAAAACCTTTCCGTTTCTCTTGTTTTCTCTTTATCTTCTCTCCCTTCCTTTTCCTTTCCTTAGATGGTACAGAGCCTGTCCACCCCCCATGGTGGCTGTTTTTCTCCTCAGAGCCCCAGGACAGAGCTGTATCTCTTAGTTGTAGGTCAACCCATGGGGGTTCTTTGCCTGGAGTCCCACGGCAGTTTATTCACATCTCTTTCATTCAAATGATTTCAGTAGTGTAATTTATCTGTTTAGGCATATCTGTCTTCCTTGCAGACCCCCAACATTTCAAGACCTTTGGGCACATAGTAGATACTTAAGTACTTGAGTGAATCCGTGAAGATCTTTTGTTGAATACGATCTAAATAAATACAATACCTACTCAGCACAAGAATGCAGGCACTTGAGAGAGAGTTTGGTGTCTGCTGAAGCAGGCTGTGGACCAGCTTAGGGGCTCAGTGCCAAAGTGACCCAATAGATTTAGACAAAATGAACGAGATAATTAACTTCAATTTTACAATTCATGGAGAACAGGAGCAGGATATCTAGGTGTGAATCGAGACTTGATCATTCTTGTTACATCTTTGGAAAACCCAGCCCTTTTTCTTTCTATGGATATTTGACTCATCCCAAGCAGCTGCCTTATTGGTATTTATGGGTAGATCAAATTGAAAAGAAAACCCAGAATAGTATTATGGCTAGCCTTAGGGAATATCTTTATAATATAAAAGAACAAAAGTCGGAGTTAGAGCAAAGATTGAAAGTCAAATTTACTGAAAATTCCCTGTCTCCTCCCTCCTACACTCCCTTATATCCCCAACTCCCTGTCCCTGACTCCCAAGAATATCTTTTGGATTTCTGGGTCCCTGGCCCAAATCCTCCCCTTCAAGACTTATCTCCTCAGTCACCTCCTCAGCCAGTTCCCTTAGGTCCCAGGACTCCAACTTCTCCGCAGTTCATCCAGCTGCCTGTTTTATCTTCTCTCACTGTTGAAGATTTACAGGGGGCGCTTAGGCCTGACCTCCAAGCAAGGGGCATACAGGTTACTTGTGTAAATGTTATAAACCAAGAAATAAATTTAGTAGAAACACCCAGGAAGGGCAAGAAGGTTCGTTTTGCTGTGTCTTACAACTCCTCCTACTTTCCAGGGCTCTGTAATCAGGGTCTGTCAGCTTCAGACATTCCTATGCAGTATCCACTGAAGATGTATCCTGGACCTCTGCTGCAGAGAATTCATGTCCCCTGGACAGCAGCTGATCTTTTAAATTATGAAACTCTCCTGCCTCCATTGCCAGAAGACCCTACTAAATTTAGAGAAGAATTAGAAAGATTAGTGGCTATTCATAGCCCCACCCACCGAGACCTTGACTGGCTGCTAAGGGGCGTTCTTCCATCCCATGACTACACTGTAGTTATCAGACAGGCCAGACGGCCCCCTAGCAAAAACCCCCCTCATAGAGGAAATACATGGCCAGACCCTCTCCCAGACCCTCCTGCAGATGACCAGGAAGTGGCACAGCTACAGGCTGATATTCAAGGTTTAATAGGAGCGATTCTAGAGGCGTTTCCTCCTAAAGTTAATCGGTCAAAAATTGAATTATGCACTCAGAACGAGGGGGAACAACATAAAGCTTTTGTTGAACGGTTTACTCAGACTTTCCAAAGGCACACTGCATTGAATCTGGAAGCTCCAGAGCATAAGAATCTCCTAATTTCTGCTTTAGTTGGAAATTTTCTTCCTGATATAAAGAAACAAATTCAAAACAGTGTGGTTGTTTGGGCAGGGCAACCATTAAGTGTAATAATGGAGGCTGCTACACAATTCTTTGAAAATTGTCAGAAAGAAAGCAAAAAAAATAAAAATAATTAAAGACAACTCTTCTTGCTTTGCAAATTTAATCTTTTGAAAAGCAAAAATTCAACCCTGAAAGTAAACTAAAGCCCACTCAGAGGTCTCCCTATTTGCCTTCAGACAATTATAGGTATTGCAAGAAACCAAGGCATTGGAAAAGGGCGTGTGCCGCTCTTAAGAGAAGGGAAAGTTTTGTGGGAGATCGGGATTTGGCCACCCTGAAATCTATCTCTTTACCTTGGTTGTTTTTTCTAGGGACATTTGACTTCCCCCACTAACTTCCTAAAGAATTTGACATGGTGGCTCCTTCCTGGAACAGATCTATCATGATGGCTGTAAAGATAACGTAAGGTAAATGTTACAATAGGAAAGGCACCAACAAGCCCCTCTTATCAGAAGTTCTGTCTCTCTGGCCACATTCTCTGGATGACCCTGTGAAGAGTTGCCAGACAATCATTTACATTTACAAGGGAAATCTCCATTTGTAAAGGTATCTCCCTCTCTGTTTGGAGAAGAGAGGGGGATGAGCTCATTTCAAGTGACTTATCAATGTAGAAGATGAGGCCTTGAGCTACATAATAAACCTTACTCTTGTTTACTGTGCTTTAGTGGTAATCTCCTGTAACTGACTCCCCCCACCCCCAAAATCCTCCTTTGTCATTGGCTGAAAATGATATTTAAGATGAGAATTTCTGCTATTGTGTTGAGAAACGCAGTGTCCCTGCTTTCTACCATGTATACATGTTATTAAACTTGGTATTATTTTCTCCTGCTAACCTGTCTTGTTGATTATTTGGCCAGCCAGAAGAACCTTAAGGGAAAGGGCAGAGGGAGATTCTCTCTCTTCCCCTGACAGTTTAAAAAATGTTCCCGCTTGACCCCAGCACCACCAAAAGGCTCATTTTTCTCTACCTGAGGGGCATTTCTTCCTCAAATGATGGGGTCAGCCGATCCTTAGTCGCACTCCTGAGCCTACAGTTAAACTTAAAATAGAGGTTCGAAAACTGGATTTCTTAATTGACACTGGTGCGACATTCTCTACTATCTGTTCAAAGGATTTATCTCTACCTGTTACCTCTGATTCTATCAAGCTGTTTGAGTCTCTAGACAGCCTATTTCACTACCTATATCTAAGCCCACTCCAATATATTTAGGCCCCCTTAACACTCATCATGCTTTTTTAGTTTCTGACTGTTCACCAGCAAACCTCTTTGGCCGAGATTTGTTATGTAAATTCAATGCCACTATAAATTGTAATGAAAAAGGTGTTTTTATCGCCTTGCCTTCTGACCAAGCCCCAAGTCTCCTACATTCCATGATGGAAACTTGTCCTGATTTAAATCCTTCTGAGGAAGATGAGTCTTTAAAGAATGTCCCAACCAGTCTTTGGGCTACACATGCAAATGAGGTACGATTGTTGCTTAGTGCTGAGCCCGTGCATGTTACTTGGAAAAAAAATAAACCGTTTCCATCAGTAGCCCAATACCCGCTCTCCAGAGATGCCGAGCGAGGAATTCAACCCATAATAGACTCCCTTTTGCAACAGGGTGTACTAGCTTTTACTTCCTTGCCCTGTAACACTCCAATCTTGCCAGTAAAAAAGGAAGGCAAATTTGACTCAGACGGGAACCAAATCTATAGATTTGTACAAGACCTCAGAGCCATAAACTCTTTTGTAATTCCTCGGCATCCTGTGGTCCCTAATCCAGCTGTCTTCCTCACCTCAATACCTGCTGATGCAGCCTGCTTTACAGTAGTTGACCTCTGCTCAGCTTTCTTTTCAATCCCATTACACCCTGACTCACAATTTCTTTTCACATTTACATTTAAAGGGAGACAATTTACATGGACTCGAATACCTCAGGGATATTGTGAGTCCCCCTCAATATTTTCCCAGGTCCTTAAAGCTGACTTGGATTCTGTAGTCTTTACTCAAAGCTCCACTCTTGTTTAATATGTTGATGACCTTTTACTCTGTAATCCAACTAAGCAGGGGGCTCTTACAGATTCGCTCATTCTCCTGAAAGCCCTAGCTGAACGAGGCCATAAAGCCTCCAGGTTTAAACTTCAGTGGGTGCAAATGACTGTTACCTACTTAGGGCATGAGATATCTCAAGGCATTCAAAAGCTAACCCCTAAACGCCTTGAGTCAATTTTATCCATCCATCTCCCCAAAACAAAGAAACAGCTACGTCAATTTCTAGGAGCTGCTGGTTACTGCTGCCAATGGATTCCTAATTTTGCAGCCCTTGCTAAACCTCTGTATTCTCTTCTCCCAGATATCACCCCAGAGCCTATTTCCTGGCCCTCAGAGGCATTAAACTCCTTAGAGGCCTTAAAAATATCTTTGTCCATGCCTCCAGCTCTTGGCTTACCTAATTTTGACAAGCCTTTTCATCTATACTGTCATGAAAATAATGAAATTGCTACAGGCATTCTAGGGCAATCTTTTGCCTCTCAAATACGTCCTATAGCATATTTCTCATGCCAACTAGACCCTGTGGCATCAGGCATGCCCCCATGCTTACGTGCGGTGGCTGCAGCTGCCACCCTGATTGATAAGGCCAGTACTCTTACATTAGGCTCTCCCATTCACCTCTATGTCCCACATTCTGTGTCAGCTATTTTGCAAGTTCATAGGACACAACACGTCTCTACACGGCGACAGACCACCTATGAGCAGGCTCTTTTAACTAACCCTTCCATCATCTTACATCGTTGCAACACTTTAAATCCAGCTACTTTACTGCCCCTTCCTGATGATGGAGAGCCCCACTCCATTCCATATGATTGCCTTGCAACTATAGAAATGGTCTCAAAGCCATGAGAGGATCTCTCAGACATCCCTTTAGACAATCCAGACTTACTTCTGTTTTGTGACGGCTCCTGTAAACGGAATTCCTGGGGAACCATAATAACTGGTTATGCCACAGTTTCCCCACATGAAACTCTTGAAGCTTATTCTTGGCCCACCATAAGATCAGCCCAAGCTGCTGAAGTCATAGCTCTTACTAGGGCCTGCACATTAACAAAAGAAAAAACTGCCACTATTTACACAGACTCCAAATAGGCTTTTGGAGTCTGCCATGTTGTTGGCACAATTTGGAAATCCCGTAGATTCTTAACCTCTGCAAGAACTCCTATTGCTAATGGACACTTAATTACAGCCTTATTACAAGCTATTCACTTTCCTTCAAAAATTGCCATTGTTCCTTGTTCAGCCCATTCTAAGGAGACTGATGTCATATCTTTAGGGAATGACAGGGCTGACAGAGCTGCTAAACATGCAGCTCACTATATACCCCCTTATCCGTTTTCCACCCAATTTTTAAACCTGCCTTTATCCCTGACTGATGTTATTAACTATCAGACAAATGCCCCACAATCTGAAAAAGACAATTGGATACAAAAGGGTGCCACACAATTATCAGATGGATTATACATTGGACCAAATGGACTTCCAGCAGCTCCTTTTCTTTTGACTTTTTGGCTTGCACTTATCTCCCACCAAATGGGACATATGTGCAAACGGGGGATAGCTAAAGAACTAAAAGACAATTGGTTTTACCCTGGCATCCATAAAATTTCTGACCAAATCACCTCCCAGTGCACAACTTGCAAATCTTACCAAGTTTCTGGGAGAAATCAGTGTGATCCAGGAAGTCCTCCCAGACCCATGCTGCCTTTTGCGGCACTCCAAATGGATTTTATGGACTTGCCCTCAGCTTTAGGTTACTCTCACTGTTTGGTTATTGTCTGCATGTTTAGTAGATGGACTGAATGCTATCCGACCAGACATGCCGATGCCACAACAGTGGTAAAGAAATTAATAACTGAAGTTATTCCTCGCTTTGGCATTCCTTTATAGATTGAACCAGACCAAGGAACTTACAGCAGAGATAAACCACTTGCTTGCAAAAACTCTGGGATATTCATTAAAATTTCATACCCCATATCACCCTCAGTCATCAGGGCAAGTGGAACATAAAAATCTAGATATAAAAAGAACTCTAGGAAAAGTCTGTCAAGAAACTGGACTTAAATGGCCAGAATCTCTGCCCTTGGCCCTTATGAAGATTCAAAATACTCCAAACAAAAAGCATGAACTGACTCATTTGAAATAGTTTTTGGATGTCTGATGCCTACTGGCGTCTCTAAACCTTCAATTCCTGGATTAAATGACTATTATGGGAACTTAAGTGAACAATTTGATGCTATGACTAGTTATATACAAAAATTAACTAGTATACTTGAAGCATATCGTCAACAGGTAAAAGAGGCGTGGCCCCCACCTTCTGACAAGCCTTGCCATCCCTTTCGACCAGGAGACCGGGTGTACATCAAGGTCTTTAGAAGAAAACACGCACTGTCACCTCGCTGGGAAGGACCTTATGAAGCCTTACTGACGACCTGCACTGCCATCAAAATAAAAAAAAAATCTTCCTGGATCCATGCAAGCCACACCAAAATCACCCAGAACATCACTCTCAAGACAACTGAGAGATAATCCCCACAAGTGACCTTAAACTAAGGATTTCGAAGGTCAAAACCCAGGCCCCAGAAGCAGCCGACATCATGAAGTAGACAGCTCTTCCCAAGATCACGGATCAAGAAAACCTACTTTGACCCATTTCCTCTCCCTTGCTTTAAAACTCAGGATATATATACACACTCACACACACAAACTATTAGTGGATATATATATATATATTTTTTTTTAATTGATATTTTAATGGTTTCTAACATTGTGAAATTTTGGGTTGTACATTTTTGTTTGTCCATCACCCCATACATGACTCCCTTCACCCCTTGTGCCCACCCCCCACCCCCACTTCCCGGGTAACCACAGTCCAGTTTTCTCTGTCCATGTGTTGGTTTATATTCCACATATGAGTGAGATCATACAGTGTTTGTCTTTCTCTTTCTGGCTTATTTCACTTAACATAATACGCTCCAGGCCCATCCATGTTGTTGCAAATGGGACGATTTTGTCTTTTTTTATGGCTGAGTAGTATTCCATTGTATATATATACCACATTTTCTTAATCCAATCGTCAGTCGAGGGACACTTAGGTTGCTTCCACTTCTTGGCTATGGTTAATAATGCTGCAATGAACATAGGGGTGCATAAGCCTCTTTGGATTGTTGATTTCAGGTGCGTTGGATAGATTCCCAGTAGTGGGATGGCTGGATCATAGGGCATCTCTATTTTTAATTCTTTGAGGAATCTCCATACCGTTTTCCATAGAGGCTGTACCAATTCGCATTCCCACCAGCTGTGTATGAGGGTTCCTGTTTCTCCACATCCTCTCCAACATTTGTTGTTTTTTGTCTTGGTGATTATAGCCATTCTAACGGGCGTGAGGTGGTATCTTAGTGTTGTTTTGATTTGCATTTCCCTGATGATTAGTGATGTTGAGCATCTTTTCATGTGCCTATTGGCCATCTGTATATCTTCCTTGGAGAAGTGTCTGTTCATTTCCTCTGCTCATTTTTTGATGGGGTTGTTTGTTTTTTTTGTTGTTCAATTGTGTGAGTTCTTTATATATTATGGAGATCAACCCCTTGTCAGATGTATGTTTTGCAAATATTCTCTCCCAGCTGGTTGGTTGTTTGTTCATCTTGATTCTGGTTTCATTTGTCTTATAAAAGCTCTTTAGTCTGATAAAGTCCCACTTGTTTATTTTTTCTTTAGTTTCCCTAGTCTGGGTAGGCAGGTCATCCGAAAAGATTCCTTTAAACCCAATGTCAAATAGCGTGTTGCCTATATTTTCTTCTATGAATTTTATAGTTTCAGGTCTCATCTTCAGGTCTTTGATCCATTTTGAGTTAATTTTTGTGAATGGCGATAGCACATAGTCCACTTTCATTCTTTTGCATGTGGATGTCCAGTTTTCCCAACACCATTTATTGAAGAAACTTTCCTTTCTCCATTGCATGTCCTTAGCACCTTTGTCGAAAATTAGCTGTCCGTATATGTGTGGTTTTATTTCTGGGCTTTCAATTCTGTTCCATTGATCTGTGTGTCTGTTTTTGTACCAGTACCATGCTGTTTTGATTACTATTGCTTTGTAGTATGTTTTGAAGTCAGGAATTGTGATGCCTCCTGCTTTGTTCGTTTTCTTTAGGATTTCTTTAGCTATTCGGGGTCTTTTGTTGCCCCATATAAATTTCAGTATTCTTTTTTCTATTTCTGTGAAGAATGTCATTGGGATTCTGATTGGGATTGCATTGAATCTGTAGATTGCTTTAGGTAATATAGACATTTTAACTATGTTTATTCTTCCAATCCACGTGCATGGGATATCTTTCCATTTCTTTATGTCATCGTAGATTTCCCTCAATAATGTCTTGTAGTTCTCATTGTATAGGTCCTTCACCTCCTTGGTAAGATTTATTCCTAGGTATTTTATTCTTTTTGATGCAATTGTAAATGGTATTATCTTTTTGAGCTCTCTTTCTGTTAGTTCATTATTAGCATATAGAAATGCAACTGATTTTTGTAGATTGATTTTGTACCCTGCAACTTTGCTGTAGTTGTTGATTGTTTCTAACAGTTTTCCAACAGATTCTGTAGGGTTTTCTATATATACAATCATGTCATCTGCAAATAGTGAGAGTTTCACTTCTTCGTTACCTATTTGGATTCCTTTTATTCCTTTTTCTTGCCTAATTGCTCTGGCCAAAACCTCCAGTACTATGTTGAACAGGAGTGGTGAGAGTGGGCAGCCCTGCCTCGTTCCTGTTCTCAGAGGAATGGCTTTCAGTCTTTCCCCGTTGAGTATGATGTTAGCTGTGGGTTTGTCATATATGGCCTTTATTATGTTGAGGTACTTTCCTTCTATTCCCATTTTATTGAGAGTTTTTATCATAAATGGATGTTGTATCTTGTCAAATGCCTTCTCTGCGTCTATTGAGATGATCATGTGGTTTTTATTCTTTGTTTTGTTGATGTGATGTATCACGTTGATTGATTTGCGGATGTTGAACCATCCCTGCGTCTCTGGTATAAATCCCACTTGATCATGGTGTATGATCTTTTTAATATATTGTTGTATTCGGTTTGCCAATATTTTGTTGAGGATTTTTGCATCAATGTTCATCAGCGATATTGGCCTGTAATTTTCTTTCTTTGTATTGTCTTTGTCTGGTTTTGGTATCAGGGTGATGTTGGCCTCATAGAATGATTCAGGAAGTGTTCCATCTTCCTCTATTTTTTGGAATAGTTTGAGGAGGATGGGTATTAAATCTTCTTTGAATGTTTGGTAAAATTCACTGGAGAAGCCATCTGGTCCTGGACTTTTATTTTTTGGGAGGTTTTTGATTACTATTTCAATCTCTTTACTTGTGATTGGTCTATTCAGATTCTCCATTTCTTCTTGGTTCAATTTTGGGAGGTTGTATAAGTCTAAGAATTTATCCATTTCTTCTAGATTGTCCAATTTGTTGGCATATAATTTCTCATAGTATTCTCTTATAATCCTCTGTATTTCCATGGTATCCGTTGTAATTTCTCCTCTTTCATTTCTAATTTTATTTACTTGAGCCTTTTCTCTTTTTTTCTTAGTTAGCCTGGCTAAGGGTTTGTCTATTTTGTTTATCTTCTCGAAGAACCAACTCTTTGTTTCATTAATCCTTTCTACTGTTTTTTTGGTCTCAATATCATTTATTTCTGCTCTGATTTTTATTATTTCTCTCCTTCTGCTGGCTTTGGGCTTTGTTTGTTCTTCTTTTTCTAGTTCTGTTAGGTGTAATTTAAGGTTGCCTATTAGGGCTTTTTCTTGTTTGTTAAGGTGGGCTTGTATCGCTATGAGTTTCCCTCTCAGGACCGCTTTTGCTGCGTCCCATATGGTTTGATATGGCATGTTATCATTTTCGTTTGTTTCCAGATAGTTTTTGATTTCTCCTTTAATTTCATCAATGATCCATTGGTTGTTCAGTAGCATGTTGTTTAATCTCCACATTTTTGTCACTTTCCCAGTTTTTTTTTCCTGGTTCATTTCCAGTTTCATAGCCTTATGGTCTGAAAAGATGCTTGTTATGATTTCAATCTTCTTAAATTTATTGAGGCTTGCTTTGTTTCCCAACATATGGTCTATCCTAGAGAATGTTCCATGCGCGCTTGAGAAGAATGTGTAGTCAGCTGTTTTTGGGTGGAGTGCTCTGTATATGTCTACTAGGTCCATCTCGTCCAGTTTTTCATTTAAGTCTAATATTTCTTTATTAACTTTTTGTCTGGATGATCTATCCATTGCTGTAAGTGGGGTGTTAAGATCCCCTACTATTATTGTGTTGTTGTTGATTTCTCCTTTTAGGTTTGTTAATAGTTGTTTTATGTACATTGGTGCTCCTATGTTGGGTGCATATATATTTATAAGTGATATGTCTTCTTGATGGAGTGTCCCTTTTATCATTATATATTTCCCTTCTTTGTCTTTCTTAACCTGTTTTATCTTGAAGTCTACTTTGTCTGATATGAGTATGGCAACACCTGCTTTCTTTTGTTTGCCATTAGCTTGGAGTATTGTCTTCCATCCTTTCACTCTGAGCCTGTGCTTGTCTTTAGTGCTAAGATGTGTTTCCTGAAGGCAGCATATTGTTGGGTCTTGCTTTTTAATCCATCCTGCCACTCTGTATCTTTTGATTGGAGAGTTCAATCCATTTACATTTAGGGTAATTATTGAAATATGAGGGTTGAATGTTGCTGTTTTGTCACTTATTTTCTGGTTCTTTTGCATTTCCTTTGTTTCTTGTCCCATTTGTTTTGGACTGCCAATTCAGTTTGGTTGTTCTGTCTTATTATTCTTCTAGTTTTCTCTTTGTTTATCATATGTGGTTTTAATTTGATTATTTGTTTAGTGGTTACCTTGAGGTTTGGGCGAAAAATCTTCTGTATGAGATAGTCCATTATCTGATAGCCTCCTATTTCCTTATACTAAGTCAATTCAGTCACTTTCCTCTTCCCCTTCTAAGTTGCTCTTGTTATACCTTATTCTATCTTGTGTTGTGGCTGTGTGTTTACAGTGATGAGGTTAAATTTATTTTTGGTGAATTTCTTCCTTTGATCTTTGAGTTTAGTATTTAAGTGGTTGCTAACCTATTCCGGTAAAGATCTACTATTTCTCTGATTTTGTCTACCTACTTTTCTCCTTACTCCAAGCTTTGTGTTCCCTTTCTCTTCTTGTTTTCAGGCCTGAGGGCCTTCTTGAGTATTTCTTGTAGTGGCGGTCTCGTGGCCATGAACTCCCTTAGCTTTTGTTTATCTGGGAGAGTTACTATTTCTCCATCATATTTGAAGGATATTTTTGCTGGATAGAGTATTCTTGGCTGAAAGTTTTTGTCTTTTAGTATTTTGAATATATCATTCCAGTCTCTTCTAGCCTGAAAAGTTTCTGTTGAGAAATCCGCTGAGAGCTTGATGGGAGTTCCTTTGTACGTAATTTTTTGTTTTTGTCTAGCTGCCCTTAATATTGTTTCTTTGTCGTTGACCCTGGCTAGCCTTACCACTAGGTGTCGTGGTGAAGGCCTTTGTCTGTTAATATATATAGGAGTCCTGTTGGCTTCACTTACTGGTATTTCCTGCTCCTTCCCCAGATTTGGGAAATTTTCAGCTATTATTTCCTTGAATAGGCTCTCTGTTCCTCTTTCCCTCTCCTCTCCCTCAGGAATACCTATAATTCTTATGTTACATTTTCTAATAGAGTCCGATATTTCTCGGAGTCTTTCTTCATTTCTTTTTAGTCTTAGTTCTCTCTCTTCTTCCATCTGGAGTATATCTGTATTCCTATCCTCTAAAGTACTAATTCTTTCCTCCATATTGTCAGCTCTGTTCTTTAAAGATTCCAGATTCTCCTTTATCTCCTCCATTGTGTTCTTCATCTCCATCAGCCCTGATAGGTTTTTCTTTATGATTTCAATCTCTTTTGTGAAGAAACTCCTAATCTCATTTAATTGTTTGTCTGTGTTGTCTCGTATTTCGTTGAGTGTTTTTATGATAGCTATTTTGAAATCTCTGTCATTTAGTTTATGGATTTCTGTGTTTTCGGGGTTGATTTCTGGGTGCTTGTCATTTTGTTTCTGGTCTGGTGATTTCATATATTTTTGCATTGTGGTTCCTGTGTTGGTTTTGATTTTCCTCATCCTGGAAGTCTCTGGTTGCAATTTCCACCTGCCGCCACTGTCTGGTGGTAAAGGGCTGTGTAGTCTAAGCCCCCTGCACTCTGCCCCAGTTTTTCTGCTGCGATCCGCAGTTTTGTTTTGTTTTGTTTTGTTTCTTTTCCCCACTGCGATCCACGGGTCCAGTCCAGTTTATTCAGGTCTGCCTCGGACCGCTAGATCTGGTCGAGCTGCAGACTCCGGGTTGCGGGGAGGGGGGAGCTCTCTCTTTTGCCCTCTGGGTCCCTGACGTGGGAGGCTTCTCGTTTGCCCCTCTTTATCCGCTCTCTGGGTTGCTCAGATGTTGATGGTAGCCCTGTGGCTCCTCTGAGCCCTCTGTGCGGGAGTTTCCCACTGGCTGAGAGAGCCCGAAGAGCTACAGTTTCCCGCCGAGGGCCGCCACTCCCCCCTGTCTGGGAGCCGCGCGGACCGGATCGCTGATCTGATGGGGAGGGAGCAGAGTTCTCCTTACCTCTCCCCACTTCCTCCGGGGGCCCAGCACGTTCCGCTCTCAGATGTGCGGCAGTGTGGATCCCTCCGCTCCAGCTTTTCACTGTCTGGGATTCCGTTGTTGGTCTGTGGCTGTTACTTTTGTTGTATTTTGTGGGGGAAGAATTCACGGGAAAGCTCACTCCGCCATGATGCTGACGTCACTCCCTATATATATATTTTTAATCATTTATTAGAAAGCTGACTGGAGAGTGCTGGTCTCTATCTGTCACTCTTCCCCTCTCTAAGTCTCTGCTATGGGCTCTTTTCCAATATGTGTCTTGCTTTTACTAACCCTCTCTTTTTCAACAGGTCGGGCACAGACCAAACATCCCCTTATGCCAGTTTACCAAGCCCTAGTAACGCTAACTAATCAATCTGACTGTTGGTTATGTCAACAGCTAGATAGTGCAAAAGAACCTGAACTAGTCTTTGTTCCTGCTGATATGAACACCTGGTGGACTAAGTATGGAAAATGGATGAATAACAGAGTATGATATCCGCAACAAGGGAAACTTCACTCTGCTTCGTCTCCTGGTGAGTCACTTGGGCCCCAGAAAGACTACTTAAAAAGTCAAAGACTGTCCCTTGCCCAAGTACAAACAATAAGTGAAAGTTTTTCCCTCTGCATTGAAAGTAAACATGGCGCTGGACCTTTCCTGGGTGACATACCGAGACAATATTGCAGTCAAACTCTGTGGTTTGATTCCGCAGGTGGCATCTTCAGAACTCTCAAGGGAATTGTAAGTGACTCTATCACTACTCCCTCTGGCACAAACATTTGCCAAATCACCAAGTGCTCTGGATGGCTTACGAGCCACCCGTGTGCAACTTGGGGTATCGCAGCTATCCGCATGGTTAAGGTGCCCAATGCCACAGACTATATACGGGTGGATCAAAGATCTGGACTCACCTGGTCAGGTGACAAGACCAGGCTTTATAGCTGCCAAAATCAGACTGCAGGCCTCCTCTACCAGCTATTCTGCAATCTGTTCTGTTCTCGCAGACTGACAGGAGCTCATGGGAAATGGAGATGTTTAGGTAGTAACAGTGCAAGTGGCACAGATCATGAAATAGTCCAGATCCTGGGAACTACAGACTCAATTCTAACTTTGTCTTTAAACTACACTGGTCTTTTCATTTTATGCGGCAACAAAGTGTATAAAGGATTCCCATCTAATTGGTCAGGACGATGCGGACTTGGATACCTGGCTCCTTCTGTCACCAAACACTCCACCTGAAATGCCAGCCAAATTACAAACCTGGGTTCGTTTGTTAATAAGATTGTGCCACATAAACGTGCCAGTTGAGAAATCGTGGAAAATCCACTTGTATATCGCAACTCCAAGTTCTTTTCAGCCTTGAGAGTCCTATTCCCCAGCTTTGGAGACTGTGAGTTGGAAAAGGCAACCTTAAATCTCTCTATGGTAATGGAGCAAGAGTTCAACACCACCATGCAAACCTTGAACATACTCCAGTCAGGTATTAACAGCCTAGCATCTGTGGTGCCCCAAAATTGACGTGCTCTGGATGTACTCACTGCCCAGCAAGGAGGAGCATGTGCAATCATTGGAGAAAAATGTTGCTTTTATGTGAATCAAACAGGTCAAGTAATATCTAACTTAAATCTATTAAAAGAGAAGATTGACATTTTTCATCAGATAAACGAAGCTCACACATTTTATTGGACTGACTTATTTCCAGGATTGGGGGACTGGTTTAATGGGGTGTGGGGAAATGTGCTCCGATTTGTTCTTTTCTGCTTGTTCATCCTCATCCTAATCTGCGTTCTTTTCTCTCTTTGCAGACTTCTTATCACTCAGATACTAAAACGATTTCTCTCTCCACAGTTACCAGCTCAGCTTTTAATATGTGAAACTTCTAGGGAAGTTTCAGAGGAGGGAACTGATGGTGCTCAGGGCAAGCTACCCCAGGAAGCACCGCTCTGGTATACGGATTATTTCCAGCTGAAGACAATAAGGACTCAGAGAACTCAGGAAGAATATTTGAGTTTCCCCTCCCAAACTGCCTTAAGAATTTAAAACAAAAGATCTGTTTCAGGAAGGAGTTATTATCATGACTGCTATAAAGATAATGTAGGATAGAGGTTACAATAGAAAAGGCACCAACAAGCCCATCTTATCGGAAGTTCTGTCTCTCTGGCCACAGGCTCTGGATGGCCCTGTGAGGAGTTACCAGACAATCATTTACAAGGGAAGTCTCCATTTGTAAAAGTATCTTCCTCTCTGTATTGGGAAGAGGGGGGACGACCTCATTTCTAGAGACTTATCAATGTAGAAGGTGAGGCCTTATAACGGCATAATAAATCTTACTCTTGTTTACAGTGCTTTAGTGATAATCTCCTGTAACTAACACTCCCACCCCCAACATCCTCCTTGTCTTTGGTTGGACATGGTATTTAAGACGAGAATCTGCTATTGTGTTGAGAAACGCAGTGTCCCTGCTTTCTCCCATGTATACATGTTATTAAACTTGGTATTATTTTCTCCTGCTACCCTGTCTTGTTAATTATTTAGCCAGTCATAAGAACCTTAAGGAAAAGGGCAGAAGGAGATTCGCCCTCTTCCCCTGACAGTGGTGATGCAGGTGGGCTCTCAAGGTTATGCCTATATTGTGGAAGCAAGCAATCAAGTATTTAATGGAAGCATTTCTATGTAAACGAAAGAAAAAGAAGGTTAATGGTTGGAGCAATTTGTAAAGCAGTTTCTGAGTATAGGGGACAGCTAGTTAAGAAGATTTTTAGATGTCAGCATCAAAGCATCTTTTGCAGTTTAAAATGTCTCTGATGATTTCATCGGGTAACCTCTTAAGTTTATATCAAGTCCATCAGCTTCAGTTTGTAAGGCTTCAGGAAAAAGGGGAGGTTCGGTTTTCAGTGATTTCAAATGAAAATGATGGAAAAAATCAAAAATGTTAGTTTGGACATCTGTAGGCAGATATTTTAGACTAGAAGAAATCAGGATCCAGTCCAGTCAACAGATATAAAACAAAAACCTTAACAGACAATTAACAAAACTAGGATCTAATATCCGCAAATGTACACTATAGTTTTTACTGAAATATAATTTTTCTTTCTAAGATCACCCTCATTTTTATCAAAGATAGACAAATTAAAACTAACTAGTTTGCAAAATAAGTCTAGTTCCAATAGTGTTGGCCCAATTATTTACATAAGTACAGCAAGAATAGCAATTGATCACATAGGCTCTTTTAAGTCTGCTTTGCTGGAACTTTTTATAAGGAATCTCAGATTGAACTTTAAAGGCCTCTCCAGGCCAGAAAAGTCAAGCCAAGGATTTTGTCATCAGACTTTGCCTGTAATACCTACAGATTTGGGTGAATTCCTCTGTTCCTAGGTTCCCCCAAAATATTTCGAGGTTCCTTGTGTTTGCCAGATAAGTGACATTCTTTACTTATCCTGGTAAGTGCTGCTTGGAACATAAGGTACCAGGCCAATATTTCCACGTGGCTTTATTCCATAAAGTCCAATCTTCATTCCTCAAAAGCTGTATGGTTATATCGCAAATATGATCTTCCAGTCACAGCCTTGGTAATATAACCAGTGTTTCCAATTATGTCCTGTTATAAGGAGAACAGATTCTTATTGAACTTATGCAAATAACTATATTGCCATGAAAACAACAATACTCACTTCCTAAGAGTTTCCAAATTCGAGAGATCAGATCTAAGAAATAGAGAAATATTTCAATTTTACTTATAAAAATATCATTTGCCAAATTGTTATAAGTCATAGCTAGCTCAGGAGAAAAGAGAAAAAGTTTTCCTTAACTCTGAAAAAACAAAACATTAAAAATTCAGCAATACTTCAAATGAAAAATCATAAAAATTATAATCATCCTTATCAGTTCATTCAGTCCTGTGTAATCCATTCTTGATCCCAATCTTTCTGTTAGCAGCTTCATGAAGTTATCAGTCTTTCCATCAGGTTTCTGTAATTTCTTACCAAGGTCAGTTTTATGATCAGAAAGTTTGTCAGAAACCTGTACTCCAGTGTAAATGCCAGAGTCCTTTCCATGAATTTTTCTGAAGTTGAAATATTTTGCAAAAGCATTAGAGCAAAGAAATAATTCTGTAAACAACAAGACCTCAAAATGGCAATTGACAGAGAAATTTGATTAATTTTGTGACATACAACACTTTAAAATAATAATAACCAGAAATATGACTGATAATCAGGACAGATCAGAATTTCAGTAATGTTATACAATTTTAAAACACCTATGTCGATAACATTTGCTCACATAATAGCACCTAAGCAGACTTATCATCACTTGTCTGACAATGCTTCCCATGCAATTTAACATACTGAATAAGCCTAATAAACTTAGTATCTTTCCCATTATAGGAAGAGAGCAAATTTCTTTAAGAAGTTCTAGGGCCCTTTGAAAATTCTCAAAGAAAAAAAGTAAAAAAAAAGACTTTATTTAAGATATGAATTTTGGGGAGCTTGTCAAAAATAGAAAACGTTAAAGCAAAGAGATCATTAACAGCCCAAAACCTTAATAGAGAAACCTCAGTCTTTTGAACACAGGAAATTATTTTAACAGTTTTTTTTTTTTCTGTCTTTCAGGTAGACTTATCCAAAGGTAAAGAAAAATCTTTTATAACCTCTTTATCAAGTTCAAGAAAATTATCCTTTTAAGAGAAAGAAGACCAAATTATAATTTTGTACCAGCTTCCTTCTGATATTAAAATTCATTAACTTAATTAAATTCATTTCAATCTGAGCCAACTTCACCATACAAAAACTCCTTTTCCAGAATTCCTCTTCCACAAACCTATAACTTTCATTTTACATTCAGAATTTGTCCCATGTCTTTCTTTTCCCTCCTAGTACTTGAAGACAAATTTATCTTTCTTAATCAATCAAACAAAATATTTCCATTCTTTGTTCCTTCTTTATACATCTTACTTTCCTTGTACACAGACATATTTTTTCTTAATATTTAGTAGCTTCAATCACATACACTAATTAGAAATTTTAACTCTTAGAAACCCGAATTTGTAAGTAAAAACTAAGTAAACCATGATAAACTTTCTTTTACATTAGTATATTGTGGCTTGGAAAATTTATAAACACTTCATAACTTCTAGAAATATGTTACTTTATAGTACAATCTTTTAATAAAACACATGTTTACCAATAGACCCAAAACACCTTTAAGTTTTCCTGTAATGAAAAGCCAAATGTAGACAATCGTGACTTTCGCAATCAATGTCTAATATCTTATCTTATTTGGAAATGATGATACTCAGTGAATTTTTATCACAAAATTTAGCAAAACTCTAAAGTTTTAAGTCACCAAAAAGATTTTGGAAGCTGTAAACACCATAACACATAATTATTATTTAAAGTTCACCCAACATTCATCTTTTTCACAACTATTTAGTTACTTGTTGCCAATAATTATTTAGATTGTCTAAAAGACTTCATAAGACATTAGATAAAATTAGCCATCATTTAAATTACTATTTTTGTTAACCAGTACTGTAATAGAAATAACATCAGTTTTTTTTACAAAAGTTCATGTAAATTTCATCACCTCTTATACCTTTAAACATAGTTATCATTAAGATTTTTATCAATAGGTGTTGGTCTTCTAATTTTGGACAAGGGAAGCATTCCCAGTCAGACATTTTAAAACATACACAGGCAAAGTTGATGTAACCTCTTTATATAAAATTAGCTCAAACATTCCAACCTTTATAATCTTATCAACACTTACACTTTTACATGTTCTCAATTCAATTGTAACCTGAGTCAAGCTCTTAAGGCTATTTAAATTTTTCCCTTCCTTTTTATGGCCCTTTTTTAGGTACCAATTAAACAATTGTGTGAGAGCTCTCAAAACATATTTTTTTTCCTCAATTTAGAAGTTTTCCCAATTCAAAGGATCTGTTGTCTGGCCATTGACGAGTAGGATTTTCATTTGTATATTTATTCCAATAGTGACTCGATCCAATAAGCCTTTTTAAGGAAAGACCCGGTGGTAACTTTCCCATGCTTAGAGTAAATTTTTACCATGGACGCAAGAGGCGTCCCTGGGTAGGGCGCAGATGATGTAGCCCCCATGATCCACAGAATTCACTCCCAAAGATATTCAGAGAAAGTAAAGACCTTCGTTACACAGGCGGTAAGGATGGTGTAGTGAAAACGGTGTCTCCGGTCTCCTACAATAGTATGGGACGCCTCCAGTCACAGACCCGCTAATCTGTGACACCAGGCAGGCAATATTCGAGTGGGATTTTTCCAGCACTAACAAGCAACGAAGGTTAAGACGACAAAAGCCCTTATGGACTGGGTCCTTTATGACAAACTCCCCTGAGAGCTTGGCACAGCCGGACAAAGAGACAGTTCAGAATCCCAGTCTACTCGACTGGCCACCAAGGGGCACCCCGGTAAATGCACCTTCCGTATGGTGGAGACCAAGGAGAATATTCTCACTGGTCACAAAGCCAAGTTTTCTCAGGACACAGAACAAGACAGAAGGAAAAACCTCATCCGGTTCTTTTCTTATGTGCACAATGACAGCTTTAGCCACGCCTTAGGTCTCTTGGAGTCAGAATAATACCTGGTGGGGAGGTGCCACGGGGTTGGGGATTGTGTGCTTTACAGAGTACCTCGTCATTGCATGGACATTTTCTTGCAGTTGGCGGGGGACATGTGTCTTCTACCCCGTTCCGTGACACAACTTATCCTGTCACGGGAGTCTTCTGAAAGTGGCGAGCGCCCTAATGGCTCTTAACTTCTCGACCTGTGCCCACCAAATTTGCAGCCTTTTTGGCTTCCAAGATGCCCTTGGCAATGGCCTTCACTTCATGTGCATATTAACCCACAGCAAAGTTTGTGTAAATAGACGCCAGTCTGGTGAGACCCGCAAACTCACCAGTCTGTGGGGCCGGCCCGGACAGTAGGCTTATAGGGTCTATGCCTGCGTCCTACCCTATGGTATTTCCTTCTTATGACACACGATACAAAAGACAGACACAAAAGAGAAAAACAGAGACTATTTCTGGGAGGAAAACGATCAAGATCAAAACCAAGAGTACTCTACCAAATTTACCAGCGTCACTAAAATCACAAGAAACTAGTTTCCCAAATATTTTCTCCTGCCAATCTAAATTTCGAAAGAGAAAAAATTTCTCACCACCTCCTTCCACCGGACTCCACAGGTAGAGATTCCGGGAGGCTGACGTGGTAAGAAGTCTTACATTTTACCGGCTATCGTCAGGGGTTCCCGTATTTCATCCCCTGCAGTAATCTAGGGAGAAGGCATTTCTTCCAGCCAGAGAATGCAACTTGCCAGCCAGCGTAGCCCCACGTTGGGCGCAAAAACTGTTGAGGGAGTGAGAGAATCTTCCTTTTCCCTTTTCTTAAGGTTCTCATGGCTGGCCAAATAGTTAACAAGACAGGTTAGCAGGAGAAAATAATACCAAGTTTAATAACATGTATACATGGGAGAAACTCAGAAATGAGCAACTCGTCCCTCTGTCTAAGCTACCCACTTAAGTATTGTAGCTAAAGAGGAGGAAGGTGTTGGGGGTGGGTAGTGGTCTAAGACCACAGAGGGCAAGAAGACAACTCACATGGAGATAGAAATGCAAATGTTTGCCTGACAACTCTTCTCATGGTCATCTATAGATAATGTGGTCAGTGAGAGAGAGAGTTTTTGATAAAAGTGGCTTGGTGCCTTTCCTATTGTAACCTCTATCCTACGTTATCTTTACAACCATCATGATAATAACTCCTTCCTGAAACAGATTTTTTGTTTTAAATTCTTTAGGCAGTTTGGGAGGGGAAATTCAAATATTCTTCCTGAGTTCTCTGAGTCCTTATTGTCTTCAGCTCGAAACAATACACACACCAGGGTGGTGACTAATGGGGTAGCTTGCCCTGATCACCATTACCTCCATTTATAAGGATGCCCCCTTTATGTAGATTCTGTACAAAATTGCAAAGATCACTTTTTCCTTTTCAAAATTTATTTCTTTTAACTTTTAATAGTGAGAACCTTAGTGTTGGGTAAACTGCTGCAAAATTACTGGAAATGCTGAGAGTCTTTTTGAAAAGTGTAGAAGTCTAAAGATAATGAAAAGTACATTTCTCCAAGGTCAAGTCCCTTGATGATCTGATAGGCGTCTGTCTAGGTGTACCCGGAAGAGATGGAAGATTGAACACCAGCACAGCACACAAGGAAACAGGCTGCCAACTTGAGGGCTTCCCATGGACCACAGAGTGCCTAGCAGACTCTTGGAGACTAAATCTGGGCTTTGTCCATGGGTTGGCCCTGAGAGGAAGATTTTGCTTAAATGACCAGAGAATAGATAACGGATTTTGTTGATAATAATTCTTACCATGTAAATTTCTTTATAAATCTCTGAATAAAATAAAAAAATATAATCCCCATAGAAATCAACTCTTACTGACAAGCTCCACAGCCTTCTCTAGAGAGCTCAACAGAAAATGTCTCCACTGACTGTGAATTGCTCTTCTCTGAAAGCCAGCCAGCACTTCACTGATAGCCCTGGATAAGGAAGGCCAGATACAATTCTTTGAAGATATTTAGCTGAATTCAGAACCAAAAATCCTACCTCCAGTTGGCTCCTCTGTGAGAATGGATGGCCGGCCTTGTTTCACAGCCTGAGCTGTTGAGGTTTCATATGAGATAAATTGCTCTGTTCTCCAGGGATGGAAAAGCTGGACTGTGACATCGATTCAGGGCTGATATTTTGCAGGTAAAGATAGGGTCATAGAGGGGAATAAAGATTTCAGCAAATTGGTTTGTTGTTCTCTACAGTGGAAATAATTTAAGAAGCAGATAGTCTCTCACTCAAACTTCTCTTCCCTGTTCTCTATCTGTCATATCACTGTAAAAATTCTCTCTATGAAAATTTCAGTCTTTTTTCTTTGTAGTGTGTTTATTATCATCTTTATGAATTCTTTGACTTCACCACCTTCTTGGCACCACAACTCTAGCCATTGAGATATTATTATAGATTCACTTTTGCAACTTCATCCCCTTATCTCTATTTCCTCCGCCAATTCGTAGTTTTAGTTCTTATTGTATCTTATGCTTGAAAACATTTGAAGCTTACAGTGTGTATCAGTTCCTTATTTTCTCAAATTTTTATTATCTAAGTGCCCTCAACTATCACTTTTTTTTAGAAAAGAAGTGAAATACATAACGGAACAGTACACTGTAATAAATTGACCACTTATAAAATTAAGTTCAACCTGAAATCCCTCCCCACTTAACAGAGACCATATTTTATAATTCACAATGCTTTAGTCTGGGCAGGGTCAGTTTATCAAAGATTTTTGGATGTTTTAAACCACATGAGATATATACATTGTAAGATAAAATCGTTAATCTTGCAGAAGTTGTAGAATTTCCTGATGCTTAGGGAAGTTGGTGGTGGAGAACCTGAATCATATGAAAAGTAGTTGATTAATTAGCACCTGAGTTTGTTAAGTTGATAAGGATGATGATGAGACATACATGTTGAAAAGATAACTTTGCATATCAGAGTATTGTCAGAGGCCACTGGGAAAATTCATAATATTCTCAAATACTACAAAAAATGACCATTTTTTCATAAAAGATGTCATACATGATGGCATCATATACTTCTGTCAGAAAACTTGCAATGAAGAAAATGAACACTTCAGTCATTTTAATTCTAACAATTTGTTCATGCTTACTAGTAGGTTAAAAAACTTTTTAGAAATAAAGTGATAAGTGATGTACTAGCTTAATTTTTAAATTTTTTTAGTAAAAAACTTTTTCATATTTTTAAAAAATATTTATTTGTATTTATTTTATGCTGAATTTATTCCTGGGCCCAAAGACTTTTTTTTTAATTTACTAACACCAATTATTTTCAATCTCTTTCAAAAAGTTGAAGAGGAGAAAATACCTCTAAAGTCATCCTATGGGATTAGCACTACCCTGATATCAAAGCCAAAGACACTAAGAGAAAAGAAAACTATAGGTCAATATCTTTGATGAATATTGATATAAAAATCCTCCATAAAATAGTAATAAACTAAATTCATCAGCATATTAAAAGGATTATACAGCATTTTTAAGTGGGATTTATTCCTGGAATACAAGGATGTTCCAATATATGAAAATGAATTAATGTAATAAACCACATTAACAGAATGAAGGAAGAAAACACATGATCATCTCAATGGATGCAGAAAAAGCATTTAACAAAACTCAACATGCTTTCATGCTAAAATCACTAAAAAAACACTCAGGGTAAAAGGAAACTACTTCAACATAATAAAAGCCATATACAGAAATCCACAGAGAACATCATATTCAAGGGTGAAAGACTGAAAGCTTTTTCTCTAAGATCAGGAACAAGACAAGACGGCCCATTTTCACCACTTCTATTCAACATGGTATTAGAAGTTCTAGCCAAAGCAATTAGGCAAGAAAAAGAAAGAAATAGCATCCAAATTTGAAAAGAAGAAGTAATATTATATTTGTTTACAAAGAGTATCTTATATGTTGAAACCCCTAAAACTTCCACCAAAAATTTGTTAGAACTAGTAAATTCTGCAGAGTAGTGCGACACAAAATCAACACGCAAAAACTATTGTTCTTCTATACATTAATAATAAGTAATCTGAAAAAGAAATTTAAAAACTTTACATTTTTATTTACAATAGCAACAAAAGAATAAAATACTTAAGAATCAACTTACTCAAAGAGGTAAAAATTCCAATGATGGTTTTGCAAAATTAGAAAAATCTATCCTAAAATTCATATGGACTCTCAAGGGACATTGAATAGCCAAAACAATCTAGAAAAAGAAGAACAAAGTTAGAGAACTCACACTTCCTGATTTCAAAACTTACTATAAAGTAATCAAAACAGTGTGGTACTGGCATAAATACACACACTATACTAATGAAATAGCACAGAGAGCCCAGAAATAAAACTTTGCATATATGGTCCAATGATTTTTGACAAAGGTACAAAGATCATTCATTGGAGAAAAGAACAGTTTTTCAACAAATGTTGTTGGGAAAACTGAATACCCACATGCAAAAGAATGAGTTTGGACCCTTACTTTACACTATATACAAAAATTAACTCAAAATGGATCAAAGATATAAATATTAGAGTTGAAGCTATAAAATCCTTAGAAGAAAACACATGGTAAAAGCTGTATATCATTGGGTCCAAATGCCATTGCAAAAATGATTTCTTTAATATGACATCAAAGACATAAGTAACAAAAAAATAAAAAATTGGACTTCATCAAAACGAAAAAGTTTTCTGTATCACAAGACACTATCAACAGAGTAAAAAGGCAAACCATGGAATGGTTGAAAATATTTGCAAATCACAAATCTGATAAGGGATTAATATATAGAATAAATAAAGAACATCTACAACTCAACAATAAAAAAAAAACCTCAATTTAAAAATGCACAAAATACTTGAATAGACATTTCTCCAAAGAAAATATAAAATGAACAAGAAACACAAGAAAAGATGCTCAACATCACTAAGTATCAGGAAAAAGTGAAATAAAAGCACAATGAGCTACCTTTTCACACCCGTTAGGATAGTTACTATCACAAAATCAGAACATAACAAGTGTTGACAAGGATGTTGAGAAATTGGAACCCTTGTGCTCTGAGTGTGAGAATATAAAACTGTGGAAAACAGTATGGCAGTTCCTTCAAAAATTAAAAATAGAATTACTATATGATCTAGAAATTTCTCTTATGGGTTCTGAAATAATAAAAAACATATTTATCGGCCTCTGCGTCCAGTTCTTGGCACAGAGCTCCTAAAACCTTTGTAATTTCCCCAGTGATAAGAACACTAAGAGAATCTTTTGTCCTATTGAGGCAATTCTGGGTGGGCTCCTGGATGGCTCCTGGATGGGGGTTGGTCACCAGAAAGACCAAGCCCTGATTAGAAGCTTCGAATTTTTAGCCCTACCCCTTATCCTTCAGAGAAAGGAGAGGGGCTGGAAACTGAGTTAATAATTGATCACGCCTATGTGAGAGAGCCTCCATAAAAATCCCAATAGAAGGCGGTTCAGAGAGCTTCCAGGTTGGCAATGACAAGGACTGCTTGGAGAGTGGTGCACCTGGAGATGGCATGAAATCTTTGTGTATTATCTCCATACCTTTCCCTATGCACCACTTCCAACAGGCTCTCCTTGAATTATATCCTTTTATAATAAACTGGTGATCTAGTAAATGTTTCTCTGAGTTTTGTGAGCCACTCTAGCAAATTAATTAAACCCAAGGAGGAGGTTGTGGGAACCTCTGGTTTATAGCCAGTAAGTCAGAAGTACAGGTAACAACCTGGGCTTGTAACTGGCATCTGAAGTAAAGGTGAGGTTGGGTGGGTGTGCAGAATTATAGGATGGAGCCATCAACCTGTACAATCTGATGTATCTCTGGGTTGTCAGCATCAAATTGAGTTGAATTATCTGGTAACCAGCTGGCATTACAAGAATTGCTTCTTGGAGGTGTGGGGAACCCTGTTATATGTGAAAAAGTGAATCTGAGAACACCATTTATGGGTATACACCCAAAAGAACTGAACGCAGAGGTATAAAGACATATATGTACACCCATGTTCTTAAAAGCATTATTCAAAATAGCCGGAAGCTGGAATCAAGCCAGGTGTCCATAAGTGGATGAACTGACAAAAAAATGTGGTGTATACACAGAGTGGAATACTATTCACCCTTAAAAAGGAAGGAATTCTGACACATGTTATAACATGGATGAACCTTGAGGAATTTATCCTAAGTGAAATAAAGCCAGTCACAAAAGGAAAAATGCTGTATGATTCCACTCATATAAGGTAATTAAAGTAGTCAAATTTATAGGAATAGAAAGGAGAATGGTGGTTCCCATGGGCAAGAGGGAGGGATAACAGGGAGTTGTTGCTTAATGGGCACAAAGTTTCAGTGCAATGTGAAAATAGTTCTGTGGATGGTTGGAGGTTATGGCTACACAATTATTTGAAGGTATTGAATGTCGCTGAACTGTACACTTAAAAATGGTTACAATTTTATGTTCTGCATATTTTATGACCATTAAAAAATTAATTATTTTCAACAAATGAACAAACACTAGCTACATGCGATAGCATGGATGAATATCACAAACATAATGCTGTATAAAAGAAATTATATTCAAAAGGCTATATATTTTATAATTCCATTTATATAAAATCCAATAAAGAAACAAAACCGAGGTCTGGCTTCTACTAATAGTGGAGTAGCTTGTTGAACTAACACTCTCACAGATAACAATGATAAAATCTGCACAAAATATTATATATATTTATACAGACTCGTGTAGCTATATGTAAAACACATTTAATAAATGTGTATATGTGTATATGTTTAAATCAGTTCCAAAAGCAAGCTGAACTGAGAGGGAATCTTCCCTTAAATGATGGGAATTGCACCAGGAGATATTTGCAAGCTTGAATCTTTTGCCTCAAAGCATTCCAAAATCTGTTCATGGCCTAGACAGGGGAAAAACTACAGTCTTACTTGTAATGTTAGAGGATGTATTTTTGGGCTGGCAGAGTAGCTGGAAAGTTAGGGGAGAAATTCTGGAAGGGAGGGAGACACAAAGAGGAAAATCGCAAAATATATATGTAAGTCTCTCCCCCACACACACCAAATTGGCAGATCTTTGAACAACACACATACAGGGTAGGCCCCAGAAGGCCTAGTGTAAAAACAGCAGTTGGAAGATGAAAGAACTGACTGAGGATTTCAGCTATGCCCACTGTAAAGGAGATAGGATTGGAATTTCAGTCCAGCCAAGTTGATTCCCTGCTAGAAAAGTAACAACACTCTTCAAAGAAATACAATAGAATCCGGAGCCTCTATACCTATCTTTCATGATTTCCAGTACACAATTTAAAAGAATCATGAGATTTGAAGAAACAGGAAAATGTAATCCATATGTGACCAAAAGCAGGCAGTAGAAACTCTCCCTAATGTGTTGCAATTAGCAGTCAAGAATACGAAAGCAGCTATTATAAAGATGATCATGGTGGTAAAGAAAAATATTCCCATAATGAATGAACAGATGTGGGAACTCAGCAGAGAAGTGGAAATTACACAAAAGCACCAAATAGGAAGATGAAATGAAATAAATACTTTTGAGTTTACCAGTAGATGAGAAACAGTAGAAAAAACATGAAGATACAGCAATAGAAATTATCCAGTCTGAAGAAAAGAATGTAAAAATTTTGAAGAAAAATGAAGAGAGCCTTATGACCTGTGAGATGATTGAGTCCCCAGCAGAGAGGAGAAAGACAGAAAAATTAAAGGAGGCAGAAAGGCAAATCAATAAGTAATAGCATAAAACTTCCAAAATTTCTTGGAAAATCTAAAATTTTAGATCCTAGAAAGTCAGCAAACCCACAAAGTAAAATATAAAATAAAAGCATACTTAGGTACATGATAGTCAAGCTACTAAAATCCAAAGATAAAAAGAAAATCTTGAAAGCAGTCAGGGAAATACATATATACAGGGGAAGACATTACATACAGGGAGAAATAAGGTGAATGATGGATGATATATTATCAAAAACAAAAGAGACAACTCAACACCAAAATGACATCTTTCAAGTGCAGAAAGAAAACCCAAAAGTCAACACAAGATTCTATATTTAGCAGAACTCACTTTCAAAAATGAAGCAGAAGCCACAATAAGATACTGCACGCCTATTAGGTGCCTGAAATAAAAAATAAAATTGCAAATACCACATGAGGAGGTGGGTGAGGAGTAGGAGCAATTACAACTGGGAATGCAACATGATAGTTGCATTCAGAAAACAGTTGAGCAGGTTCTTATAAAGCTAAACATACACTTATTATATGACTCAGATATCCTACTCCTAGGTATTTACTGAAGAAAATTGAAAACTAATGTTTAAACAAAAATCTTTGTGGGAATCTTTATAGCCATTTTATTCATAATTGCCAAAAGCTGGAAATAAACTAAATGTTCTTCGTCAGGTGAATGGAGAAAGAAACTGTGATGCATCAGTACATTAGAATACTACTTGACAGTAAAAAGGATAAACTCTTTTTTTTGTGTGTGTGAGAAAGATAAGCCCTGAGCTAACATCCATTGCCAATCCTCCTCCTTTTTTCCGCCCAAAGCCCCAATAGATAGATGTATGTCATAATTGCACACCCTTCTAGTTGCTGTATGTGGGACACGGCCTCAGCATGGCCAGAGAAGCGATGTGTGAGTGCGTGCCCTGGATCCGAACCTGGGCCGCCAGTAGGGGAGCGCATGCACTCAACTGCAAGGCCACGGGCCCGTCTCCAGGATAAACTCTTGATTCACACAACAACATGGATGAACCTTGGATGCATTTCTCCAAGTAAAGGAAGTCAGATTCAAAAGGCTGTACAGTATATGATTCCATTTATATGACTTTCTAGAAAAGGCAGAATTACAAGGATGGAAAATGATCAGTGGTTGCCAAGGGATGGAGTAGGGGAAGGGGTTGAATACAAAGGGATAGCATGAGAGAACTTTGGGGGTGAAAAACACAGCTCTGTATGGTACTGTGGGTATGGATGCATGACCATAAAGTCAAAACCCATAGAACTGTACACCACAAAGAGTGAATTTTACTCTGCAAATTTTAAAAATCAATCAGGATGCTGGGGAACTCAGATGGAATGCAGTGAAAAATGAATCTCACTGTATTACAAACATGTGACCTAACCATACAGAAGGGGTGGGGATGAAAGGTCCTGACCTAAGTTACTTTGGAAGACAGTGATTTGACGGGATACTGTAGAACTAAAGTACTGGACACAAACACTGTACTCTAGGTGGTAAATTTGTTTTCCATAAGGGTATGGATTAGCAATTCTGAAACTAGTTGACACAGTAAATATATTGTAGCTAACTGGAGTTAAGTTTCTCACTGTTGGTGAAAGAAGTTACAAATAAACAAAAGGAGAATGCTAGAATAAACTCTGTGGTGCTGGATTGGAGTTTGAAGTATCAGTATGAATCCATGTCTCTTTTAATATATCTATCCAAATAGATAGATAGACTGATATATAGATGGATAGATCGATAGACAGATGTGTCTACCTGAGTTTATATTCATGCATACATTTCCAAGCTCTGCTGAGAGGGTCCAGAAGCAATGATACTCTGGTATTAATGAGCACACCTAGCTCCCAGATCTTGTTTTCTAAATATCATTCTCCAATAAAATAAAGCAGATTTTCTTGGAGAAATGGCTAATTCTAGGGCTGGAGATGGAAAATACAAGATGAGCCTGGATCATCTTGTAGTGCCAGAAAGTAGGAAAGTGCTTTCAAAAAAAAACACACAGAAAATGATGGGACGTGTCAAAAGGAATCAATCTGAAAGACTTTCCAATGACTCAAGCTGGAAAACTCTGAGCAACAAAATAAATAATGGTAGCATTGGATAATTACTCAGAGAATAAAATAAATATCCACGAGGCTATACTGATATAAAAAAGATTAAACAAGAAAGGAAGGGAAGGAAGAAAGAAAAAAGGGGAAAAAAAAGAATGAGAGAATGAGAAAAAGAAAGGAAGAAGGAAGGGGGGGAGAAATCTTGCTCACAGAATTCCAAATAATAAAAGCGCTAGATAGCATGAAATAGAAAATCGCCACTTTAACACTACAGTAATAATTATTGTTGGAAAGAATGACTGATGAACGCAAAAACTGTGGATGAAACTTAAAGAAGAAACAGTACATTTGCAGAGTCTCAAAGCATTTCCTTTCCAAACACTTAACTTGTTTCTCTTATTTCTTTTTTTTATGATTTTATTTATTTATTTATTTTCCCCCCAAAGCCCCAGTAGATAGTTGTATGTCATAGCTGCATATCCTTCTAGCTGCTGTATGTGGGACACGGCCTCAGCATGGCTGGAGAAGTGGTGCATCGGTGTGTGCCAGGGATCCGAACCCAGGCCGCGAGCAGCGGAGCGCATGCACTTAACCTCTAAGCCACGGGGCCGGCCCCTCTTATTTCTTTAAAATATCTATGACTACCTAAAGCAAAAACTATAACACTGTGTTGTGGGATTTATAACACGAGTAGATGTAAAATTTATGACAGCAATAGCACAAAGGACAGAGGTAAATGGAACTGTTCTGTAGCAAGGCTTCCATATTTTACATTGATTAAACTGGTGAACTATTAATTCTAGGTAGGATGTGATATCTTAAAGATGCATATTGTAATCTGGACCACCCAGTAAGAATGCAAAGGTGTGTCATTTAAATGCTAATAAAGGAATTAAACAGCATGCCAAAAAACGTTTTTTGTTTTTTTTTTAAAGATTTTATTTATTTATATTTTCCCCCTAAAGCCCCAGTAGATAGTTGTATGTCACAGCTGCACATCCTTTATTTGCTGTATGTGGGACGCGGCCTCAGCATAGCCGGAGAAGCAGCGCATCGGTGCGCGCCCGGGAGCCGAACCCGGGCTGCCAGTAGCGGAGCGCGAGCACTCAACCGCTAAGGAACAGGAAGGAGTTTTCTGGGGGTGATGGAAATATCCTATTCTTAAAGGGATGAAAGTTATATGGGCATGTTTATTTGCCAAAACTGTACGGTTGAGATTTGTGCCTTTCAGTGTGCATACATCTTACTCACCACACATGCACAAAGGCTTAAAAGAATAATAAAGTGAGGTGGGAATGGGATGGAGTGTGGATGAAACAAAAATGGCAGATGATTAGTAGTTGTTGAAACTGGGTGACGGGCCTACTGTGCTATTTTGTTTATTTTGTATATTGTTTAAATTGTTCTGTAATAAAACACTTGTATAAGAAGACAAACTTGACATACAGTGTTCGCTGGTAAGATATCAGTTACCTTTGGGGAGGAAATAGGGAGAAAGGGATTGTCGGGGCCTGAGTAAAGCTGGTGCTAGTTCTTGGTCACACAAGTGTGTTCACTTTTTAATAATTCTTTGCGATTTACGTGGATGACTTCTGCATATATTTCTGTACGCATGTTATATGTCAATAATCATTTTAAATCCTGCATATTTGCACAAAGATACTAACTCAATATCTCAGAATAACAGCAGTGTTTTGTTTTAAAGTGGAACACATTCACTCATGACACCATTAGATGGATTTTAATACTTCCAAGTATCTATTAATGCCCTCATCCTTGCATGGTCCCTTGGGTCTTTCCATTTTTGCCTCAGTTTTGTAAGTGGCATGGATTTGAGATTTCATGATGTCATCTTTCTCCAGCAAGGTCCACCCCCACCACGATGCTCACCAAGGCCTCGAGACCTAGCACAGTGCCGTGTTCACAGCATGCACTCAAGACCTGTGGGACTGGGTTGGAAGGAACAAAATGAGGAGCACATGATGTTCGTAACTTAAGTCTAGGTGTCATATTGTGACTTAGGAAATTGGTATAGTTTTTCGATAGATTTGCTATGCCTTCTAGATTTTCCTATTTAAAACAATGGGAAATAGGGTCTCAGAGTTCTTTCTCAGAGAAAGTCTGACATTTCAGGCACAGATTACTGACAATTATTAATGGCATATGACTTTCCCACCTCATCTTAGTGTTAAGTTTTTAATTCCTTACCTTGGAAATGACCTAACTTTGCTTCTTCCAAATCTTGTAGTAATACTGGTGCCCCAGAAAGTCAGGCCACGGATATTCTGCTGTTGTGCTTTCTCCCTGGAAAGAAGTGGAGCTGTGCATCCACCAGTCTAAGAAGCGTGTGGTGCTGTAGTATTTGGAGTCAATCAGAAAAGCTAAATGGAAAAACGACTTCAGAGAATTATCACCATAACCCTCCACAGCAACAAATTATTTTGCTTAATTATTTTGTGATTCTGCAGGTATATTTAAACAGGAATATTAAAACTAGTTCCCAAGGAGCCAGCCCTATATTAGAGCAGAAATTGCATATTACCTTCCTGCACAAACTTGCCTAACACTGTGGGAAGGACCAATGAGAAGTTTCGGTGTTGTTGCCTATGTTAACGAGGCCAGGAGGTCCACACTCGGATAAGAAAGTCCAGTGAACCAGCCTGTGTGCAGCGTGGAAATAGGGGCATGCATGTGTTCCCCTGAAGTGGCTTAGGGGTCACTTACCAGTGCACCTGAGTTTCCTGTCTGTATAATGCAGGTATTGGGGCTGTCCAATGTGATGTTTTCTCCTTTTTATGACATGGCTCAGGGCAGTCCTTCTAAGACTCCTGACCAAGGTATGGGCCCTTCAGGCAGATTGGGTCCAAAGGGAGGATCTCTGCAGCGACCCTGACCACGGGTTCCAGAGGGAGGATCATGGCAGCTTGGAGAGATAGGGGGGATGGTAGGACAGGTGGCATTGAAAAGGCAAATTCCAGGATCCCAGGCACCCGATATTTCCATTTTAGATATTGAATTTACATTTCAAATACTGGCCAGGGGGCTTCCACCAGGGCTGCAGGCAACCTCAGCAATAGCCAGGCTGGTGAGCCCCACCCCTATCTGAGTCCCGGCCTCAAGGGATGCAGCCCAACCACACTGCACATACTCTGGGGGGTGGGCAGGTCATGGAGATTGGGCGTGGTATACAGAACAGGTGGGGAAGAGGGTGGGATGGAGAAGCAGAGGGGTGGGGCCCAGGGGCCGAAGGACAAGGCAAGAGTTGGGGCCAGGAGCTGTGCATGCTGGGAGCTTTTCTCTCTTAACCGCTCCCAGCTGGCAACCTGTAGGGCTGCAGGACTAGAACGCCCAGGATGCTCTGGGCACAGGGCGGTGCCTGGCCCTGGGGGGAGGAGCAGGGCGGTGTGAGCTTGGCCGAGGGCCAAACCATTGACTCAGGACTCAGGTCCTGCACCCGCTCCATGTGGACTGATTCCCAGAGGGATGTGACGAGACGAAAAGTACCAGGGAGTTAGGAGGGTGTGGCGGCTGCATGGGAAGCCGCGGGCCTGCAGCGTGTAACTGCTTTTGTCCAAAATTGAAGCCCAGACTGGCGCCTCTTCCCCACCGCCTCCCTCCTTTGCTTGATTCCTCCTCCCCCCTGTGTACCTGTGGGTCCTTCCACAGCCTCCTACCTAATCCAAGGCCAGGTGTTTCTCTAAACTGCTTATGGGAACTGGTTAGACATTCCAGAAACTTTCCACTTTGCCTGCTGCCCTCTGCCTTCTCCAGCCAAAGTGCCATCATTTCATCAGCTTTTGGGAGAAATTCACCCTTGTGTTCCCTCTTGGATGCACAACATTGGAGTTTTGCAAAGTGGTAACATTGGCTGTTGCTTGCCTTTTTCACAGATGTGGAAGTTAAAGCATCCGTGAGGTTAATCATTGGTTTCCCCAGGATCTGCTAAGGGCAGAGGAGAACAACACAATTCCCAGGCAAGTATCTAGTAGGCCGTTTTCACTAACCTATTCCAGTGCAGAGGCCTCCAAAACAGCATCGTTAGGATGAGAATAGCTTAAGCATTTTGCCCTTCAGATTGATCACCTAATCTCAGCTCAGGCCTGAGTGGCCAGTCTCTCAGGGACATAAGTGATGACTCTGATCCCTCAGGAAGAGACCGGTAGTCCTGCTTTGGGAGAGGCATGTTCATGGTAGACAACACCTGGGCAGCATTTGAAACCCGTCAGCTTTAACATCTCTGCTTTGGATTCCGGCAAGGTTCCAGGATAAACATGCCCAGGGATAGTCAGATGTAACGTATTCTTTAAAAATTGATTACAGCAGTGAAAGGAACAGAGCATAAAATATCCTGATTATTTGCAAAAGATGAAATGCAAGCAAGACCTTCTTGTTAATTTTTTAATGCTCATTCTCTTGGCTGTATTGTACGCTTGAATGCATAAAAAAAAATTTGAATTGAAAAGTTATCTTTTCCTGAGATTGGTAAATTAACTTAAAAGTCTTATTGAAACATGTGGAGGAATGGTTAGCAGCTTTCACGATTTATGTCCTCCCTAAAACTTTGGGTGTTGATCTCCATGAAAAAAAGTCCTTGTTTATATTACACATCCCAATAGGTTACATTTCCAATTCCTGAATGTGGGGTATTATCAAAACAACTGAATAAGCTGGTCATGGAAACTGGACCCTGTCAGTATGTGAAGAATTTGCCTCGCTATGAATTAATGACATGAATTCTTTAACATTTTTTTAAAGAACGGACGAGAAACTCTGCAGTATCTCTGAATGTGGCAAGACAGGGAATTCTCGTTGGACCACATACTCGGGTCCTTCTCTCGTGTTCAATAGACCCGGGTGATAGTCCGTGTTGTCAGGTGCAACGCCGCTCCCCCAGCCCCCAGTGTTCCATCCTACTCTGGCCTGTGACCTCTTCAGGGGGTTCTGATGACACTCCTCCACAAGGGTTGAAAGGAGACATTGTAACATGAGGATATTCATCATCTTGAAACAAGGATTAATGGAGAGGAATGTCTCGGGGTCTGTGTGCCCCGATGCAACTGCTGTTGGGTTGTGGCTGCAGTGACCACTGTGCTCCCAGCAGTCCCCACAATGGCTCTCTCAGACGTTTGATCTCCTGGTGCAACCACAGAAGCTGTTGACAGAGCTGAGCGCTCGTGGTTCAGTGTCTTCCGTCAGATTTTGTGGCTCTGACCCTCCTATGCTCGCCCCCTTCCCATTCCTATCTGCTGAGTTGATTGCTTTGTAGTTGTTTCCTAGGAGCCACTGTGTGTAACTGGATTTCACAGTGTCTTTAGGGACCCACCCTCACTACACGAGTCACTGTACAACAGCGACTTATCCTGGTGTAGCCCGTGTTCATCGTCTCCAGTGGAGCTGTGAAGAACCCTGCTTTCTCGGAGCTCCTCTCATTCTCATGCTGCTGGGGCTGCTTACGAAGTTGAGCATCCCGTCTTTGGTCTCATTAACATTATTCTTTTCATCGATTATTTTGAAGTCAGATATGACTTTGTTAATAATGTGACACTGGCTGTCACAGGAACTTTTATGTATCTTCCCCAACAGCTCTGTGAAGTAGACCTGTGATCCACACATTACAGGGGGGACACTGAAGCTCAGAGAGATGGAGTAGCTTCCTTCACTTCACAGTTTCTTGGTACATTTTGTGTCTCCACCTGGAGCTCCGCCTCTCAGGTGTGTGCACTTAGCTGGTGTTCCACTTTATGCCTCTCTGCCAGCCTCCCCAAAGGCACACGCTCCATCCTGAGTCCATTGTCTGCTTGATGGCAGTCACCCTGCACAAACAGGCTCCGGGCAGGGAGTGGACTAGCGGGCATGGTCCTCCGGCTTACCCTGGGCAGGTTCTAGGTTCATGGCGAGAGCTGAAGCAGTGGAAGATACTGACCGTCACTCACCTGGAAGGTATCTTATGGAGAAATACTCCACTGACTTTTTGCAGGTGTCATGTCTTCTTTGTCTTCATTGCTCCTCTGGGCTTTCTCCTACAGTCCATGCTGTGCAGTAACATAGAGAACAGAGACTGGTGAACATCATAGTGTTGCCCTGCACCAAACGGTCACATCACTCATTTTTCTAACTATGAAACAAGTACACACTGTAAAAAAAGTCAAATTGCACTGATCTATGTAAAGTGAAACATTCCCCTTTCATCCCCTTCCCTGAAAACTCACTATCCTACTCAGAAGGAACTATTGTTAAGAGGTTGTGACTTCTTCTGGAAATTTCCTATGAATTTGTAAATACACAAAGTTTTTTTTTAAACATAAATTACATAACTACATCGTTTTTCAATTTGTTGTTTCCCAAGCCATATATCATAGACCTCTCTCCTTATCAGTGCACATCATTTTAACTTACCTTTTTAGAAGTTTTAGAGGTATTCCAAAGAATAGGCATACCATGATCTGTTTATATGTTCTTTGATAGCAAAGGGATTACATCCAGTTTCACTATTATACATAATGCTGCTATAAGATCCTTGTGTGGAATTTATTACACTGCTTTCAACTCCTCGATTTGCTTTGTTTCCTTTTAGTCAGAGACTATGATATATTTGTAACAATTTTGTGGTAATTATTTTATAGGGAAATTAATTTTATCACTGAATAACGACATGTATGGGGAAGCTGCACTTCAAGGTCATCCATCTCAGTATTCTGGAGAAAAATCATGAAACTTAGAAGGTATTATGGTTGCTCCATCACATTCTAACAAGTCATGTTAACAATTTAAAGTTGAATCTTTGAATAGCCTCTACTCTTTCTGTTCAAATGAAGGATGACGTTTTCTTGTCTTGAAAACTTCTGACTCCAGGGGCTCTCAGTTGTGCTTCAGAGAGTGTAAGATATTGGTGTTGTATTTATTTCTCTTCACCTATAGGCTGCATCTTCTAAAGATCATAGAATTGAACATGGTCCAATCGATATATATGATTTGGTTCAAAAATTCAAAGTAATGAACCCAAGATAGGAATCTATAACTTTGGTTCTTAATAAAGAATTTCCTTTGATATCCTTCAGTACCTGTCATTACTTGTAAAACCTCACCTATGGGTGAAGAGATGTGGTTCTGCTGGCAATGTCTGGCTTGAACATCCATAGTTAATCCTGCCACATCTGTAGGTAGATTAGACTTGACCTCTTGATGACCTCTGCCCTTGGTCTTTGAGCTGGGAAAAATAAGAATTTAAAAAAGTTGCAGTTATTAGCACTCAATACTAGAAACGCCCACTAAAGAGTGTGTTTGGTTTGGTAAACCAAAGGGAGTATAAGAAGAACAAAGTCTTTAATATCTATAAAATTTCAAAAAATTCTAATTTTTAAAAATATAACTCTAGTTTTGCCACACTGCAAACTGTGTATATATGAATGAAGTATCCCTCTGTCCATTTCTTCAGTTGTTTCCATTGATTTGATGGATTTATCTTCTAACCCGGATTCCAAATGTGAAAGAACATCTTGGTCCTTCAAAGAAAAGAAACCATTGAAATATAATTTTCTTTTAGCTCGGCATCCCACAGGTTTGAGGAATAAATGATCATGTAATGATACAATGATTTTGAAACCTAATTGTTAATTAGGGGGGTGTAAGAGATGATTGAATGGTGGTTCATCCCTATGGTCAGGGGTATTGTACACATGGACGTGTAAACACGATTCAGGAAGCTGCTTCAGCTCCGTGACATCCCTAAGAACCACAGTGCAGGAGGATCTAGGTACACAGCCGTCTGCCTCGATCTCCTGGGTTACATGTAGATCCAGGGGTCTTGACAGTGGCTTCAGAGCAGCTAACTTTTATCTATTTCTCCCTTTCCTTATCTCCAGTTTATCTCAAACAGTCCTGACTACCATATTTTAAAGTAAGACCAATTGTAGTTATCTACATGAGTTTCTTGTTCATTATTGCAGAGTAATAATCAAGGATACCGTTAAATATCATTTAATTGACCTTATTAAATATGTTTTACCTTATAATTGATTAGAACACTGCGTTTAGTTCGGCGTTTGATATTCCCCAAGCGTGTTAATCTGCTTACAACTGCTATGTGCCTCATTCCTCTTAGAAGTGTATCTTTGGCCCATCACAAGATTTCAATGACTCAAATCATCATAAATTAAGATAATGTACTGTCTTTTGGATGATAGGGAGGCATATGGGTCCATTTTGGAAATATGCCCATCTGTCTTTGCTCCCCATGGGAAGTTTCTGGTCACTACGTCTCCAGGTGGCTTGCACAAGCCCTAGGTCTGTAATAGCTTGGTGCCTCTCCTTCTAATTGGGGTAGAAATAAAGGAGATTAGAGAGACTTATTAAAGTTTTGGTTGCATGAAGTCTTCTATGAAGACCATCCATGCATATTGTTCTGGATAGCTCTCTGTTCCTAAGACTACTAGTTATTTTAAGGGCTTGTCGGGAACTGTGAAAGGTCTGATATTTTACCTTACCTGCAAGCTAATAAGTTAGCCTACAATGGTTTAGCAGATGCTGACAAAAGACACAAGACCCATGGGTCAGAGACAAAGGACTCAATGACACAGCAATAGCAGTGGCCAGAGTATCATCATCTGCACCGGCTCACTAAATCTCACTTCCTACAGGGTGATACACAGTGGGCCAGGTGACATGCAGAGGGTTGCAAGATCTCAGAGCCTAAGGAACTCAAATCTTTGATAAGGGGCAGGATGTCTGCTAACCTTTGTCCTGGAGGGTGTTATTTTTATTATACTGGGCAGTAAGCAAGCCTGCCCTTTGTTCCAGAGTAGGCCACTATTTCTATCTCCCAGGGCTGACAGCTCTACACACATCCTTGAAAAGATAACCTGGTCTTACTGACTTTCAAAGATAAGCTTGAATGAGACTTGATCATCATTCGGTTCTTCTGTTTCCTTTATTGAGATTGTGCAAACATGCTCTTTTCTCTGTAAAGTTCACTAACTTTATTCATACATAAGGGATGCTGTTGGTTTTATTTATTAAGTTGAAATTGTCTTATTAGAGCAAATGATGAAACTGTTATGGGTTGGATCTGAAAGTATGATTTCCAGGAAAAATGTGAAAGAAGATTAGTGCGCACAGAACTTTGCCACAAAGAGCTGATAGCAACTTAAATGATTTTAATTTGAATACTGTTTTATACAACTTTCTTCCATTTACTTCATCCTCTCTGCTTCCTTTAACTCTCATATGGGAATGGGGCACTTTCAGGGATTCACTGAACTCATTTACAATATTCAAATGGTTTTGTCTGTTGTGTTTTTTTTTATTGAGGTAAAGTTGACATACAACATTATCTCAGTTTCATGGGTACAACGTAATGATTCAATGTTTGAGTATATATTGAAATGATCACCACAATAAGTCCAGTTAACATTCGTCTATACATAGTTACAAATATTTTTCTCTTGTTATGAGGACATGGCATATTTCAAGGTGCAGAAGAATCAACGATGGTGTCATATTTTTCTATATACAGCTTGATGAATTTGGACATAAGTATACACCCTTGAGACTGTCATCACCATCAAGACCACAAACAAATTCATCACCTTCCAAAGTTTTCTCTCACCTCCTTTATTACTATCATTCTGTGGTAAGAACTCTTAGTATCTACTCAAGTAGCAAATGTGATGTATGCAATAGAGTTTTGTTAGCTGAAGGCACTACGCAATATCCTACATCTCCAGAACTTATTTATCTTGATAACTGAAACTTTGTATCCTTTGATAATCAGCTCCCCATTTCCCCATCCCTCCAGCCCCTGGCAACCACCATTCTAGCCTCTGCTTGTATGAGTTTGACAATTTTACATTCCACATATAAGTATTTGCCTTTCTCTGTCTGTCTTATTTCACTTAGCATAATATCTTCTAGGTCCCTCATGTTGTCAAAAATGGCAGGAATTCCTTCTTTTTTCAAGGTTGACGAATATTCCATTTCTTTATCCATTCATCCATCAATGACGTTTAGGTTACTTCCATATCTTCGCTATTGTGAATTAGCTGCAATGAACATTAGAGTACAGATATCTCTTTGAGACCCTGATTTCAATTCCTGTGGGTATACACCAGAAGTGGGATTGCTGGATCATATGCTAGTTTTCTTTTTTGCAGGAACCTCCATACTGTTTTCCATAATGGCTGTACTAGTTTATATTCCCACAAGGTTTCCTTTTCTCCACATCTTCACCAATATTTGTCATCTTTAGTTTTTTTGATTATCGCCATCTTAACAAGTGTGAAGTGATACCTCATTGTGGTTTTGATTTGCATTCCCTGATGATTAACGATGCCAAACACCTTTTCATACACCTGTTGGCCACTTGTATATCTTCATTGGAAAAAGTCTATTATGATCTCTTGCCCACATTTTAAATTGACTTGTCTTTTTGTTATTGAGCCAACAGAAAAAAAGGAGAACAAAATTTCCAGGCGTTATGGGTGCTTCCCAGTTGATGCAGACGGTTTTGTGTTTACAGTGGTACCAAAAGGTCATGTTTCATGCTTTTTCTTCAGCTTGTTATAAGACCAGCAGTAGCTGCGGCATGGCAGATAATCGGGATCTTCTGGGTTTGGAGGTTTACATAATAAATAAGTGGTAAGGAATTTTTTATATTTCCAAGGAAATTATTGTGATCGTAGTCCATGGAATCCAGGATTAGATAGGTGTAGGAGGAAATTAAGGTGAGGATTGGTGATCTGGCATTACTTCTGATCTTGAGGGACAGGTATCTACTGTATGAGTGTTTGAATAAAAATATTAGGGAACAGGAATTTGTGGTGGGTGAATATGTTTTCTGAATTATTTACTTTTGAACATAACCACTAGGATTATGTGAACATCTGGGAGATTGGAGGAAGTCGATAACAGGGGGTGGTTGATAATATCACTATTGATTTAACCTCTATGAACAACAAGTGGTCAATGGATTAAGCAAATGAGTAGACAGAAAACACAGAAATGGTAAGATTTGGGTTTTAGTAAGGACTGGGGACTGACTGTCCTGAATGGGAGTGCCAGGACTTGTGCGGTTGAGAGTGACAAGGACAAGAAGAGAATAGAATCACACTCAAACAAGGAGGGGGTGTTAACAGGATGGAGGGGGAGAAATGATCTGGAGTAGCCTTGAATTTTGACCTTGAGCTTTCTGTTCTTGATGCAAATCTGCCTGATGACATCCCAGGACACAGGTCAGATCTATCCCCAGAGGATAGAGAGGGGGTGGAAGTACAAAACAGCCAGGATAATTGTCCTAAAAAGGCAGGCTTCTTTTATCATTTGACCCACTTTCATGATTGGTTTTTGTAGGATAAGAGGAAAAGAAGGATGATAAGAAGGATGACAGTCATGTCTTCGCAGAGGAAGGAGCATAACTGTGAAAACCAGTCCAAACCATAGCCTGGTTTAAGCATCTCCATGCCTTTGAGGATGTCCAGTGACATATTCAAGAGGACGATGACTAGAATGCCATCACATGCTGGCAATGACGGGTCTCTGGGAGGATTCCTTGGACCAGCCCCACCAAGTCTGCTGGGCCGAGAGACCGCAAGGACTCCAGGCCTGCAGTAGTGCAGGACAACTCGTAAGTCCTTTCAATCTGGCCAAAGCATTGCAAAAACTTGCACCTAGTCACACAGGTGAATCCCTGCCAGGTGTGCTCGCAAGTGGTCTGCATTCCAGGTCCCTTGAGCACTCCTGCTGGTCTTCAGATTTGGCAGAGATGATTCCAGGAGCTGATATGGGCATTCCACAGCTCGACTGCCAACAATTTCTGACGACTGAAGAAGGTATCAGGAAGGAGGAAAGGGCAGTGAAGAGCACAGGAGCGATACTGGTGATAGCACTGATGGCGGACAGACTTGCTAGTGAGGCAGAGAAAGTGAGGGGCCAAGAAGGCCATCCTGACAGCAGATGAAATGGAGCAGGTACCTCAGTGAGGTCTCATGGCTGCGTCCCTAATGTTTCCTTGCTTTGAGCTCTTGAACTTTTAAAATATACCAATACTTTTCTTGTATTAAACTCTGCTGCGTGACATAGAAAATATAGATAGAGGTTTCTTTCTGAGGTGAGAGGTTGAGTTTCAGGTGAAGAGAGAAAGATCTTCCTTTTTCATGCTGTTTTCTCATTTTCCTTTACTATGTACAATATTTATTTGTATTTTAAAGTCAGCAGCCAGTTATCAACGTCACGGGATGATTCAGCTTTTCCCATCACAGTCACAGTAAAACCTACATAAAGTGGATTATTCTTTTTGTGTAATATTCCAATAGACTCCAAAATATTATTTCAAATCACTTTTGTGTCTACATTCTCAAATTAGATATTTACTTCTAGGTCTCCATTTTTCTGTTCTCTGTTGCATGCCAATTCAGAGTTGCATCTAAGGAAATACCAGATTTCCCACAGTTTTTTAGATCCATATGTGTTGGAAATGTGATTCATGGAAATGGACATGGCAGTTGGGGGATCGTGCTATTACCGAAAGAGAACTTTTCAGCATCAGTAATGCTGAAAGAAACCACTGCTTGTTGGGATTTAGTTGTCTATTTGAGGGATCAAGCTTTCACTGTTGGCACTTCTCTTTCTCTTTGGAGGGAAAGTACGGCCTTCCCAGTATTTCCATTACCAAATCACTTTCCTGGGTGGCTGTGCCATGTCAGGAAGGTCTTGAGATGACGGGAACCAGGGTTCATCCTCAAATTCTGGCTGTTCTGACAAGGCTTCCCTGGCAGAGTGCAGCCTGTGTGTCTGGGTGACACTTGCAGCCATCAGAAAGGAGGGGATACCTCACAAGTGCCAAGCGATTCATCTGTCCCTTGTCTTACAGGGTGTTCCCAAGTGATGAGGTTCAAAATGCCACTTGGTAACCATTTGAAATCTCCTAGTCATGGGGTGGGTTCTCTGTGTGAGCTCAGAGCAGTGTCTGTTCAGCACCAGATGGGAAGCATTTCAGTATTTTAATTGATAAGGCTGTGTTCATGCACGTCCATGGACCATCAGTTCAGTGGCATTCCCTGCTGGAGCCCCCCACACCCCTGTCATACCTCGTCTTTCAAAGCTCCAAACAGTCTTCACACCCAGGAGGTTGTGATAATGTAACCACAGCACAGGATTGGGGAAAAAAACACAACCACCCAGGGGTGACACATTTTAAGGGCTTGGGCCCAATTGCCCCATTTGGACGAGTTGGTAACACCAACACTTAGTATGTAAACTGGAGGATTGTCCAAGATCACGGACCTAAGAATGACACGGGCTCAGATGTCACCTTGGACAGCAAGGGCCAGTGTAGAGTCACTCACTGGCCAGGATTATGGTCCCTTATACTGTCAAAGTAGAGCTCACCGGGGATCCTCTGGCCAAGCCAGAGAGGAGGCTTGGGACCTTCTAGGGAATTTCTGCCCTAAAGGGAATTGCTTAAGGAAGGCAGGGGTGCTGAAAATCCTAGTTCACAGGGAGCAGTCATGTTTATGGAACGAGGCCCAGCAGTAGCCTTAAAAGCTGCATCACAAATCTTTCCGCCTGGATACAAAACAAGCAGGAAAAGGAATTCAGAGTCTTGGACAAGGATCACAGCAGGATTCAAATCCAGGTCAGGGGTGAACAGGGAGCCCCTAGAGGGGCCTCAGGAGCTAGATCCTTCCTGTCTTTAGTCCATTTGCAAATGAGCTTCCTTGGGCCTTGTCCTCTCCAAGTGCACGTTTTGATCTTTTTACATTGTTTTCCCCACTTAGAGCTGATGCAATTCCAGAGATTGAACTAGAAAACTACAAGTTCCTAAAATTTAGTCAAAAGAAATCTCAACAAGAGAAGCAGAAAATGTTCCCTGTTCCTCAAGAATGTAGAAAGGCAGCCCCTGCCTGTGGCACGACATGGTCCTGGGTAGTGCTGTTTTAAAGACACCCACATTTCAGTGGTTGTTGCTCTGCCTGTGAAAGTACCTTCAACATTTAAATCCCAAGAGAACGGGCGGGGGGCCATGTCTGCTCCTGGAGCAGTTGAATGATACTGAAATGAACTGGTCTTCGGAATTAGGGGGATTTGGGGGTGTCCCCACTAGCCAGGGAAGGGGCTGGCCCTTCTCCCTTCTCCCACATACAATAAGCTGATGACCCGGAAGAGTTCGTGATTCAAGGAGAAATGTGAGATTCAGTGTCTCACTTACATGCCTACAGAAAGCGAGAGAACCACACCACAACTCCCAGACTGTAAAGGGAACAGGACTTTAATATAATATTCAAATATGGCATTTATTGTTTACAACAAATAACTTCTGTGCCTCCCCAGTGGGTGAATAGTTGCTGGGGTAGAGATATCAGGGAGCTAAGGTGGGTGTGTCCCCTCTCTCTTGGGCGTCAGGGGTCGCAGGAATCAGCTTACAATGCTCCCCTTCCCATCAGGTGGGAGGAGCTGGCCCAGTGTATCCCAAGCCTCCCAGCTGTGTCCCCGCTGCTGAGGATGGGGCTGTGATCGGCCACTGGTATGGGGCTCACTGTTGGGGCCTGGGGACTGAGTAGAAGAGTCGGGTTATCATGGTGGCCTGGAAGAATCATGGCCCCCACCCTGTCCCCACTGCACTGGGTGCTCCAGACCCTGTGCTCAGTGCTGTCAGCCACCAGTACCCCATTTGTCCCTGCCACTCGAGCGATCATTTAGTATCACCTATTTCACAGAGGGGGAAATGGAGTCTCAGGAAGCTGAAGAGAGTCACCCCAATCACAGGACTGCTCAGTAGTGCAGCTGGGATCCCAGTGCCAGCTGTTCGACTACCCAAGGCCATGCTTAGCCCGAAGCCTAACTGAACCTATAGAAGTCAGTCACCCCGGCCCAGACACTCACTCACCCCTGACCTTGATGATGGCGGGTTCTTCTTCGCCTTGAGTATTCTGCTGGCCAACTAGGTCTGGGGGTCCAGCTCGCAGGACAGGCTGTAGCTCCAGGACAGAGAGGCTCCTGTGAACCTAAGAGAAACCACACCTCAGGTGTCCCCTCACTGCCTGCCCAGCAGCTGGAGTCTGAGTGTCCCAGAGGTCGCCATGCAATAAGGCCTGGGGCTGAGTGGGGGGCCACGGAGACAGGATCTCTGGACTGGCCAACAGGGAGAGTCCACCCCTGCCCTTATCCAACTCCTGTCCGGCCTCACCTATCATTCTCCTTGAGCAGCTCCATGTCCTGGAACCAGGCCCCAAATCGCTCCTCGGGCTCTAGGTTGTAATTCTTTGTGGCCACCTGGAGCAGCAGGATCTCCCTCATGACTGGGTATTCCTGGGACCAGAGGGAATGAGAGGCTGAAGTTAGGGCCTGGGTGAGGGATGCTGCATGGGCCTTGTCGGGTGTCAGGGGTGGGGCAGGGACCAGTCCTGGGAACTGTCCTTCCCTCCAGTTCCTACCAGGTTTTACCTGTTCTCAGAATGGGAATAAGCAGCGCCTCCTCCAGGATTTTCTCCTTGATGCCATCCTCCTCTCAACCCACCTGCCAACTGGATGGGTCTCCCACTTCTCTGTTATCAAACTCGTCCACTCAATGTAAGATACAGGGGGTGGAGCCAGGGACTGTTCTGTCCAGAGGGTCTCTGAATTCCTCCTCCTTCCCCTCCCCTGAAGGGGGTGCGGCAGCTGTTCACTTCAGTCCTCTTGTCAGGTTGATCTCATTCTCCTGGAAGGCAGACAGCCAGAGTCCATCAGACAGAGCCCCCTAGCCTGACTAGCCCCCTATGCCCACCCCTTCTCATGTTGCACTACTGCCAGGTCCCCAGAGGGGGCCGGGCATGCAGAGAAAACTGGACTTGGACCTAGGCCTGGCTCTGGGATCCAGAGAAGGGGGACATGGGGGAGAGGCTAAGGGACGTGGCAGCACAACCCTCTCTGATGACAGACTTGGAGTCTGAGGCCTCAGGCAGAGGGGACTGCTCAGCCACTTATGTGCTGCCTGACTTGGAGGGGCCCGAATCCTCTCTCCCTCCACGGGCAGCATGGGAGGGAGAGGCTGAGTCCAGCTCAGATAAAACCTCACGCAGCTGTGCCATCAGGCAGCTCTGAGCTTCCCCAGCCTGGGGAACCGGAATGGGTGTCTCAGGTGGAACCTCTGTTCACTCATCCCTAAGATGTGCCTGATGCCCCAGCTCCCAGAGGCAGCTGTGAGGCTCTCAGGAGAGATGTACCAAGTGCTGAGAGCTCAGAGCTCAGTTCAGGGGCTCCCACATCCCAATGCTCAGGATCCTGGGCCTCAATGCTTGGTCCTCAGGTGCACCCACCTCGAGATTATCACCCATCAGCAGGTGCAGCATCAGCAGGTGACCAAGGAAAGTGCCAATATAGGGGATGACACTCTGTGACATCAGAGTGTGGGTGGGATGAGTCCTTGCTCTCAAGTCGGCCCCCTGCAGACCCTCCCCTGAAAAGTCCTCACCCTCAGCCTCCTGGCCCACCCCAGGGTTCCCACGGGGAGCAGCCTAGGACCCTTAGCAGCCTCCCCTCAATTCCTCCTCCCTTCACACCCCAAGAACACCACACTCCTCCTCCTCACCTCCCAGGGGAGGCTTCTGGCAAATCACAGGGTATGCGGTCCCTGGTCCTCCCCACAACAACCATCCTGCACCAGATCTCCCAGGCCCTCCTCCTGGTCACTTCTACTGGGGGATTCAGGCACTGTGGCAGCAAGAGGAAGGACCGTCCTCTCTTGATTTGAGGCCTCCAGCTGGGAGGGCAGAGCCCCTCCCCCACAGGCACACTCACCTGCTGCTGCTGCTGCTTCTCCTGCACTCTATTGGGGCTGATCTGCGGGGGGGTAAACGTGGAGGGCCCCTCCTGCCAGGGTCGAGGAGAGTGTCAACGGGCCATACTCCCCTCACCCCATTTCTCTCCAGCACCACTGGCCTCCGAACCTGGACATCTGACTCGAGTCAACTGGTACCAATGCCAATACATCCTCCAAGATGTTGTGATTCTAGAACAAGCCCAGCTCCAACTTTCACTCTGGGTGTGAGCTTGGGCTTTCTGTCTGGCCTCCCTGAGCCTGTTTTCTCATATGGAAGGTGTGAGAACTCCAGCTACCTCACAAGTACTCCTGATGACTCAGTGTCACATGACTGTCATCATTGTGCTCGCCCTCACCCCTCCAGGTGGAGCAGGCAGAAAGCTCCCACAGTCCTGTCCACCCTCTTAACTCATCACCACCCTGTGAGGCCTGCACCACACAATCACCATCCCTCCCTTCCCTGATGAGGAGACAGAGACCCAAACAGGGGCAGTGAGTTGCTCAGGGGCCCAAAGAGGAGAGGCCGCTTGCCCCTCCCAGCCAGATGCCCTGTTCCCACATCCTCACCTAACCCGCAGCCCCACCACTGACAACAGTCCTGTCCTCTGAGCTCTCACAGCTTGGTCCTGGGCCGAGCAGTGGAGAGGACGGGGTGTCTTGGGCGTCTGGTTGCATGGCTCCTGCCTGCCCCAGTCTCGTGGAGTGTCTGGCCCCCAGGCTTGGCCAGAGGCCATGCCAAAGCCTTCTCCTCCCAAAGGAACCCCTCAGGACATTCCCCTGCCCTGAACTCTTTCTTTATCCACTCAGGAACTGAACCCCCAATGTGCCACCTCTGATCCACAGGGAAGGTGGTGACAGGACGCTTTGCTTCCTCATTTACGTGAAGCTCCTAACGTCCTTTCAGCAGGATCCACTAAGAATCCATGAGTTGCCTAGATGCTTCTCATAAGCCCCTGGGGGCATATGTCATTGCCAACCAGGCACTCAGATGAGACTCTTGTGGTTGACTCGAGTGACTGCTCTAAGGGTCCGGGGGTGGTCCCCGAAAGCACACACATCTGTCTCTGGTCTAGCCGTTCAGGCCCAAGGATGAGCAGCCTGTTTGTCCACCTGGACCATGGGAATCCTCTGCCATGCATGTCCCTGGGACAGGCAGGGTGTCCTCCCCTTGGAGACGTGGTGAAGACAGAAGGAGCAGCAGGGGCCTGGCTTCCTGAGGACAGGTTAAGGCTGAGGGCTAAACCCACCGCAACAGCTTGGAAGAAGCTACATCCAGCAGGATGGACGTGCATGGAAGCCAGAGACCTGCTGATGGCACCAGCTCAGCCACTCCTCCTGGAACAGCCCAAACAACACCACTGTGTCCCATGACCAGGGCCTCCTGCCCAAAAATGGCACCCTGCTGCCCATGAGCTGAACAGATCCCTCTGCTTGTTAACCTGGACAAGATAGACTGTAATGTTTCAGAGAAAGTTCAAGTGAGAAACTATCAAAACCACAGCCTGCCCAGTAACCCTGCCCCTCTCCCCCTTCCTCTTTTTCCAGACTCGCAGCCTCCACTCTATCTTGGTCATCAGTTCTCTGCTCAAGGACTCATCTTGGCTATAGAGCTCCTTAAGTTTTTCAGAGCTTTACCTTAGGGGAGGGGAAAGAGGGAAGGATAAATTTAGGGATAATGTGAGGGGTCTGAGTGCAAATCCCTTTTCTTTGACAACCCAAGAGATTCAACCTGCCTGGAGGAGTGTTCTCACTGGGCTCCTCTGAGCACTAAGGTCTCATGGGACTGGGAGGGGGCTCTCCTGTTAGTCACTGGGGTCTCCACTCTCCAGCTCTACAGAGCAGCTCTGTTTTGACCACTATGAATTTCAACTGACCATAGAGTTCTGTTGCTATAAACACTTGAAAATCTCCAATGTGGCTCAACCCAATAGCTGACATTTAGGGAAACCGAGTCCTGAAGCAGAACTGGTTCACTAAGGACACCAGGAGACTTAGAGACCAACTACCCACTCCCAGGCCCTGTCCCCATCATTTGCTGCCTCCCAGGAGTTCCCGGCTGACTGAGGCACCAATGGCAGACATACAGGAGATCCCCCATCCATCCTGGTCCTCCTATGCAGAGAGGCCTACCCACAGGGAAACTTACCCCCATGTATTCTTCAGGTGGCTTGTGGAGGTTTTCTGCAGAGCAGAGATGAAAGTGCGGGACGAGGAGAAGTTCTTCCAGATCTCACACTCCTGGGGAAGGGAAGAGAATGAGGTGTGAGGTTGGGCACTGGAGCCCCGCTTGCTCTAGCTAGAGTCCCCTTCTATTTACATCTCCCCTCCTGGATGAGACAGATTCTCAGGGAGCCCCAGAAGGACATTTAGGACCCAGAAAGTAACACTCACAAGGAGGAGGAGTTTAGCTCAACCCAGGGAAGGAGCCAGGTAGGAAGTGAGCATCCTCCCACTGGGACCTGGAATCAAGGTCAGCAAGGCCTCTGGCAGGAAGGGCCTAGGGACTTGCAGGAGCTTAGACCACACACTTCAATCCTGGGAGCTGATAAAGGTGGAGAGGCAGTTCCCAAGTCTCCAGAGAGGGGCTCCACTGGGCCTCCCACGGTACACCTGGGCCACCTGGACCCAGTGCTCTACCACCCTCGCCCTGTACTGGGCTGTCATGCTCGCATCCCCGAGGCAGGTGGTGATGACGAGGCTGGCCACCCTTCTGAACTGGTCGATGGTGGCCTGGATGGTGGGTGTCTAGTGCTCACTGCCAGGCTTATTCTTCTTGTGCCAGGTGGATCCCAGGCACTGAGAGGGCACCACCTTCCAGAAGAGCTCCTGGGGGACAGGGGAAGTGTCATCCAGCCCTGCCACAGGCCACCTCTGTGTCCACAGCCACTAAAGTCCCACACAGTTTTCACAGTTTACAGCTAGAGCTCAGGAAGCTCAGGATGTGGCCTGAGCCTTGTGAGAGTCCCTGGGTTTTCTTCTCTGTCCACCGAGGGTACCCAACACAGGATGACCCAGGGCCCAATCACGGTAGGGAAGGGAGAGGGGTATTTGCACCCAGCCCGTCCTGGCTAACTCCAAGCTCCAGATGATGGCTCAACTCTGCTCATCCCAAGGGGGCATCTGCCACCACCCTGATCTCCACTCTGGTCCCACTCTCCATTCTGATGCACATTCCCCCGTGGCAGCTACAACCACTGGCCTTGTCTGTCACCCTTGTAGTGAAGCACACATCAGGTGTCAAGTCCTGAGGCTGTTGAGCCTCCTGAGGAGACGGCTGGGCCACCGTAGACCTGGCTGCACACACTGAGCTCCCCTCCACCACTGATGGGCCAGGCCCTGCCCAGCTTTCCATCTCTTCTACCTCATGGAGCCAGCACAGGCACTCTGTGGAGCAGGTCCTGTTAGTCTCCACCTCTACGGTCTGCATGTGGACAGCAAAGGCTTGAGGGTTCCGGGAGTTGCCCAGGTCATATGGTTGGTAAGGGGTGGAGCTGGGATTTGGGCCCAGATCATGGGAGTCTGGATCAGAACTGGGGCAACGATGGCAGAGGGAAGGCCTGTTCCACCCCGCCCTGAGAGCCCAGCTGCTCACTGCATCCATCACGGTCAACTGCTCTACCACCTGCTTAGGAGAGAAGGCCGTGAGGTTGGGCTTCTTCTCATGCTCCTTAACAGCCACAGGTGGAGACGGACTTCCCACTAGAAATGATGATCCAGGTGACTCCAGCTCAGCAGCTCCCACTCCTGCTGGAGCCAATGTTGGCCCTTGCTTTAGCTCCAACACTGCTGATGGAGGTGACTCTGGCTCCAACGCTAGAAGGGGTGTTGTCAACAGAGCTGGAGCCAGCTCTACCTCCACCACTGCCCACTGCTCTGCTTCTGCCACTGACTGGAGCTCTGCAGCTGGAGCTACAGTGGGATAAAGAGAAAGATTCACCCACATAGCTGACTTTCCATGTGTCCTTCTGAACAAAGGAAAAATCCCACTTCCCTTCCAGGAATATCCAGCCTGCAGTCCCCCTTACCCTCTGCCTCTGCCTCAGTGGTCTCCAGAAGCTCACATCAGGCAAGGGTAAGAGGGTCATGGCAGCTCAGCTCCGAAACAGGCAAGGTTACCTGCATGTACATCCCCTTTAGCTTGAAAAAGGGACAGCCCCAGTCTGGTCACTCCCTAGTTCTGGTCCAACCTGGTCATCTCAAGGTCCTGAGTGTGGAGACCCTCTGTTCCTGTTCTCATCTCAGAGCAGCACTGGATGGTGTTTGTGGCCTCAGGCACCTTCCCCTTGCCTAGTGAGTTGGTGAAATTGAAACCATTGGGCAGCTCCTCGATGATCTTCTTACTGGAGATCTGCAAAGACTGCTCCGGAGCTGGGCCTGAAGGGATCAGGGGCTGCCTGCACACTGCCACTGGGGTCATCCCCCAAGAGAAAGTCTGCTCCTCAGTTCAGGCACAGAGGGACATCCCTGCAAAGAACTATGGTCAGGCAGGAAAAGAGATGAAACCTCTATGGCTCAGTAACATAAGAGTAGAGGAGCTCACCTTCTCATGCTGCCAGCCATGACCTGGGCTATGAACATGACAGGCCCACCACACTTCCGACACCTAACAAGCAGCTCCTGCCCAGGAATGGCCTGCCCCTCATACCCTGCCTTCTCCCCTCCACACAAACACACACAGACACACACACACACAAGATGAGGGACAAGGGGTGTGGGGCTGATCAGGTGGGATCACAGTTGTGACCTGGCCTGCACTAGCCTTTCCTGGGCTGCCCCGTGTTACCCTTCACTGCCTCCTGCCAGACACCCAGAGGCGTCGGGGATGAGGGCTGAGCCAACGTCAGCAACGACCAAAAAGTTTCTCTTTCTGGGTTTTTTTGTGCCTAGATCCTCCAAAAGTTGGGATACAACAACAAAATATTTTTTCCTGTTGACTGTCTCCAGTCAAGTGAGCTGGATGGGGGGCTGTGGGTGCCTGGTTACCAGAGTTCTAAGATCTTTTGAGGTCTATGACCAAGGAAGTGAGGTCTTTTTTCAAGACTCCTTTACCTAGGCCCCTTCTCTCAATCAGACTTGTCCAGAGCTGCCCCCTGTGCCCTGGCTGCTAACCCTCCTCCCCCATGTCATCTCCTGAGCTGTACACAAGGAGCCTACACAGCCCTAGCCACAGCTCCCTGGAACCCTAAGTCGGGTCCTAGCTTTGAGGAGACAGAGATGAATGCAGACCTCCTTTTTCTTACCAGTTCTTCATCCTGAGAAAGTCCCTGTACCTCTCAGGTCCTCCCCAGTCTCTAAACCTGCACCATGGGGATCAGGCTAGAATCTACTTCCTAGAGATGTCGCCCAGTGTATATGACATAATATCTATTACCTCTGTGGGCTGGTGTCACATGAACCTAAGGCACAAACTTAGAGATGGAAGAATAACAAGAAGGGGTGACAGGTAGCACAGACCACCACTCAAAACAGGCCTGGATGAGTGACGTCAGCATGACGTTGTAAGGAGCTGGGCTCCTCTGTGCAGGCAATGCCAACTCGGGAGGGAGCCAGGAGGGGCGCCAAAGATTCACAGGACTCTGCAGCACTTCTGCAGCTCACTAGTGTGGAGGGGCACCAAGGCTTCACCTTGGCCTCTGTCTCCAAGTTCACATAAAGGAGGGTCGGTTTCTTCCAAGAGTTTTATAGTTAATAGTCAAAGATTAATAATGTAACAAAGGCACAACCACTTGAGTATTCGTTTATATTGAGACATTAAAATATCAAGCAGGGAGGATTAAAAGAAAGACCAAAAGTATATTCTTAGTTACTGCTATTTCTTTAAATGAATCATTCTGGATAAAAAGTACTTTATTATATTTTTTTCAAGTCCCAATAATCAAGCTGAATATATCAACCAAATACTTACCACGAAGAAGAGACTGTTGCCACGCTAAAGCAGCACAAAGTAAGACTAAGCTTTTCCCACTTTCTGTAGGGCTCTCCAACAAACAATGCTGCTTACTTTTTAATCCTCGGACAATCTATTGACACAAAAACAATAAAAAAAATCAGTAAACAATTTACTTCATTAGGGTCTGTCTCCATCACAAGTACAAACACAACAAGAAGTAAGGTTGTACTTGAGGGAACATAGCAATAGCAGAAGGGAGAATTAGTATTTAGTTCAATCTAGACCTTATTCCTTTATCTTTCTCCCTAAAATTATGTTGGACTTAAAAGCATATAGGCATAAAAGAAATGAACAAAGCAATTTGTGCCTTAATGATGCAAGCACCGTCATTTCTTTAAAACTAGAGTACACTAATATCTTGGATGAAAACTTAATGGAGGATACTGCTAGGGGGAGTGTAAATCGCTACAACCACTTTGGACAGATATTAACAATTTCTAGCAAAGTTGAAGATACCCAACACCAGGAAGTCCAGTCCTATGTATATATCCAAAAGCTTTCCCACAGGAACATAAGGAAACATGCATAAGAAAGTTCATAGTAGCATTGTTTAGAATTGCAAAAGAATGTAAACAACTTAAATGTCTGTCAAAAGGAAAATGGATAAAAAAATTCTGGTATATTCATACAATGGAATACTACACAGCAATTAAAATAGATGAACAATCAATAAGGCTACTTCTTAAAAATAATGTTAAGCAACTAAAAACACTTCTGAACAAATATGGGTACAGTATCATATCATTGTACAAAGTTTAAAAACAGGTAAAGTAATGCTCTATATTGTTTACGGATACATACATATGTAACAAAAGTATAACAACACGTCTAGGAAAGAAAAAGAATAAATTCAGCATACTAGTAATGTTACTTGCAAAGAAGGTATAAAGTAAATATGGCAAAATATTAAGATTGAACAACTCTGGAAAGTTGGCTTACCCATTGGTCTATTAATTTTCTATATGATTGAAACATCTCAAAAAATATGGTGAGAAATATAGTATTCTGTGTAAAAGACAGTAAATACTTTGTAGAAGGTAGTAATTCCGTAAAGTAAATAGAAGTGCCAAATGAGCTGAGAATAGTTTTCAGAATACTCTCCTTTGCCTCCTAACCATATACAGTTCATAGCGATTAGGATTATTTTTTGAAAGGTTACATGTTCTTCCATGAACCCAGCAAATATTTTCAATCCATTTACTATCTGAGAAAATGAATGTAGTCACAGATTCAGTATACGTTATGAATTATCGGCATCTTTATCTTAATGAAGACTTAACTGCTGAAAAATACTTGCAGAATTCATTATAGCAAGCTATGATGGACAAGCTTTACAAGGAAAGTTCATCTTCACCCCACCAACTGTACATTCAGACCATATTGAAGAGTCATGCTTTCCTGTTTACTTAGATTCCTAACTGCAGCAGAAATGAAAATCAAGACTGAAACAATGCCATTCAAAGAAAACCAGATACCCAACTAGACTAGGACAGAAGTCTAGAAATAAAAAGGGGATTCCTAAATGTATCAACAAAACAAATGCAAGTAAAAGAATTTCCTAGTCTTAACCATCACAGTGGTTGAGAACATGTCTCGGAATCTGACAAATCCGGATTTGTATCCCTACTCTGCCAAAGCTGTGGACCAGGAGGTAGAAGTACGAGTTCTAGATCAGGTTCCCACAACTCAGATGTGTTTCCTTGATCATGTCTTCACTTCTCTAGACTAAGATCCTCATCTGTAATAATCCCTAATTGAAAAACTGTTGTAAGGGAGAAAATGCCTTGGCACACAGTAGGTGCTTGATAATTCTGATTTAAAGGTCAGAAGGGTATAATGAAAAGAAGATGGGCTTTGGAGTAAAGCAAGCCTAAGTGTGAGTCCCACTGTGTGAATCACTGAACCTCAGTCTGTTTCTTCATCTGTGCAATGGAGATAAGATTATCTACCCGATAGAGTTTTGACGAAAATTAGCCAGGCATTGAGTTAAGAATTAAGTAAGTTAATGGATAGAACGTGCCTAAACTCCAGTATTTGACACAGAGGAGGTGATCTACATTAATCCCCACCTCTTCTAAACCACCTATGCTTAATCTAGGATCCAGAGACAGAAGTCAGAGACTGTGCTCTCTTGCTATTGCATGCAGAAGTCTTGGTACATGACTGCGTTTCTCTGAAGAGAAAGTCCGTGGATTTCTCATTCCCAGAACTATATCCTAATAAAATAACTGAAAACAGAGGGGAGACTGATATGCACTGTTATCAACTGAGGACTTCCTTGCAATAGTGGAAAAAAACGGCAAATTCGACCTGGGGATGGAGGGATGGTTAAAAGAGTAATTCAACAGCTTATGAAGCCAATTATACCCTGACCCCTAGCCTATGTGTTCCAAAACAAGCTAAGAACCACTATTCTGAGGCATTTCCCAGTTCTACTATTCTGTGATTCTATCTGTGCAACTCTTGAGTAGAGATTTGGTGGACTCTAACCCCTTCACCCCAGCCAATAACACAACGCCGGCTAGTTCCTCAGATACAGCCTAGGAATCCATCCCGCCTGCATTCACCACAACCCCCCAGGGGATAAAGGACGAGCCCCGATCCGCCTCCCGCCATCGTCCCCGCTGCCACGAGTCAGCGGAGGTTCAAGGGGGCCCGGGGCCTCTCCTCGGGGTTCAGGACAGGATCCCTCTGGCCTCCGCGTGTTCAGAACCCCGAGGCCCGTGGACGCGGTCACCCCGACTGCCCGCATGGCGGTCAGGCGAGAGCAGAAGGCTCTCTTCGGGCAGGCTGCGCGCCACCCCAGGAGAGACAGGCTGGCCTGTTCTGAGGAAAACCGAGGCAGCGCTGCCTGGGCTCCGAGTCCCGGGAGAAAAGGAAATGGTATCTGCGAGCACACACTGCGGAGCCTGGCAGAGACGAGAAGCCCCAAACCTCTCGCCTCCTCACCCTGGCCGAGTGGGGACTCCGGCGCCTCACCCGCTCCTTCCTCCGCTCTCTCCAGGCCGCGCGCAAGCGCTCTTGCGGACGAATTCCTGCCTCCCGCCCCCTCGACTCCCAGCACCCAATCACCCGCCAGAGCAGAAACCAAGAAACCAGTCCCGGCATGAGGTTAGGGGGCGAGAACGCTGGCCCCCGAGAGAAGCCTCCGCAATGAAAACCAACGCAAAGGATTTCGTGGCCCGGAGGCGAACGCTTGAACAGCGAAGGATGGGAGCAGAGCGCAGCGTTTAAAGGAAAAGTCTTCTCCATTTTGAGATTTTGAAACCGGCGACTTAACCCATGTATCCGTTTCCTTGAAAACTCGCAGTCTCATTCTTCAGGTCTGTAGACCAAGCGAAAGGAAAACCTTGCCGAGTTCTTCCCAGAGCGCCCGTCAGTGCCGCTCAGCTCACGTTTCCGAACTTCACGTCGGCCCGGGTGTCGCACAGACGGAGGCGGGAACTGCCAGAAGCCTGAGCCCGGCCAGGCGACAAGGCTGGTTGACGAGTGGCCGCAGACCCTCAGGATGTTCCAGGCTTCCCCGGATAGCGACTTCAACCAGAGCAACGCTCTAGAGTGCTCCCGCCCCGGTCACTTCTGCTCCATCAAGGCTCATCCGCCTTCTGTCCCTCCTAAAACCGGGTTATTATTCTTTGCCACGAAGTACACTTCAGTTTCCTCAAAGGTAGGGAGTTAATCGTGATCTCTCCAAAGTGTGATTTTGTCAATTTCTGAATAGCCTAAGCTTGGTTCCGATACTAGTGTCTCAAAAAAGTAAAACGTGAGACAGTTTCTCAAGTTTGAGCAACTAGTTTGGGGAGATGTTTTATGCAGGCGGAGCAGCGGGAGGAGAGTGGATTTGTTTGCTTCCCTTTCAGTTTTACTGCATCTTCCCCAATTGCAAAATGTACAGTGCTAAAAATAAATTCTACCTTTTAATTTAGTAATCTCAGGCTCAAAAATTCATCCTAAAAGAGTAATCCAAAAGAAAGAAAAAGTAAAAATACCTAAATTGATAACATTGCCTATTGTAATCCTGAAAAAAGTCATCAACCTCCCGGTCTAGTAATAGCACCCTATACGGTTATGATACATCAGTTTGATCATTAGGAAGCCAATAAAATAATTATCAAAAGTAAACAACTTGCAAAAAAGATTTCATATAAATTTAAATGAAAGAAAGCAGACTCCCTACTGGGTATTATGAATTCCATTATGTGAAAATATATATGCATAAGCAAAGATGGAGGGAAAGTATAAAAAATGTAACTTACTGTTAAAACAGTGGAATGAAGGATAATTTATCAATACTTAAAAATATCTTCAAATTTTTATTCTGCTTTTACAATTTTTTTAAATATCAAATCCTTTAAGTAACTGCTCCAGGGAAACTACTACGATTTTCGATTTTCCTCCACTCAATTCCTAAGGCTCCCAACCGACTCTAGCCTTGTATGGCCATTTGACGTGTGTGGCGTTAACAGAAGTGGATACACGTAGGCTCTGGAGCCAGACAGTCCTGGATTCCAGTCCCTTGAACTGTTCCTTTCAGGTGAACAGTAGTGAAAGAAAACATAAATAAACTACAAGTTCATTTGATAAAGAATATGCATGTTTATAAACCAATATTCAAAATAGCTGCACACATCTGTTTTCACTGGAATAAAAAAATCACATTGTGACAAATTTTGTAACCTTAACTTAAAATACATGAATATTAACATTTACTAATATAGTTACACATTTTGTTTACATCATCAACGGATGTGATGAAAAACAGCATGTTGTTATTTAAACACAGCAGGTTTTGATCAGCCTTTGAAAACTGATCCAAGAATGTGCGCTGCATTTAGTTAGAAACCATTTATTTCAACCTTTTTTGAACTCCTAGAGGTTTCCTACTCACATAAAATATTCCAAAGCCTCAGTTTAAAATAAAACAAAACAAAAAAACACAGAACCGCTGTATTTAATCTTAGAAGACTACAAAACAGCCTTGTTTAAAAATATGAAAATTCTTACAGTATTTTTTAAGTGTATGCTTTTATTTTTCACATCGAACTTACTTGATTGAACATTAAGCATCTGATATCTCAGGGAAGGCCAGCCCAGTATCCTGGTTTTCAGAGCTGACCAGGTGTTTCTGATGCAATCTATGGACCAGCAGAGACCCATTTGACTAAAGAAATAATTAATCAAGTGTTCTCTAAACATTGCTGCATAATGGAATCAACTGGGGAATCTTAAAAAAAGAAAATACTAATGCTTGACTCCCAACCGCAGACATTCTGATTTAATTGGCATGGGTTACAATTGGGGAACAAGAGTTTTAACAGCTGTCCAGGTGATTTTAATGTGCAGCAAAATTTGGAGCCACCACAATGATGCAAGACACACAGTGATTTAAATCACAATTAGCCACAAATGACAGATGCCTATAGAGGAGAACTCACTTTTAAGGAAGTTTCTCAAGTTGGAAATACTTTATAGTTTCTCTCTGTTTCTTAAGATCAAATTTATGCTTTTTCTGAAAGTTATAATGACTCTTTAATTAGTAGTCTTCAGAGGGGATTTATATTGTTAAACACTCAACAATTTTTTTCAACCATTAAGTTTAGGTTACTGTATATAATCACTGCTATACACTTATCTATTACGTGTAACAATACACTGAAATTACCTTCTAGGCATCACAGTATTAAGAACCATCCATAGTTTATTGACTGTTTGAAGCATTCTCCACAGAACCCCTGAATTCAATAGCTGGCTCATATTGGATGTTAATACTTCTGCCTATGGTATAAGTTCACTGGCAGAGAGTAGAGTCAAGCGTTCTAGAATCTGTATCGTTTCCATATGTCTTACTGGGACAGCTGAAAATGTTAAAGGGGAAACTTAGCAGTCATAATCTAAATTCTATACAGCTTAGCAAATAAGAAGTAACATTGCTCTATCAGACTACAGGCCAAACAAATCAAGAAAACAACGTTGCTCTAAACGTAAAACTTTCAATCCTAGCCATAGTTTTGGTCATACTTAAAATAAGGACCTTAAGAAAAATTCATTTAGGTGTAGTTATTTCACAAAGAACAAAACATATCTCATTTAAGAAATCACATTAGTGACCCAAAGACAAGGTTCATTTCCTTGGTGATTCAGAAAGATTTTAAAAATTGATTGAAATATGAAAATATACACAAGTATTGCCTTTGGTAGTCACATTCATTTGAAAGATGGGAGTTTGTTGATACCTATAAAGGTGGCCCCCTTTATAGGTTATAAGCACTCAGCAGATTGCTGTTATTCAATAATATCAATCCTGTGCTCTTCAATAGAACAGACACTAACCACATCTGGCTGTTGAGCACTTGAAATGTAGCTAGTCCAAAATGAGATGTGCAGTAAGTATAAAATATACACTGGATTCCTAAGACTTAGTATGGAACAACAGTAAAATATCTCATTAATTGTTGTTTATATCGAGCACCTGATGAAATAATATATTAGATATATTGGGTTAAATGAAACAATTATTAAAATTAATTTTGCCTTTCTTTTTACTTTAATGTGGCTATAGAAAGTTTCAAATTATATGTTAAAATTATATGTGTGTCTTGCGTCTTATTTCTATTTGACAGTGGTGATCTAGAACGCTATCCAGTAACCGCAAGTCCGTTGCTCTATTCCATGGCACTTATTTCTGACTTCTTTCTATCGACCTTTCACACAACCTGTTCAGTGATATAACGTAGGACCTATGAGGTAACAGATACAAGCATATCAGAAATAAATGGTTAAAACTCCTTAAACTCAAAGAGAATTATTAAAATTATATTCACGAAAACATTATTATATCCCCAGGGAAATTCTGCATGATTTTAAGATTTCAATGAGCCTAACATCTCTTTGCACTACTAAAGGGGAAAAAGGAGTATCAATCTACTATACCTTCTTGGAGTTGTTTAGGAGAGTGGTTTTTGGCATTATTAGTCAGGAGCATTTCCCTTAACAGGGCGTCAGTCCCTGTGATTTTTTCTTCACAGATCCAATCTTTCACAATGCATAAATGTGAGTAGTTAGTTACAAGGAGACATAGTAAAGCAGAATGCGACCCTTAAAAATTTACAGAAAGTCAACTGGATTCTTCATTCTTAAAGACAAAACTCATCTCTCTCCTCTCTCCCCCTCCCTGCTCCCTTTCACTCTCAGCAATCCAAAGGAAGTTGCACTTCTTGTGCATGCATACTACAGTTTGAGAATTTCTGTTAGGTAGTTCAGCCAGGGAATCTGCTTAGATAAAAATCCCCAAGTGATCTGATACAGGGAAGTTGGAAACTACTACTTTTATCAAAAGTTCTCAAGCTTTCTTCCACTCTATCCCAACATAAAAGTCTTTCATCAGGAAAAGTTGTTTGACATAGCCATAGTTCAAGAGTTGAGAGGGGGAGGAAAGAAAAAGAGGAGAAAAGAATGTCCATTTGGGGGAGATCATATATGATTTTAAAAAGGCCTCACTCAGAAATTCTGATGACTAGTGGTGTAGTGATTTGCATGCTCTGCTGCAGTGGCCCCAGGTTTGCAGGTTCGGATCCCGGGCACAGATCCACACACCATTCATCAAGCCATGCTGTGGCAGCATTCCACATACAAAATAGAGGAAGATGGGCACAGATGTTAGCTCAGGGCCAATTTTCCTCAAGCAAAAAAAAGAGAGGAAGGTTGGCAAAGGATGTTAGCTCATGGCCGATCTTCCTCACCAAAAAAATTTAAAAAAAAGAAATTCTGATAGGTTTCTATAGGAGAACATGTCCTCTCCTCCAACCCAGTTGACAATCATTGCTATACATGGGTAAAATTCAAGTTGCTCACTTTAAATACCTAAAAGTTCTCAGGCACTTTATGTATATTTTCTCATTTCACCCTAACATTCCTACAAGGTAAGCAATATTGTCTCCATTCTACTGTAAGGAAACAGGCTGAAAGACATTTATTAATATCCCAAAGCCACACAGCTAATTATGTCAGCCAGTCGAAGCAGTACTGGTGATACCCACAAGAGGATGCATTTGTCTTCCTTCAAGAAGGGTTAAGGAAGCCCCAAAGGAATGGGAAAGCTTCCTTTTTGTAAATCTAATGCTTGTTTTTAACCTTTTGCTTATACCATGGTTTGACTATTCATGACTATTATTGTGTAATATCAATAATGAGAAAGTAAATGATGATATTGTAAAAATGCCTATTTAGATATATGAGATACCACTATGCTAAGTGCTTGGCACATAAATACTTAACAAATATTTTTGTTACTATACTACTAGTATCGTTATCAGAGTTGTAAGTATACTAGTAATAATATTAGTAGCAACAATGGTACTTTAGATACAATCATCAACTTCTCATGCAACTTAAATCAAATGTTACCAGTGCTTAGTCCCAGTAGAGATGGTATCTGCTTCCTTTCTCATAGAAACTGCTTAAAATTGATGTTTCTGTTTGAAAAGACACAGTAACAATCAAAAGTGGTATAATTTTAAAGTTCGAAAGTCTCAATGCACAAGTACGTGTACAGTGAAGACTATCCCAGGGCCGGCACCGCAGCATAGTGGTTAAGTGCGTGCGCTGCGCTGCTGGCGGCCTGGGTTCGGATCCCGGATGTACACTGAGGCACCACTTCTGAGGCCGTGCTGTGGCAGCGTCCCACATAAAGTGGAGGAAGATGGGCATGGATGTTAGCTCAGGGCCAGTCTTCCTCAGCAAAAAGAGGAGGATTAGCATGGATGTTAGCTCACAGCTGATCATCCTCATAAAAAAACAAAACAAAACAAAACAAATTTCCAAAAACAGTCATACAAGTGACTGCTTACAATAGTACAAATCAATCTACATTTCATAATCTCTTCAATAAAACAGTTCCCAAATGCTGCCAAATACAACATAATTTCTTTGCAATTAGATTATGCAAAGATACGAGTAAATAAATGAAGACACCTGGCTGAAGATGACCAAAGAAGCTTCATGTTCCTCCTTGAAACCAACCATAACACAGAAAGAAAAAGAAAATTCCAACTTCCAGGAAACAAACCAAAAAAAACACACTCAAACGTTATTAAAAAAAAGAAAATATTATTAAAAAAATTAAATTTCAAAAATATCACTATTTCTATGACAGTTTTACACTAAAACTATTATAGTAATTCTATGCTGTGGAATATTATAGAGCAATTAGAAACAATAAGGTAGATCCACATGTACTGACATGAAAAGATTTCCAAGAAATATATTAAATCTCCAGACCAAAAGGAAAACGACAAGCACCCAGAAATCAACCCTGAAAGCACAGAAATGTATAACCTTAATGACAGAGAATTCAAAATAGCTATCATAAAAAAGCTCAATGAAATATAAGAAAACAGACAATTCAATGAAATCAGGAATTTTTTCACAAAAGAGATTGAAACTATAAAGAAAAATCCATCAGAAATCTTAGAGCAGTTAGTTAGTCTTCACTAAGTGATTTCAGAGATTTGATCAGTTTTAGAACAAGTAGAAGGGATCTTCCTAATGCACACCCCCTCTTTTCCCAGAGTGTGTGTGGCATGAGGGTGGAGGCTGCACGTGCAAGCCGGTCATGGCAAATATCACTTCAGCACTGGTTTCTGGGCAGAACTGCAAGATTTAGGGTGGAGTTATTTCCTTCTTTCCTCCTTCTGGGGTGCCTCCCTCTCCCCACAGTCCCCCAGCTGGGCTCAAGCACCCAGGATGGCAGCTATGATGATGGGTGACCCGAATTCACTTTTGGTTGGAGAGGCCTACAAAAGGCCAGCAGCAGCCTTTTGTAGGCCACATTTCACATGTGGTGCCTCAGAGAGTCTTTGGAGCCGCAGCAGCACAGAACATCTGATTTCGCTTGTTTTAGTCTCAGAGAAACTGATACATGTTGTTTTGCATGTAGTAGCATCAAAGGGAATTTGTCCTGCAGTTCTGAGTGTGCCCTGCCCTGCCTGGCTCTCGACTCTTCATTTTTCTTGCCACATCTGCGTCTGTGGGTGCCATCCACCTGTCTTTCTCAGCACCTGAAGCTCAATGAGAAGCGAACACTGGCCTTGCCTCCCTGGAGTCTTCAAGGGCGCCCTGCTCTATGATCACGTACATTGGGGCATTAGCTCTAAGCAGCCTGTCCATGGTGGCTATCTGGCTGGTGGCTCACCCTGCCTGGATGCCAACCTGGTTTCCACCCTTCTCCTTGAGCGAGTAGTGGACACCCACCCCAGCCTGCAGAGACTCCTGCCTGGGCTCTGCCAGTGAGCCTGGGGACCACCAATGTGAGTTTTGCAGGAGGAAGAGAGGAAGAAGTCTAAGCTCATACCCAACTATGTCTGGCCGTTAGTCCCTTCCAACCTCTTCAGATACTTAACCTGGTCATTTACTGGGAAAGTAACAGGTTTAAAACATGATTCCAGTCCGATGCCCACACCAGGGAGCAGAAGAACAGAGTCTGTCCCCATTAGTCCTGTTACCAGAGAGGCAGGAGCTGGGCAGGGAGCAGGACAGAAGGAAAGACCAGTGCTGCTGCAGCTGCTGTACTTGTCCCTCACCCACGCGTACCAGGTTTCCAAATGAGCCTGTGGGGCCAACACAGGCCACAGAGGAAAGGCTAGAGAGAAGCAAAATCCTTCTTGACTCTTCTTTTGGGTGTCCACTGGGCTCAGTGGAGGTCCAAATGCTTACCCCATTTCTAAGGAAGTGCTTTTGTGGGTCTTCAGACCTCCCCCCAGCTGATGGTCTCTGTCCTCAAGCCCCGGACAGAGGTGATGGTGCTCTGAGCTGACAGCTTGTGACAGCCCTTCAGGCCTGGCCTCTGAGGTCCACTCTCATCATAGGCAGAGTCCCCCTGAAGACAGCTCAGCCTGGGCCTCCTCCCAGCATTCACGCCTGGTGCCTGGGAAGCATGCACAGCCTCACACAGCTCGCTGTGGCCCTGAGGACCTGGGAGTTGGCCAGTCTCTGCCTTTAGAGCCTTGGGACAGGTGTCGGGTACCAGTCTCTGTGAACTTTGAGCCCCAGGGATGCTCCACATGCCTCAGCTCAACCTCACCCAGGGAAGACAGAGGCATAATGCAGAGACACTGACAACTCACTCAAAAAACAATCTCTCTTTTGGACTTCTGAACCCATAGGCAATGTGGGACCCCACAGCAGAGGAATCTCTCCTGGAAGAAGGAAACACACTACTATGGTCTGGTAGCTTGACAACACAAGAGTTATCTGGAGGGGAGAAAAACGTGGAAAGATCAGATGAGAGTGACTAAAAGCTGGTGTCTAATGCACAGCTCATACACGTTTACAAAATTAACATGTCAGAACAAAAATAAGCCTTGGTTCTTACAGCTCCTCACCTCCTTCTGAGATTTACTTGCTGCTGTGGGATCCAGGTGACCATCCAGAGCCCAAACGCAGCCCTGCAGGCTGTAGACATCAGACTGGAAAACCCTGCACCCTGGCATGGGAGGGCCACCGGGGGAAGATTTGAGCCCCTGGAGCCATTTAAAATTTAGGAGAAACCAGCCATGAAGACTTGGACACCATCCTCAAGGGCAGTTCCTTGCCTTGGTCTGTGTGGATGCACGGTGAAGGAGGGTGCTCCTAGGCCCCAGTGGGTGTCAGAGTCCCTAGCCCACACCAGGTGTTGTCCAGCCTGTCCCCAACACCTCCACTCGGCCTGATGGAAGAGGAGACCAGCAACCAGTAGGGTGCTTACCTGCTCCCCAAACCTGCTGGTCCAAGTTGCACTGCAGGGATTCCAAAAGAACAGAGGATGTTTTGGGGGGGAAAATAACATCTTCCATCTGTCATTCATTGCTCCTGACTAGACACATTTCATCTTTACAACTGAGACCAAATGGACGGTGAAGGAGTCCTGAGAGGAGAGGGGATGTTGGAGATGCATGACAGCTATTGCTGGGTTAGCCGGTGTGAGCAACACCAGAGCACACTTCCTGTGACCCCATTCACTCCCATTCAGCTCTGGGCTCTCTGAAGTCCCAGGGAGCAGGGGCCAAGGCTGGGGCCTTAGGTGTCAGATGGGTCCGACCAGCTATGTGACCATGGGCCCAGTGCCTCCTGGATAGGGGGACTCAGGGAGACATAGTATGTGCCGATGCTCACTTATTATTATTCTGATTGCTGTTGTCTTTCCCCACCCCAGACGAGACGCTGGGCTGGATTCAGTGCACCTGCATCTATGGAGTGTCTGCCTGTGGCAGGTGCCAGAGGGGCAATGATGAAAAGGATGCTAAGGAATACTTTAGACCCATCGCAGGCATCACTCAAGAGGCGTGGAAAAGTAGAGGGTGGAGTTCTCAGGAATGGATTGAGTCTTTACAATATTTGTCCCCAAATGTCCTTAAATAAGACAGACTTTTGGTGCTAACATGCCGCATTATTAAAACAATATGACAAAATAACCCTGTAGGAATTGTGTTCACGGGTTTCCATATCTGAAGGTCTCATCTTTGCAGGGCCTTGATCGAGTGCCAGGCCTGAGAAATACCAGACTTGCTGCCAGTGGCTGAGGACCCAGATGCCAAGATGTGGGGCTCTGAGCCTGCTGGCTGGGCAGGACACACTGCTAGCACGTGCTGTCTATGGGCATCCGATCCTTTCTTGACCTACTTGGTGTCAACGCCCATACTCTCTATTTTTGGGGTGGGACTTTTTCTAGCAGCGACAACTTGGCCCTCAGCTTCAAAAAGTATGAACCAAAGCATATGCTTGCCTTTTGAAATGCTGGGGCCGAGGGCTCTGTGGCCGCCCCATTTGGCCGCACTCTTCATTCCCATACTGGAACATTCACGCTATGTCTGCAAGAACAAGTTACTCCCTACACATGCAATACAGCAAAGCCTTTTTTCCAGGCACACACATGACATCCAGAGAGCTCATCATGGAGACACTGGGACCCCAAGGGGTTTGACCATGTAGAGTTCATCTTTCCTGCAGACACAACATTTCTATTTCTCCCTTTCTACCCCTGGCGCCTTTTTTTGGTTTCTTACTCAGTTGGGTCCTTTGGGAAGTGGGTGCTGAGCTGTGTAGGAGAGCAAGAGGGGTGTGGGGGCTGATGCCTGATATGAAGGAGAAGGAAGCCCAAAGAGGCAGGAGACCCTCCCAGGAGCCTCACTGGCCCAGCAGGGAGGTGGGAGCCATGGTTGCCCCTGGAGGAGCCTGCAGATTGGAAAGCCCAGCCCAGCGCCCTCCTCCCCAAATCTCCCCATGTGCTCCATCCTGGGGCACTGCCACTGGTGGCTTTCAGCTAGCTGCTGGTCTTGCAGCTCAGTGGCGAGCTCTCTTGTGAAGAGGCTCTGAGCGGTGCTCTGTGAGGACAACACAGCCCATCTGCCGTGTCATGTGTGCAGGTAAATGCCCCTGCTCACCTTTGGGGAGCAGATTCTCCGGGTCCAGGAAATGTCCCTCCTGAGGGGACACTCAGAAGAGGGAGGTCAGTGGTCAAACCACAGCCCCGACCTGCTGCAGCTGGTCCTGGGGCCAATCTGACTGTCATTGCCTCCCCTCAGCTGTCCCTTCTCAATGCTACTCACCCTGAGACCCCCTCATCTCAGTCGTTCCCCGGGTGGGTGATGCCAGACTTCCTTCTGCTCACACGCTGGTCAAGAGGGCGGTGCATGTCCACTCATGATCACTATGCCTAGGAGCAACTGGTCTGCACATAAGAGCTGCCTGCCCACTGAAGTCTAGTTACGAAAGTGTTGGGAAGAACCATCTGGAGCAGGAGTCACGCTGGTCTCCTCCCAGAGGAACTCAGTTTGAGTCTGCCCAGCACTTCAAAGGCCCTGCCATCCAACTCAGCAGAAGGAAATGACCCACAGCCAAGAAGCTGGCCCTGTGGGGGCTCGCTGACCTCAACCCTAACCTTGCTGGGGTCAGCCTTGAGAGGTCCCAGCCATAGGTGGGGGTTGCAAAGGCCACTAGGCCAGCTAAGGTCACTGATCACTGCACTTTGGCTCCACATCAAGTCCAGAAACTCCACTCAACTCCTCCACTGCCCCTTCTGAGAGGCACAGCCCCCGGCCACACCTCCTCCATCCACTGTCTTAATCCAGAATACTTTCATCATCCTATAAAGCTTCCTCATGCCTATTAGCGGTCACTTCTCACTCCTCCCTCCCTTCCCCACCCCCTGACAAACACTAATCTACTCCCTATCTCTATGGATTTGCTGACTTGGGACATTTCTTATAAACGGAATCCTACAATATGAAAATACCTAGCATGATGTTGTCAAGGTTCATCCATGTTATAAGTGTGTGTCAGAACTTCATTCCTCTTTATGGCTAAATGATATTCCATTGCATGGAGAGACCACTTTGGTTATCCATTCTTCCGTTGGTGGACAGTTGGGTTGTTCCCACCCTTTGGCTATTGTGAATAATGCTGCAATGAACATGCTCATTCATGGACTTGTCTGAGTCCCTGTCGCAATTCTTTGGATCACACAAGTTTTGTAGGCTCTCAATGCACCTTCCAGGAGTTTTCTATTTCCCTTCACAAGCTGTACGTTTCATTGTCCTACTGTCTGGCAGACCCAGTCCAAGGACACTGGAAAGCTAGTTTTGCCATCGATCTCAAAGTGCAAGGGTCACAGGGGTGAATTTTTTCTTTATGAGCATCTGGACCAATGAGGGTAATTGACTACAAATACCAGAGGAAACTCTAGCTAATTTAAGCAGAAATATACTACAAGGAGATGATCCTGTAGTTCACAGAATTCACAAATGTCTGGACAATCGGCCTGGAGAATGTGCAGCAAGCAGGGGGCCATGGGACACCCCAGCCCCACCCTAGGAAGAGCCCAGTCAGTAGGCGACCCTAGGCCTTCAGACATGGGGCTGAGGCCACAGGTATCACTCATTGGGATCTGCGCTGTGTTAACACAGCTCCCTGACAACACCTTGATTTCAGACACCTGGTCTCAGAACCGTGAGAGAATGTTTCTGTTATTTTAAACCACCAACATTGTGGTGATTTGTTACAACAGTCCTAAGAAACTTACACACACACACACACTCACACAGGCCAATCTCATGCCCAGGGGTAGTGCTCTCCACCTCAGGCTGAATCACAACCCATTGAAACGCCCACTTGAAGACTGGAGAACAACTTCTGCCTGTGGTCCTGCAGGGGCTGGGCCAGGTATCTTCACATAGACACACCTCCTGTACCTTTTCTGTGCAGACCACCCCTGCCTCCTTGTCTACTGGACAACAGGACGCCTTCTTGACTCAGCTGAAGTGGTGCTGCTCAAATCACCAATTTCAACAGACCAGTGTTGTTTTTCTAATTCATGCAGGTTCCCTCTGGAGGCTCTGGGGAGGATCCATTTTCTCACGTTTTCCAACCTCTAGAGGTCACTGCATCCCTTAGCTCCTGGGTTCTTCCTTCAACTTCAAGGCCGGCAGTGTCCAGCAGAGTCCTCCTCACATCACATCACTCTGACTCTGCCTCCGTCCTCACGTCTTCTCTCCTCTGACCTTCCTGACTCCCTCTTCCACTTGTAAGAAATATGATTACTCCGGGCCCACCTGGACAATCGAGGATGTCTCCCATCTCAAGGTGAGCTGACCAGCCCCTTAATCCATGAGCACTTTCATGTCTCTTTGCCTTGAAACCTAACATATTCAGAGGTTCTGGCCCTTGACTGGATGGGAAGGGCATTGCATGTAGTGTTGTTAGAGAATCAGTGAGGATCCGTCTCTCTGACATGAACAATTCCAAGGGCCTCTGGGTGGGGCAGTGAACACAGAATGCAAATATACCTTCCTGCCTACAGCAGCCATTGATGGAGTCATTGGTGTGTGAGGAGCCATGAAAGGGGAACACAACAGGGTGGCTGACCCTCCTCAGGAGCAGCTGGAAGAAGTCTCAAAAAAGAGAGCCCTGAGCTTTGTGGTTCCCATATGCGTGATGCACCCCAGCAGGGGTGCAGCATGGTTGGGGCTAGAGGGTTCACAGAAGGTTATGGGGCCTGGTAAAGTTGGATTCACCCACCCCTTGGAGCAAGAACTTGGTAGCAGTGGGAATGTTCTGGAGCCTTCCCCCTGCCATGCACTGGCACGCACACATACACATGCACTCACACACAGACACATATGCAGCACAATATGCACACACAGAGACACATACACAACTCTGCATATGCACACAGAAAACACACATGCACACATGCGTCTACGCACATACACATGGATATGTGTGGGCACAAAAGACATATATGCACGTGTACACATGCTGCATACAAATAGAAAGAAACATATGCACAGAGAGACATGTGTACACAGGCATACCCACATGCACACAAACACACAAATGCACCCACACATGCACAGGAGCAAGATGATGCCATTTGCATTTGGTAGAAAGTTCTGGGAGCAGAATGGAGTAGGAACGAGGGGCAGGGAAAGCAGAGACCACTCAGGGTGTGTCAGTCAGTGCAGTCACCCCAGTACTCACAAGTCTGGAACGGGGGAAGAGCAGGAGTAATAGAGGGAGGAGGTGGATTAGGGGCGTGTGTGGGGCCAGCAGACCTGGTGGTATGGGTAGCAGACATGAAGGTCAATGTGGTCTCCCAGGGTCACTGGGGGCACTGATGGGAGTACAGAACACAGGAGCCAGGGTACATTTGAGGGAAAGGAGATCAATTCAGCCTGCAAGGGGTGAGGGGGCTGCAATGGGAGCCATGGGCATCCTGGTGGGGGCATTTAGAGCAGGCTGGACACTTTGCTTGTAGTTCAAGAGGTCTGGTAGGAAAGGGCGGGGTGGCGACATCAGCTCCAAGGCTGGAGCTGGAGCCTGGACTAGGACCAGCTCTCTCAGGGGAGCTTGGAGTGACCAGGGCTGGTCCAGGATCCCTGGGGCTAGGGCAGCAAAGACCATGGGAGTAGGGGGTACATACGAGGAAGCCATTGCTTTATCTTGCTAGCTCTTAATGCAGAGGTGTACTGCTTCCCATTCTGATAACATTCTCCCTTCCAGATAAGCTTTCTCAGAAGAAATCAAACCCAAAAGTAATGATGGCTAATTATGCAAAATTAAGAACATAAATTCACAGGATCCCCCCCAAAAATGATTTAATCACCACCTACAAGTCAAAATGAGGGGCCTTTATGAAGATGAGGGAGGGGCAGGATCCTGTCTCCAGGTCAGCCCAGGGCCAGACAGGTGAGCAGGGAGGAGGTGTAGGGTCCCCCACCCAGCCCTGCAGCTGTCCCTTGTGACTGCTGGACTGAGTCTGCTCTTCGTGCTGTGAGCTGAGGGACCCAGTTTATTCCTACCCACCCTGTGGAGGTCATTTGAGAGTCTCTGGGAGGGCTGGGCAGTGGGCACGTGTGTGTCCCAGGTCAGCCACCTGCACTGGGTTAGGGTCTCAGTCCTGTTGTTCAGAACCCCAGGTGGACTTGGGCCAGAATTTGCTCTCTTGTGTCTTTGATGGTGTCTCCCAGGCAGAGCGGGACATCTTCCTGCCCAGCATGGGAGAGGGGAACTCAGTGAGGCCTTGGACAGATTTCCATCCACAATGGGTCCCTGCTAACCCCTTACTCCTGGTGAAGTTATAGGCAAGTCAGGTAGCTTTTCCAAGACATAGTTTCCTCAGAGGCTAAAGTCATGTTTTGGAAGAAACTTTACATATTATAAGCCCATCTATAAATGTGAGGACTGTTGTCCCTATTATGTGTTTATATTTTGCAAGACTACTGCGCTGGGGTTGCCATTAAAAATCAAACACATTGTTACAAAACGTGTTGTCAACTTCAAAAATCCATGGTGCTGTTGGAACAATATTTGAGGTCTGCAAATATCTAAGTGCCACCCAGTCCCTAGTCACCACCCTCCCACAGGGACCGTCACAGCCTCACCTCTTTGTGAGCCCTCTGTGCCTCTTGTTGGTACTTATGTGACCTGGACATCCCTGACACTCAGGCCTGGGCTCCAGGCATCCCCAACTGTACAGTACAAGGTTCCTGCCCCCTGTCTGCCCATTTGCCTCCCTACGCCCACTGTCCCTCTCTCGGAGCTGGTCAACATGCCGGCCTCAGTCTTGTCCACCCGGGCCTGAGGACCCAAGTTCCCCTCTCTTTGCCTTTTCCTTCTTAAATGCCCATGTCTAGGTCCTCCCTCTCCCCTACCCCTGAAAAGACTGGTCTCATTCAGTTCTGAGAGTTGTCCTTAGCCTCTCAAGGAAAGTGATTCCCAGCAGACCCAGGAGTGAGGTGGGAGCTGGTGCTGGGAAACCAGATCCTGGTGGTTGGTCACACCCAAAACCTGGGGAATATCATGCAATGTGTGCTCATCATCAGAATGAAACTGTACTTGATTTCAGGGGAAACGGTTTGGCAATAGTAATGGTTAGAGGACCTGAGGCCTTCAACGGTGTCAGGACAAAGGAAGGTCTGGACACATAATCATTATAATTTTCATCCCATGTTCCTCAATTAAATGAATGGTCGGATGGATGCTGGATGGATGGATGATGAATGGTTGGATGAAAGGGTAGTTGATGCAAGGATAGTGAGTGGATGGGTGAATGGATGGATGGAGGGGTGGGTGGATGTGTGGTTTACCGTTGGATGGATGAATGAGGGATAGATGAATGGATGAATGAATGGTGGATGGATGGATCATGGGTGGATGCATGATGGATGGATGGATAGATGGATCGATGGATACCTATGAGGCCAGGATTACTAAAGCACACATGGACACCTCTAAGGTAATGGGGTCTAGATCCACTTGACCATCACTGTGAGCTCCATGCACACTTGCTCCATCCTCTCCTCTTGCTTGCTCACACCTTCCTTGATCTGGATTGGGGGCGTGTTCAGTTCTGAGAGGGATCCAATTTCTTTTGGAGTTCTCCTCTTAAAGGGCCCATTAACTGCCCCTCCTCTTCAGGATCTTAGGGCCATGGCAGCTCCTATGGAAATCTTACAGGACGTTTCCTATTAGTGTAAGCTTCCTATGCTGATCAGATGGGAGGGTGAACCCAAGTGTGGGGACACATGGCTGTTTGTCTCCCACAGCTCCCTCAACCATTTGATCTCTCTTTCTCTATTTCATCCAACTTCACAGTCCATATTCCTTGAGCTATGCACATCTGCTCCGATGTTAGTCATTTTAGAGACATCTGGGCTCAGTTCTATCAGCTTTTTGCATTTTTCTCCCTAAAGCTCTTATTACAGACATCCTTTTATTCCAGCTTTGAGGAAAATGGTATAGAAAGCCCTGGGCTAGACCAGTAACCTCGAGGAAAAGTGGTATCAGCCCTGCTGCCCTTCAGCTTCACAATGAACTTCAAGGTCATTTGGTTTTCAAGATGCTCATCATGTGGGTGTTCTTCCCTCCCCTCCTACTTCCAAGCTCCCCAATCCTGAGCCTGGGGTCCTGGAAACAGACCTCACCCCCCACCTGTGCTCTGGAGCCAGGCCGCAGCCTGCCAAGTTGATCCAACATCCTCTACATTATTAATGTGCTGGTTTTTCTAGCAGACTCAACACAATAAAGATGGTGGTGATGGTAACGAACGTAACCGTGAGTCACCATTGTGTACTGAGAACTAATTCTGGGGTGGTTCTCTGAAAAATGCTTTACCCACCTTACCTCATTCACATCTTGCAAAAGCCCTGTGCTGTGGGTGCTTGAGGAAGGGGAGTCTTTGTACTTCTCATGTAAGCTAGAAATTCGATAGATTGATAGTTATTGGTGATCTCTGAGCCTGGAATATAAGCTTCGGACTGGCTTCTGTTGAGACAAGGAACAGAGGTCTCTTGTCTACAGGACAGGTGGGCAAATGGGCAAGGGGAAGACAGTACCACTGTCATCCTGCTATAGCCGGTGCGGCCCAGGTAGGCTCACCTGTCGGCTCAGCACTGTAAGTGGGATGGGCGGGGGCGATGGGCGGGATATTCCCCACAGTAGGCTGACAGCCTCTTCAGGATCCTGTTGGGCGCTGTCAGCAAGATGAGCTTTATAAGTCCTTAGAATAGGCTTGAGGGGGCAATTCTGAAATCTGTTAATGAGAGGCCAAAATTCCCATCCTTCAGGGACAAGAGGAATTAGTCAGGAGGTTGAATGTTCCGTAGATCATTCTCTCCGCCCACCACACTTGCTGGGTGTTGTTTTATAACATCCTGGTCTCTGGAGACACAAAGAGAAATCAGATGGAGTCTTCAGCCCAACCTTCACCGTCTCCTTGAGCAGCAGATGGACAAGCTTGTCCCAAGAGGAATGACAGTCCTGCCACCTGCAGCCCGCAGCCTCATCATGCTTGAGATGCGAGGACTTCACCAAGGAGTGTGTTTCTGGCTGAGATTGGGGGAGGAGGAGTTTGCAAGATTCATTGGACAATCTCCTGACCGTTCATTCTATGTGGCCACATTGGTACTTCCTGGGGACATTGGTGGGGGAGGTCATGGGGGTCCGTGAGCTCAGAAGATCATGGTAGTGGAGGCTGATGAGAGGTGATGGAAGGGGCTACAGGATTGACCCTATCCTTTAATTTTGTTTGAGTAAAGATGGTTCAGAACCCCAGGCCAGGCAGGGGCTGGGCCGAATGGATAGGCTAGTGGCGCTTCCCTGGGTTGGGGGAGGCGGGATGGGCGTTGAGTGAAGAATGAGGAGGGTGCCTTTTGGTTTCAACAGTCGGGGCTCACCCCCTGGAGACCTTGGGATGCTTCCATCACCAGAACAGGGCTCCAAGGTGGCTTCTGTTGTCCAGGAAGCCCAGTGGATTGAAAGTACTTAAAGTGCCCTTTGTGGAATCATCACCTCGAAATTCAAAACCTGTAAGTGGCCACTGGCTCAGCTGCATGGAGGGCCTGGGCTTCCAGGGGGCAGCATTTCTGCAGGAATGTGCCAGGTGACCACCTAGACTGTGAATTTGGATGAGGACTCATGTGATAGAGCCCCCCTCGCCTGTCCCTTGAAAACCTCAGATCATCACCTCGGGAGACAGTTTTCCCTCTACTGCTCAGAGCCATCAGTTATTCCGGCTGGTCCCCACACGCAGCTCGTGTTCTTTCCACACCATATCCACGAACCGACTTTCTCCAGTTTCCCAGAGCCCAGACACACTCTGCTGGGCACCCCTCCACCTGTGAGCCTTTCTCACTGAAACTGGCCCCATCCCCAGGGACAGGACACCTGTGCTTCCTCTACCTCACAGAGTCATCACCCTCAGGGGACATGACACCATGCTGATACAGTTCCATCATCTTCTCTTATTCCATCCAGAGACCCAGTAAAGAAGTTTGGGGTTCAGGTCAGCTGCTCCTAAGCTCCCTGCAACATATGGGAATACTTGTCCAAACAAGCCTCAGGAAGCCTTGGCTGATGGCAGTGATCTGAGGCCAGCAGAGAGACCTGGGGTGGACAGCATCCCTGCCAGCCACCAGACACGTCTACTCTGTACTGCTGGGGATCTGAGCTTGCATCCCTCCTGACCTCGCAGCTCCCTGCACTGGGGCCTCCCCCACTCTGTTCTCCCGCCTTCAGGCATTAAGACCCTCCCCAACTGCATGAACCCCAACAAGTCCAAATGGCCCTAACCCATATTGCTTCCAGGGTGGAGACCCATCATCAACACCTAGTTCATCCTGGAGAGGGACCATGGCATTGCTTACTTCCAAGACAAGATGAATAACCAGGACATGCAGATGATGAAGCTCTTCAGTGGGGGTCTCCACAGGGCAGGAGGGGCCTTAAAAGCAGTGGTGTGGCCACACAGAGTGGGATACCTACCTGGGCCAGCACATCTAGCAGCTGCACTGAGCCTATGGGCCAAACTGCACCCTGTGCACTGATGGGGAGTGTGTGTCTGTGTGTTCACCTGTGTGTGCACTTCAAGGTGTGGGTGTAAGGCCGCAGTGTCTGTCTCTCCACCACCACTGTGAATCGACCCCTTTTGTCACCCTGCATCCACCCAGATGATCTTTCTGACATCCTGGACCCTCAGGCCCTGTCCTCCGCCCACCTTCACTCAACTCCCACCACCCACTGCCTTGGCATCACTCTGAGCATTTAACCATCTCCACCATGACCGACACCCCCATTTATGGCCAGCCCATTCTAGCTAGTACCCACCAGTGTCTCTCCAGACCACCCACTGGAGGTTCCCTCCCCTGATGAGTCCTCAGCCCACTGGGTCTCCGTCTGCCAACCTTGTTCCACGTTCGCTTTCCTTCCCCTACGTCACGTCCTTCCTTCCTCTGCACACACTGAGTTCCAGGACAGCCCCACGCTCCTGTCCTGCAGCTCTGTCCTGTTCCTTCCATGGTCCTGGCCAGGTGAAATCCACCCTGGGACCCAGCTCTGCACCTTCTCTGCACCTGCCCCAGCTGTGAGAGGGGCAGAGGCTGGTGCAGAGCCAGGGCTGGTCCCACCGTCACATCATGACGGCAGACCACAAGGTCCCACGGTGCTGCCCACACCCCTCCCAGTGTCCCTAGGTCACCTCACTCCTCCCCGCTCTAGGTGCATTTCACATGTCCCTTCTCTCCTCACCATCCACCCCTGCTTCCCTGTGCAGGACAAACCTTTACCGCTAACAAGGCTCAGTGCATGGATTGTGGACACTGCAGTGTGCACGGTTCGGTGGAGCAGGTTGTGGGCATGGTGTGCACACATGTTGCCAGCTGGGAGAGGGCTGAGGTGCAGCTTCTGAGACTCAGACTCCCCCAGGGAGAGGCCAGGCCCAGGCGGCAGGGAGGGGAAGACACCCTGGAAGGGACAAGGGCCACACCAAGAGACTGTCCCCTCTCCAAGATGAACATCTCAGAGGGCTTCAGGTTCTAATGGGCCAAGCTGGGAAGATGGGACTCCACTCAGGAGTGGAGGCTGGGGGCTGATTCAGGTGAGGGGGAAGAGAGTGTAAGGTCACTGGCTCCTGGAGGCCGGGCACTGACAGCCTGAACCCCCTCCTCTTGGTGTGGACCCCCTGCAAGACGTCAAATGCAGGGATGTCCCTCATGGAGGGGCTGTAGCAGGGTGGACAGAGCAACCCCTGAGCCCAGGGAGTTCCACACCATCCCATCCACAGAGGGCAAGTCTCTGCTCTCCCGGGCCAAGGGACCCCCTTTCATGTGGTGTCTTCAGATAAGGGGAGCACCCCTGGGCCCTCAGCCACCCAGGTGGCTCCTTGTTTCAGGTGGCTCCTGTCCCAAATAGAAAAAAGTACAATGAAGAGTATAGATAAGACCCATAATCCCACCACTATATCCACCTCCCCTAACTCCCAGGTCTGTTTCCTTGGGTTTGAGTGTGGATCAAACTGGGAAATTTGATTTTGGCTTTTCATGGCATTTCCATCACCCTTCCGACTCTCCAATGTCCACGCTGGAAGGACTAACCAGCTAGAGATCACCCGATTAGTTAACCTCCTGTATTTATAGAGGGGCAGGAACCGAGATGGGGAAGGAAGGAGGAGCCCCAGGCCTTTGGCCCTTCCTCCTGCACCTCAGCATCAGCTCTGCTCTGTCCCCTCACCCTCACCTGGAGCATGTGTCTTGACTGGATCCCCATCCTGCACCACCCTCCACCACAGGCCATCGCTCACCAGCTCCCCAGCCCAAAGAGTTAAGGATGGCAAGAACAACTACAAGAGCCATTAGTTATGGAGTTCTTGCCCTGTGCCAGCAAGGAGTTAATTATCTCACCGAGTAAGAGAGAGGTTCCAAAAGTCACCCATTTTACAAATGAAGAAACTGAAGCCCAGAGAGTTAATCTCATGGCCAGGGTCTCTGAGGTAGGAAGAGGTTACATCCAGGATATGAATGTAGACCCATAAGTCTGGAGTCTCGCACTAACACGTGTGCTTTGGGACTAATCAGTAAAAAAGTTTATAATCATGAGACTGGATTTGCAAGTTGGAGCATAGCATACATACCAGCAAGTACAGAAATCATACTTGCATTGATCCGTGAATTATCCAAAGGGAACAAAACCGCTAACCAGTACCCACAAAAAATAGAACATGACTAGCCCTCCAACGGCCCTCTTATGCGCCCCTCCCAGGTCACTTCCCTCTCTCTCCCAAGGGGAACCAATATTCTAACTTCTGAATTTGTATTTCTTGTCTTTGAACTTTATTTAAATGGAGTCATACAGAGTGTCTTCTTTGGTGTCTGGCTTCTTTCATTTTGCTTGTAAGATTCATCAATATTCTTGAATGTGGTTGTAGTTAATTTTTATTTCTGTATAGTATTCCACTATAAAACATATAACCCATTTTATTTATCCATTCCACTACTGATGCAGAATGGGTTGTCTACAATTTGATGATATGCCAAAAAATGCTGCTCTGGACATCTTGTACATCTTTTGGTGAACATATGAACATATCTGTGTTGGGTATATACCTAAGCGTGGAATTGTTGGGTCATGGAGTATGTGTACGTCCACCTTTAGGAGATACTATCAAAGAGTATCAAAGCGGATTAAACAGTTTGCACTCCCAGCTGTGTATAAAAGTTCCAGTTTCTCCGCATCTCCACCAACCCTTGGTGCCGTCAGAGGTTTGATTTTAACCGTGGTGGTGTATGTGTAGTGGTAGTTCATTGTGGTTTTAATTTGCATTTTCCTCCTGAGTAATTACGTGGAGCCCTTTTCCATTTCATTGTTCCCATTTGGTTATCTTTTTTTTGAAGTGCCTAGTGAAATCTCCCCTTTTATTCTCGTGGATTGTCTGTAATATTTTTATAAATTTATGCCAGTTAGTCAAATATCCTATATGAGAGTCTTGTGTCAGATAAATACATGGCAAGTGTTTATCCCCTTTGTGCCTGCCCTTTTTCCTCTCTTAAAAGTTTCTTTTCACTGACAGTTCTCATTTTTAATAATTTCCTGTTTATCTTTTGGTTCCTTATGTTTACTGTTCTTTGTGTTCTGCGAAATCTTTGGCTGCCCCAAGATCTTGAAACTGTTTTTCTAAGGTACTTACTAGAGAAGTTGTTGTAGAAACCCCCGTTTAGATTTAAAATCCACCTGGAATTGATTTTTGTTGGTACAGCCGGTATGGAAAACAGTGTTTTCTCAAAGATTAAAGATCAGAGTTTTCTCAAAAGATTACAAATGGAACTCTCATATGATGCAGCAATCCCACTACGGGGTATAGTTCCAAAGGAAATGAAATCAGTATCTTCAAGTGATATCTGCCCTCCCATATTCACTGCAGCACTTGTCACAATGTTACCGAACCAAAATGAGTTCCCTATTTGGTGAGTTGAAATCAAAGCCTTTACTAGAAGTTGTTCTCACACAAAGTACAATTCATTTGCCGCAAATAAGGGGACCATAGGGAATCACTTCCAAAGCTGTGGCTCTCTCAGCAAGGGAAAACAAGTGCCTTTTATTTTTGGTAGGGAATAAATATTCAAAAGGAAAGTTTCGTCCTCACGTATAGAGGTGGGTATAAGCCAGCCCAGGCGTAGTTTGAAAACGTGCTTTTCCCTACCTTTCATGTTATGCTAATAAGGCTTAAGCTCCTCCTGGGGTGGAGATCTTAACATTAAAATGAAGCAAAAGTAACTTTGGAGACTTCTTGGCCCATCTGTGCAGGCGTTGCTTTTGCAGTGCAGTTTGGACTGGTTCAGGGTGGTTGGTGATTGCGTCTCTTAACGTAACAGAGAAACAACTTTGAGAAAGAGTTAAGGGCCCGGCCTGGTGGCGTAGTGGTTGGGTTTGGGCGCACCGCTTCAACAGCCTGTGGTTCGCAGGTTCGGATCCCTGGTGCCGACCTATGCACCGCTCATCAAGCCATGCCATGACAGGCGTCCCGCATATCAAACGGAGGAAGATGGGCACAGATGTTAGCTCAAGGCAAATCTTCCTCAGCATAAAGAGGAAGATTGGCAACAGATGCTAGGTCAGGGCTAATTTCCTCACCAAAACAACAAAAAAGAAACAGTTAAGTGCTTTCGAAATTGCCTTTGAATTACTCGAGGCAGTTAGTTGGTGACAACAATAGCCAAGATATGGACACAACTTAAGTGTCTGTTGATGGATGATTGGATTAAGAAACATTACATGTGTCTACAATTAAATATTATCCAGCTTTCAATATGAGAGAAATCCTGCCTTTTCTGACAACACAGTTGAACCTGGAGGACATTATGCTAAGCATAATAAGCCAGACACTGAAAGACAATCACTACATGATCTCATTTACACGTGGAATCTAAAAACGTCAAACTCGTGGAAACAGAGAGTGGAATGTGCCTACAAGGGATGGAGGTTGGTGGGTGCGAGGGGAATGAGAGATGTTGGTCAAAGGGTACAAACTTTCAGTTATAACATGAGGATGTTTTCAAGATCTAATATAGAACGAGGTGACCAGAGTTAATAATAATGCATTGTATACACAAGAGAATTGATCTTAAGAGTTCTTAGCATTAAAAGAAGGGGGAGTTATTACAGGAGGTGACGGAACTCTTCATTAGCTTGATTGTGGTATTCATTTCACAATGTGCACATACATGAAATCATCACATTGTACACCTTCAATATATACAACTTTTCTTTGTTAATCGTACCTCAATACAGCTGGAAAATATTTGTGCTGACTTCAGAAAATGCTTACGAATTAATGTGAATGAGGAAAACAAGAAGTGAAAGCACAAATGCAGCAGGGCCTAGGAGAAAATTTGCCAAATGTTACCCGTGGGTGATACTGGCCTAGAGCAAGTTGACTCGAGGGAAGCCGTGTTGTAACTTAGAGTAACGTCTGACTAGCTCACTCAAGCTCTGTGTGTTTTACCTTGCACTTAGCCTAGCAGATAAACAGGTCTGGGAAATAATCCTGGCTGACACACGTACATCCCAAGAGTGATCGATGATTACTTTATTCTTTTGAGTTTCTTAGGAACATGACGACCTCCTCAGGAAGATCGTCTATGCCGGCATCCATCATCGATGACAACTGAAAGACCTGGTGTGATGTCTCCAGTCTCCGATGCCAGATGGTCAATGTTCCTGAGCCCCCTTCACAGCCCACTAGTCCCTACAGAACTGCCTCAGATTATGTGCTTGTTTAAGATGGTCTCTGGGACATGAGTCCATCATCTTCCGATTTTGCTAGCTAATCGAGTAAATCCCTTTCCTCACCACCGACTCATCTTGTGATTGATTGGCTTCAAGGTTGCAGCAAGCAGAAGGAGCCTTTGCTCGGTTACACGGGCAGGGATTAGCAGCGATTATTAATTTCTTCTTTACACCTTTCTCAATTTCTCACATTTTTTAAAAGCACATTCACTTCACCAGGAGAAAACCAGCAGCAATTGTGAGTCACAACAAAAGGTGGAGAGATGAGATTGTGCACCCCTATCCCTCCTGGCCCCAGGAGGGCTGGAGGGAGAACAGTGGGCAGTGCAGGCAGCCCTGACCCTGCTTGGCCCAGGTTCTCCTTCCCCAGAGCCTTTCAGGTGTCCACCAGGCCCCACCAGTGTGGCTGCAGAGCTCCTGCTGCAGGTGGCCCCCATCAGGGTGAAGCCCAGCTGAGTGGTGGCCTCTGACTGACCAGCAGGACCTAGTTTGTGATCTTGGTCACAGGTGGGCAGGACCGAGGAGGGTTGGTAGCTCAGTTGGAGAGTGGTGGTGGGAGGCTGGACAGGGGCTGGGGCAAAGAAGAGCAGGGGCCTGGGAGGGAGTCCCAGCAAATGAACCAAGGGTTGACACGGGGCGGGGCTATGTCTGAGAGATGCTAAGGAGCACAGTGGGGTCAGTGGGGCTCAAGGAAGCTTCCCAGGGCTGCCCTTGACAAGAGTCTCCCTCAAGGTCACACAAGGCCCCTGACCCTGTGGCCTTCAACCCAGCTCCAAGGCCAAGGGGATCCTTCCTTACAGAAGGTGAAAGGACCAGAGCACTCTGGGGCTCTAAGTGTTTCAAAGTCTTTGTTAATATGCTCCAAGTGCAGAGTGCCCGTGCCTTCAGGGACCAGCCACCTGTGCTGATTAGGAGCACCTTCTTTATCCCCAGTGACTAAGAGAGGTCAGAGCTAGAATGTCCTTCCCCAGTTTTCCCAGGGGTTCTTACCTGGGCACCCTGGGTGTGGGTTGGGGGTGGCGACAATTCTTCAGTCTGTGGCATGTTCTGCCTCCTTAAATGACAGTGGTCTCCCCCGTTCGCTGGCACAGCCCAAAGAGCCTCCACACATTTCCCAAAACCCGGGAGACACGGTGCCGCCCAGGGCAGTGTGAGAACCCGGCCAAGCTCAGCAGGTAGAAACTCCAGGAACACTTTTCCTGACCGTCAGTTCCACACCAGGTGTACTTGCTAGCTGAAGGAGGGCATTGGTGACACTTTTTGCACCTCCAATTCCCCATATGACATGGGGACAATGCTGCTCCCAGGGTGGGGATTCTGTGCCGTTGAATGAGATCAGTGCATGTGGAGCAGGCAGTGCAGCGGTAGTTGTCAAGGTGAGTAGAATCAACGCAGGGAGGGCAGATATGGAGACACGACTGCACCTGCTCCTCCAACACTCCTAAGGATAAAATGTGGTAAAATTCATGCCTTCCCACTCATCTAAAATACCAGCGCCCACCTTGAGCCCCTATCCTGTCCTCCCCACAGCCCTGTGAACTCTACTCTGGGCCATTCATGGGACCAGGGAGTTCTGGGACTCAGGGCCAAGGTTTTCCCGGAGATTTCTCATCTGGGTGGTGGTTAGGGAGGTCCCCAGTCCCTTCTGCTCTGTGCTTGGTGCAGGACACCTGGGGTAGCCCTGAGCTGGACCATCAGTGATCTGAGGCTGTTCTCCTTCACTCTGCTGGGCTGACAAGGGGACTTACATCTGGCAAGCTCAGCCATCTGCGCAGGGGTGGAAATCCCACATCAGCAAAATGCCAGGGCTGCCAGTGCCATTCTCTGCTTCATGCCTCAGCTCTCCTGGGCACCGCCATCTTGCATGACCTTTGCCCTCACTCCCCAGTGGAAGGGCCCATGGCCACGTTTCCTACTGGCTGAAGGCAAAGGCAGTGAGGGCAGCCAATGGCTCAGGGAGGCCTGAGGAGTGTGTCCTGTTGGTGTTGAGCATCTCTGGGCCCTGGCTGGACAGACACGTGCACGGGACGACAATGGTGTTCCTGGGCCAGGCTGCCGAGAGGCGGGGTGGGTCAGTGACTGGAGCCCCCACCTGGGCTCCCGGGTGTGTCTTTGCCTCTGTGCTTCTCCCTGTGAGGAAAGCTCAGACCCTCTGCAAAACACTCACGCCTCGCCCATCCCTACACCATCCCTGTACATTCCAGAGTGGTGAGAGCTCAAGGAGGAGAGAGTGAGGGATGAGGGAGCCCTGACCACCCCTTGTCCCTCACCCCCAATTAGAAAAATGTGCTCTGGCTCAACCGTCAGCATGGCCTCCCCTGGTTCCCAAGAAACCCCTTTCTCCCTCAGCCCCCAAAGCTAATCCATTAGAGACGTGCAGTGCCACCTCTGCACCTCCTTACTCCACGGGGGTCTCCAAAGCCGCCAAGCAGGTGTTGCCCATGCCACTGCCCTCAGCCCAGGGCACACATCTGAGCTGGAGAGGCATGTAGAACTCTCCTCCCCAAGATTCAGGGGGTCCAGAGCCCCTCAAGAACCAGCATTCTCCCCCTCCCACCAACTCCAGGGCACAGGCCCCTTGAGGAGAAGGAGGGAGCCTGGTGACCCAGAGCTGCCCACTGTGGTCTCCCACACCAGGCAACACTGCCTCGGGGACCAGTGTAGTGTCCAGAAGAATACGACTGGTCTTGTGGGGCTTGTCCCCTCTGAGAGGACAGAGGAGGCCATGGAGGTCAGGAGAGAAGGCTCTGGGGAGATAGGAAGGGCCAGGATCCCACCCCAAGCCAGGGCACCATTTGCCTGATAGTCAAAGATGAACCGGCTCACCCACCTGGCAGCATTTCCCTGGAAGAACTTTAGGAGTCCCACGACCACCCTGGGCCGCCTATCTGAGCCTCTGGATCTGGAGGTGGGGACAACTAGGGCCCTTGCCAGCCCCAGCAAAGAGAGGAGCCTTGCGGAGAACCCACATGAGAGCAGAGCACTACAGCCCTGTGACTGAGGAATTTCTGATGCCACTCTCTGAGTGGACACTGGGCAGGGGTAGGAAGAAAATACCCCCAATATATCTGTGCCTACTGTATGCCAGGGCAGGGAGCAGCCAGTCACTGCTGTCACCTACATGGAGAAATGAAGTAGGTGTGGCTTCGTGAGTGGAACCTGGGGGAGGATGATGGAGTCTCCCAGCAATGGAAAGACATGAGCTTTGGCCTTTCAGGTTCCTGGATACTGTGCTGAGGGAGGGGCAGCAGCCCTCCATTCACAGAGGCCTCCTGGGAGGGGAGAAACCAGGGTGGTGGACCATGGTCAGCCCAGCAGAGGGCAGGCTTGGGAAGAGTGGCGGGGCTGTCCTGAGGGGAGTGGAGCCCCGCTGAAGGAGAGACCTCTTCCTACCTCTCAGAGCTCATCTGGTTCTTTTCTTTCTTTCATTTTCAAATTAGAGGCAGCAAAAGGACAAGCTTAACTGTCTCTCATTCCCTTTCCATACCTTCAGCTTTGATGTCCACCCCTCTTATGACGCCTGCTCTCTTGGGAAGGTAAAGGCAGGAGCTGGTGGCTGAGGCAGCCTCTGGCCTTGAGGCAGGCGGCACCAGGAGTGGCTGGAGTGGAGGTAGGAGCCTGCGGCCCGGCCCCTGGCGTCTGTGGGCAGCCTGGTGATGAGGGAGTTTGTGGCTCTTGCTTCAAGAAGGTGGGAGGCTGAGAGAGTCAGGAGTGCAGGTGGCCCCTGCCCTCGGGTCAGGACAGTGTTCTGTGGACAGCCACACGTGTGTTAACACACACATGTTAGGTGTGAACATGTGCCGTGTCATCCACATTAGTGTCTGTGTGAGCACACGTGTGCAGAGCCCAAATCCTAGCTGAGGGACTGACTCATCCCGTATTTTGAGGCCTCGGTAGCATTCTTACCAGGGGGCCACATGTGGAGTTGATGGTGATGTGGCAGGCCTTGCATGCAGGACTGCCTCAGCCCACTTGACTGTGTAAATCTGCTCTGTGGAGGGGCCAGAGGTGTCCCCAGCAGGGGCTCTGCTGTGCAGCGCGAGGCCTGGCAGTCCATGCAGCCCAAAGGGGCAAGACCTGCTGAGCCGGCTCTTCAGAAGCATCCAGTCCTGAGGATACTGTTCACAGGGAGAGGTTTTGGGTGCTGGTGCCCCCTCGCCTACTGGGGCTCATCCCTGAAGAGGGTCCAGCAAGTTGGAGAAGGGGTGGGAAGTGGGTTTGAAAAATAGGCCAAATTCATGTCCCAAGTCACAGGCCAAGCCCAGTGAATGTCCCTGTCCCCTGCCTCAGTTTAGCTATTCAGAAAATGGTCCAGGGAAGAACTGAGCAGGGTTGGCTCCAAAACTGGGGTCAGACGGTAACAAACAAAAGATCCTGCTCTATGCCAAGATCATTTCTGTTACCCTGAGATGGGGTGAGGGGATGTTGGGGGTATACTGGGATTCTGCGGAGCCTTACCCTGCCCAGGACCTCATCTTCGGGGGTCTAGCCCTCACCTGGCCTTCCCTAGGTCTCCAGCAGTAGCAGTGGCACTTACATCTGTCCCAAGGTCTGGAGAGGGGAGAACTGGGCAACCTTACACCCTGGTGGGGAACCTCACGCTTTCTTTCTTTCTTGAAGAAACATGAAACCCTCAAGATTCATGTACTATGTGATGGAGAGAAAAAATACCAACTGTTTCTCCAAAAAGACAATGTATTTTGTACTTTGTAAAGTATTAATTAAAACGGAGAAAAATATCATGTTGGCTGAGGGCGTCTGATTTTGTGCTGCTCCAGGGCCACATCTCATCTCTTTCCTTCTCCATTTCATGGTCAAGGAACATGGCCAGGGGCTTGGAGGAAGGCAGAACAACCTTCCCATCCACACCCAGCATCTGAGAGAGGGCACATCCCCAGAGCGAGAGGGGCTGTATAAGTTACCTGATGCAGGGTAACAAGTTGCCCCAAATGCAATGGATTAAATTGATTGTTTACGTGTCACCGTTTCTGTGGGTTAGGAATTCAGGAGCAGTTTGAGCAGCTGGCTCAGGGTCCCTCAGGATGCTGCGATCATCTGAAGTCCTGGCTGGGACTGCAGGATCTAATTCCCAGGTGGTTTATTCACAGGGCTGGCAAGTTGGGCTCAGCTGTTGGCAGGGAGCCTGTTCCTCTCCACGTGGGTCTCCCCATGGGGCTGCTTGAGTGTCCTCACAATACGGTGCCCGGATTCCCACAGGGCAAGGGATTCAAGGGCCAGTACAGGAGCCAAAATGGTTTTATGGCCCCGAACCTCAGAATTCACACCCCTCTGCCTCCACCATACTCTGTCACCATACAGCCCTGCTCTGATTTGACACAGGAGGAGAACACACAAGGGTGTGAAACCAAGAGGCCAAGGTCACTGCTGCCATCTTGGAGACTGTCTTCTGTGCCCACCATTCCTCCTAAACCTCTGGCAGAGGTGGCCCTGGGGGTTAGGGGGCTTGCGGAGCAGGACAGGGCCTTGCTGGTGGCAGGGGGAGGATCAGGGGCTGGATCCCGGGCCACAGGGCTTCTGGCACAAGCCTGGAGCCCTGCTGTGGATGTCACACCCCCAGGAAGGTCCTTGGTGCTAGAAGCCCAGGAGCTGATGCCTCCCGACAAGATACCCTAGGGGCACGAGGGAGGGCTCCATGCCCAGCGTCCCTAACACAGGGCTCTGGCATTTGGTTCCTGCCCTTTTAGCAGGCAGGCACTTGGGATGCCCAGGCAGGACAGAGGTCTTGGACCTTGGACACCCTTCACTGCCCCTCTCTGACATTTTCCATGGAAGGCTGGTGTGAGCAGGGCAGCGCTGAAGACCTGAGCCTGCACTGAACCCCACCAACCTCCATCTTCACCCGCCTTACCCCTGCCCGCAGGAAAAGCAGACCTGGTGATTGGAGGGAGTGACAATGGCTCTGAAGCTTTCTCACCACCCTGAGTCCAAGAAAGTTCTGGATGCTGTGAATGCTTTCCTTTCTGGGGTCTTCAGACTATGTCCCCCTCATTCCTTCAGAGACCCCATTGGAGTTAGGACATCCACGGGGACTCTTGATGTCCCCCAAAATCTCAAAAGTTACAAAGGCCTCCAGAGCCCAACCTCCCTTTCCCGCCGCTCATTCACAGTCACTGTCACTCAGGTGGTGCTGGACCTTGTGCCAGGTGCTGGGGACCCCGAGGAACCTGCTGTGGCCCCTGCACCTGAGTCTCTCTAGGAGGTGAGAAGACAGGGAAAGGATCTATTCCAGGGAGTGCAGGGCCAGGCTAGACCACAAGGGTGTGCTGTGCCCAGGGGGAGGGAATGACCACTGTCCAGCAGCAGGGGGCAGACCAAGAAGCCAGGACGTTAGGGTTGAACTTGGTAAGATGGGGACCCAGCAGAGGGAGGAGCAAAGTCATAGAGGGCCAGAGGGAACCTTGGCTGGAATGGAGGAGTGCGGAGGGGGAGGCAGGAGTGGATGGGGCAGGTAGGGGATGAGGCTGAAATGCAAGGTGCGTGCTCGGGTCCGCCAGGGGCCTCACCCTCCTACAGGCCATGGGGAGCCACTGAGGACTTCCACGCAGGGGACCAAACTTAGCATCTGAGTGGTGATCTGGGTTATGAAGAGGGCTGATAGGAGGAGGAAAGGGGGACTGCCAGGGTCCTGGCCTCAGTTCTCAGGAGGGGTCCCTGGTGGTTCAAGTGTCTTCTTTGTGCAGATTTGGCGTGGTGGGGGCAGTGGCGCATGCAGGGGACCAGCAGATATCCAGCCAACCCTCAGAATCATGAATTTGCCCCACGCTCAACCAGGGTATAATTGCTCCTGGAGCAGCTCTGGCTGGTTCTTGGCAGGTTCTGACTGCAGCTCACATTCAGATCCCTGGGGGGGGTTACCCATGCCAGGACTCCACCCCCAAGAATCTGATTCAGTTTCTCTTCGATGAAATATCGGTTTAAAACCTCCCCCACCCTCTTTCAAAAGGTAACATAAAGAACTCAGCCACAGGAGGAAAGAGCAGCTTCTGTGGTCACATGGTCCCCCTGGTTTTATCATGTGACGTTCCTCTGAGGTGGCAGGGGGCTCATGATGGTGAAAACGAGCTCTCCAAAGGGAATGCGTGGGATGGGATCGTGGGGGTGGTTGCACCACATAGACAATACGCTAAAACCACTGAATTGTACACTTTAAAATGGTCTTACATCATGTGACTCACATGTCAATGTTTTAAAAATATCGATGTGGTAGAAAAAGCAACAGGAATGGATGCTGGGCGTGAAGGATGGCCAAGAAAGAATGTGAGTTATTCTGACAATCTTGAGGGTTACAGGAAGTCCCTATCAACATGGTGGAGGCAGCACAGAGAAGGAGGAAGAGGACGGAGGCAAGAATCCGGAGCTCCCACCTCGCAAAGGTTGATGGGGGAGCATCTCATTTGAGCTGTTTTTCCAGGAGCTCTGGACCTGAGCTGATCCAGCGGGAAGCTGTGCAGCGTCAGCGAGACCCAGGCCCATCTCCCACCCTGATGAGCATGGGGCACCGGGAGGGTCCTGATGTCCAGGGAGAACCTCGGGGAAGCAGGCAGAGCCTCTGAGGAGCCTGTAGGTAATAGCCCGAGGTGTCTTCAGGGAAATCAATACTCGGTGTCTTGGACTCAGGGTCACCGAGCGTGTCATGAATTACGTGGTAAAAGTGTCCAAACTTAAAAAATTAAATGAAGGCACCAGTGATCCCACTCCTTATGTATACACTCGAGAACACTGAGATCACGTTCACACAGACACTTGTATGCGAATGATCCAAAAAATAAAATGCTGGGCCAAGTAAAACTCATACATGAAGTTCTCGCATTATTCATAATAGCCAAAATGTGGAACCAGCCAAATGTCCACCAAATGTTGAATACGGTACATCAAAACAATCAATCAGTAACCTCCCAGATGATTCTATCATACAGGCAAGGTTGAGAAGATCAGGGGGAGGGGTTGAATCTGCCCAAAGGAATCCCCTCATGAACACGGCCTCCTTCGGCTGCTCTGGGGGCAGGCGGCCTCATCTTGATTTCCTAGTTTGAGGCCAGACTCATGAGAGGCAGCCAGCCCCGAGATGCGCCAGCTGGAATGAATGCATGCTTCTCACCACCGCATCCCCAGCACCTGGCAGCTCCTGGCGTACAGTCGGTCAGGAACAGGGACTTTATCAGGCCTTTGCTTCATCTTCAGTGGTCTCTCGCTGTAATGAAGGTGGATGACTGCACCTGAGGAACAGCTTCGGGTCACAAGCCTGAGCCTGTTCACTTTCCATCTCTGAGGGTAGATGCACACATGGCATTTTTCTGATGGGCACAGATTCCTGTTCTCTTCTCTGGCAATTCAGCTGGCACCACCCTACCAGAGCGACAGCAAGACCAAGTCTCTCTGCTCCTCATGGGCAGCTCCCCCACCAGCTACATCCCACCTGTTTGCCTCCCTAGCAAGGCAATGGACTCCTGGTTTGAGAAGGTGACCACAATCTCTGGATTATTCCTTTTAAACTTGACTGCTCAGCATGCCCTCAGTGTGGCCCCTGAGAAAAGCACAGCGAGAGGGACTCCAAGCACTGTCTCCAGCTCAAGCTGAATCTGGGCTGCTCCGTGTGAAATATCAAGGTTTGTGTGGAAGAAAGGCTGGGTTTCTTGGTCGCCACAGCATGAGCGTCTGAGGGTAGCTGGGTAATGCACCCTGGGAGAGAGAAAGGCAAGTGTGGGATCCTTTGGGGAGGGGATACATTCCTGGGGCTCAACCATGGGGCAGGACAGGCCCCAGGACAATGGCTGCCACACAGATCCACCCCAGTGCTGAGGCCGCCAAGGCCATCTGAAGTGGTCTGTGGTAACGTCAGGCTGCACGGTAGGCCGAGGCACCTGAGCAGCTCCCATGCAGCCCCTGCGGAGAGAATGACCCTCAGAAGGTGTGAGTAACTCTGCTGCTGGTCAGGAGGTGCTGGGACCTGAGCGTAATCTGCGAGAGAACAGTGTGGATCTTCAGAAATGCAGCCTGAGTGTCTACCCTGTGCCAGGTGCTCAACGAGACTGTCACCTGCTGTGCCAAGTCAGAGCACTCTTCCTGCAGCGTGGTTCTCAGCGTCTGACTGTCACATGAACACAGTGAGTGCACAGTAGGTGTTTCCTGACCTCCTGAAAATGTGAGCCAACCACATATTCAAGAAACAAGCGTGGTCAGGACAGGACTCTCCTGAGTGTGTCAGGGGCGGACCTGACGAGAACGGCAGGCCAAGTGTCTTTTATTCACTGATGTCAGGGTCTGTGTACTAGCAAGAGCCCCTTCTCCAGAAGTCATCATGGAGTGGCAGCCTGCACGTCCGGCGGGGGCTCAGGGGATGGAAGACGGAGACACAGGCCCCTGGCAACGACTGTCCACTGAGGGAGACGGTGGTGGCCACCGTGTGACAAGAGTCCCTCCACCTTCTCAGGTTGTGCCTGCCACTCGGGCTCTGCACTGGCCTCGCTTCTTCCCCAATATAGGTGGAATGACAGAGTCTGAGTGTAAGAAGACATGACGGCCAGGTGACACGTCACAGTGGCCCGTGGTCACTGCATTCAGGGTGTCCTCACACACTTGCTGAAGTGACAGGAGCCCGGAGCCTGCCAACACTGACTTTTCACAGGAAAAAAGGATAAATCACACAACCAACGTACTGTAGAAGCTTTCTCTCCATGTGTGTCAAATGTTGGGAGTGTCAGAGGCCTTGTTGCGAATTTCTCTGAAGATGAAATGTATTTGTAAAACCACTGGAGTAAAATAATGACGATCTGGCAATGGCAAAAGACTTAACATGATAATGTAATTACAAGGAAATTTGGTTATTTTATAAGCCACATTTTAAGATAACGACTAGAATTATACCAGGACATATCAGATTTTTAGGAATTTTATATAATTTTTAGAATACTGAAAACATGCTTATTTTCATCAAACCAACAAACTTAAATAAGCTTTCATTTACTAAAGATGATATCATGTTAACTTGAAAAACATTTGGGTTAGTTTCCATTACATTTAGAAACAATTTATATAAATGCTTACTTTAAGCCTGCTAATGGAGCTCTTTTAGAAATTACATCATCCAGAGGTAGAAAAATATCACATATATATAACACGTACACATAGACATACATAGATACACAGACAGACACAAGCAGAGACCTTAAATGGTTTTCGTTAAATGTTTCCTATGAATCGGGTACAATACAAAACTCACTAATTTAAAAAAGAATAGTTGGATCCAAACTGTGTTTTTGGCAGTATTAAACAACTCTATTAATTTTTAATTTAAGTTTCCCATTGACTGTTTAAGGGAATAACGTTAAGTTTCCCAGAAAATCTCTTATGATCTCATTAACTCTGAGAGAGGCTCATACTGGGCCCCTCTTTGAATGTCGATTATGGGGGTGTCTGTAAAGCAATAATTTAATAGACTTTTAGGTACCTTTTATAGCTTAATTTTTTATTAGCTTTTTGCAACCAAACTTTCAGTAGGGCTCTTTTGGAATTTTGAAGGCTTTGCTTTTAAGTGCACATCTTAAGCAATCTTATCTAATTAGATCATTCCTTCTAATGGCCAATGTAACACCCTTGAAGCTGGTGGCATTTTGGTAGGACCCTAGCCACAAATGGAGTTCAACCCATATTTCTGTCCAACCATACCTGACTGCAAATTGGGTGCAACCCGCAATTCTGTCTGACCATATTTTGGGGCGCCCAACCTGATGGTTACTAAGCCAAGCTCTCAGGACACAATACAAGCGTAGCAAGATTTTGCTGTTGTTTTAAATATTTACAACTTCTGCAACCTTTAGTTTTCGAGCAGGTGTGCTGGAAGGTGGCATGCTTAACTCTTTAGAGATTAAAGATTGCATTTAATCTGTCTGTTCCACGGTTGTCAAATCTAGTGCACAAAAAGACAAGTTTTGGAAGCTCAAAGGATCCCCAAAGGTGGCCAGTGTAATTTTAAATTATCCCAGGTTATCCTGATCCAAAGATTCAGCCAATTACAGCTATCCCCATTTGGTTAAGTACTTGCAAGTAAAGGCTCCATACATATTGTACACAGAGCCAGCCAGAGTTCCAGTGGGTGGGTGCCCATCTGGCATTGTTGGCTTTGAAAGTGTGGTTTCTCATTTTCTTTTAGTTTCATTTTAATATCAAGTCTGAACAATTTCTAAGGACAGTGTAGCTGGTCAAAACTGTGCTGCTTGTGAGTGTCACTTCCTAAAAGGTGATGAACACTCTCTCACGTGTCTTAGCTTCTCCTGTGGGCAGTCTACAACTACCGTAGGGGTGCAGAGCACTGGATGAACAATCCTTGTGTGCGGGCCCCTCGACAAGACATTAATTATTTAAAGTGAATGATGGTGACTGAGTTCCCTATGGGACTGCCGCTTGTCATGGAGATTGTCCTCAGACACTTACACCAGGTTCTCAGTCACCTGAGAACAACTTGTGGCTGGAAAGAGCAAGTGCCCCTTTTCTTCAGAACAAAACAAATTCAGTCTCTCATTTTGCTGTCAGTTTGTTCAGACTTTATCAACATGTCTCTTTTTCAATTGAAAGCCAAATTAAAGAGGTCAGCTAACCCAGTTCACTCCAAACTTCCCCCTTGGTTCCCCTTACCTAGGAAATGTCTCCCTGTTGGCTCCCCTCACCTAGGAAATGTCCCCCCCAGGTTCCTCTTACCTAGGAAGAGTACCAACACACCCTTAAGATGTTGAAGTCTTCAGACCCAAAACAGCTGGAATAACAAGTCAGGACTGTCAACTTAAATAAGGAGGTCCAGATTTCGGGAGCACTCACCAGACCACCTGAAGAGTGCAGTGAACCCGGGGGGGAGGAGGGCTAGTGGAGCTCAACGGTCCCCTGTGGTACCAGTGTTGGTTGAAAGTAGGCTCCACCTGGTCTCAGGTGGGTGTCTCAGAAGTCCCTTCGTGGTTGCCAGGAAAAGGTGCCGCAAATAATCAATAATCGTTCTGTAGCACAAAGTTTTATTTGAGCCCAATTTCATTTGAGGACTCTAGCCCGGAGCACATCTTTGCAAGGGAAGAAAGCGCTGTGAAGAAGAGTGGTTTTCAGCAGAGTTACATCCCGTTTCCAAAGACAGAGACACACATCAAGCATGACAGGTGCACATTCTCTCAAGCATTCAAGGAGATATTTTGCTATTGATGAGCACATAGCAAGTCACCATGGCCTCGGCGCTGGAGGAAATGAGGCATTCAGTCTTATCTTGAAAGGGTGCTGGCATCAAAGGAAGGGAGGAATGCTTTTTTATCTTCAAAGAGTACATTCTTTACTTTAGGGTAATGATTAAAGTACACAGACAATGCATGTCTGACAAGCCATGAGTCAGGTTTCTTTGCTTCAAATAAATTTCAGGCCAAATCAGGTTCCAACCAGAATGGTTTCCACATATACTTGAAAACATAAAATATCTTATATCGCACCTGATGACATCCCGAGGGAGTAGATGTTAGAATGACCCCCACTGCACAGATGAGGACACTGGGGAGGCCCTGAGAGGCACGTGGTTGTCCAGGGTGACATCACTGGCAAGAAGCAGGAGCGGGACTGCATTCAACACTGTGTCCTCAAAGCTGGGGCCCTGCTTGCGTTCAGACATCCCCAGAGGCTGTGGGGTGGACTCTGTTGGTGTGACTGTGTCTGGACGTGGTGTGGAGATGGAGAGTGAGCAGTCAGCAGCCCCGGGGGCCCTTAGGGAGGTCTTGTGTAAGGAGGGAGCTTAGGTAAGGTGACCCCAGGAAGTACCCTCATGGAGCCCAAGAGTACTCGGAACCCTGGTAACTAGGCACCCACATCCTAGAGACAGCCCCCAAGCCAGCTCACTTGTCTAGCACTTGTCTAGGAGGAGCAACGTGTTTAGTTGCTTCTTCTCGATGGTCAGGGGCCAGAGCCCCAGGAAAGCTCCCAAAGACCACCCGCAATGCAGATGCTGGTTCCTTTCTCATGGCCGACAATTGTGGCCGTTTAACCGGAGGGACAGAAAGGTAACACAGGGAGTCCTAGGGAAGGCCAATCCAGACCAGACCAGCACTGTGGTCCCATCTGGGCAGCCCTACATCCCCTCCCCATGTGTGTGTGTGGAAGGGCGGTTTCATGAGGGTGGACCACCGTGAGCAGGAGCAGGTTGCTGAGGTGTTAGAAGCCTGGTGGGCTTCTAACATGACCCTGGTGGGTCATGTTCACAGCCCAGGTCAAGGCCGGCTGGGTGGGATGTGGAGTGCTAGAGTGGCACCCTTCTGCCTGAGGTGTATGTCTTTCATCCGGGGTGGAATTCTGTGGAGACACAGGTATGTGCCTGATCTGGGAGAATTAGGTCCCGAGGACAGAAGCAGCACAAGGACAGCTGGGCAGCTGGCAGGGCTCGGATGCCTCTGGGTCGGCTGCCGGTCACTGCCGTTGCAGAGCTCCATACAGGAGATCAGCGAGGAGCTGGTAGAAGGGGACATCCAATCCCTCACCCCCAGGGGTGAGCAGCTGTGACACAAGACTGCATCAGCAGCTGTGGGGAGAACGTCTGCACTGACTGTTGGACAAGCCTCAGAGCTACCTCAGTACCCATCATCCATCCCGGACAACTATCATTACCACCAACTCCTGCAGGAAACCAGGAGGCAGCTGCGGCCCCAGCGTCCGTGCAGGGAGAGCCATCCCCTGCACAGGCTCCAGCAGGAGACCAGGAGGCAGCTGAGGCCCCAGCCACCGTGCAGGGAGAGCCATCCCCTGCACAGGCTCCAGCAGGAGACCAGGAGGCAGCTGAGGCTCCAGCCACCGTGCAGGGAGAACCATCCCATGCACGGGCTCCGGCAGAAGACCAGGAGGCAACTGAGGCCCCACCATGCAAGCAGGGAGACACATCCCCTGAAGAGGGTCCTGCAGGAGACCAAGAGGCACCTGAAGCCAAACCATCTGGCCTGGGAGAGCTGGCTCTGCAATGTCTCTCATCAGCAGCTCCTGTACCACCCATTCAAACTGCTCCCTCACCAGAAATTTCCTTCCCTACCCTCATTAATGTGTTTGTTTCCTTCTTAGTTGCTCTTTTTGATTTTTCTTTATTGTTTAGTTCTTAATAATTATTTAAATTAAATGTTTCGATTTTTTAAAATTTATGTTTTCTCATTTTAAATTGTACACTTTATGAGCATTAAGGACATTCACATTGCTGTGCATCCATCACCGCTATCTGGGCTCAGACAATTTCACACTCCAAAAGGAAATCCTGTTCTAAAAGCACTCACTCCCCGTTTATTCCTCAGGCCCTGGCCCGCTCTAATCTGTTTTCTGTCACTGTTTTTTGTTAAATCTATTCTGGATGTTTCCTATAAGTGGAATCATGCCATAACTGGCCATTTGTGTCTGCCTTCTTATTTTCACAGGGCCTGATAGGTTTTCCTTTTCTGTTTTTATTTGAAATAGAATTTCTCTAATTTGATAGGAAAATCCCAGGTGGATTCTAGATTTGATGTATCAAATAAAGCCCTTTCGGTAAATATGTGCATAATCTTGGGGTACAGACTGCTGTTCTAAGTGGGACACCAGAGCCAGAAGCCAGGCATGAAACGCCTGTGGCCAAAACAAAAACAAGACAAGGGTAAAAAGCTGGAAAGGCAAACCACAAACCGGAAAGCATTCCTCATAACCCAAGGCCAGGGAAAGGCTACACATCCCTCGCTTCCAAAAAATGCTTGAAATTCAGTATTTTAAAAAGAGATAAAGAGCAAACACACTCAACGCCAGTGAGAGGTGATACACAGGGGCAGCATGTGTCAGAGACGCTCGAGCTCCACGAGGGGGACACGCGCACATGGAGACACTGTGGAGAGGGCACTGGGCCCCATCAGATGAGCAGGGTTCCAGTGTGGTGACAACCAGCCCTGGTGACAATGTGAGGAAGCAGAGGCCCCAGCAGACTCCTAGAGACAAGTGTGAAAGGACACTCCTCTCTGGAGACCAGCCTGCAGGACCCATCACAGCCCCCAGGGGCACGCCTGTGTTGGCGGTGCTGATCCCAGGACTTCATCCCACAGAAAGTCTGTACAGTGTGTGCACGTGTGTGCACATGCGTGCGTATGTGTGTGTGCGCTTGTGGGTGTCAGGAACGGAGCATTCCAGGGTGTGTGCTCTTCTAGAGCCTGATTTGTCCAGGCATGGCCACCGCCAGGCAATCCTATTCCACTTGGTATTTTCTCTGTCCTGGCATCAGAATTTATGAAGACCCCCTGCTTGGACCAGGGGCCATTTCCAGTTTTTCACTCTCTGAATCGTGCTGAAGGGAACACCTGCAACCACAAATCTCTGTTTAGGACAGAATCCATGACGTGGAGTTTCTGGGTCAAAATGTATACTCTTTTTAATGAACTGGCCCCAGTTTCCAACACCAGAGGGCTCTTTGTCAGCTTTGAGCCTTCTTTGGGAAAGCAGGGCCACAGAGACCCCGGGGCTGGGACCTCATGGAGTGAGGGAGGACGAGGAGCTGGCAGTGGATGTGATCACGGTACTTGGGAGTGAGCTCTCTGGCAGAAAATGTCCCACCCCTCAGCCCAACACCTGGCCCCACCCATCGTGGTGATGTCATGGGCTAGTCCTCTCGCTGGTGCTAGAGCTGGTGCTGGAGCTTGCTTTAGCTCAAAACATGGCTCTGATTCTAGAACTGGAGCTGAAGCTGGAGCTGGTTCAATCTCAGCAGCTCATGCGAGAGCCTGTGTTAGAGTTGCGCTATCTCTATAGCCGCCAGTATCTCTAGCTCTGGGGAAGGCACTGGAGCTGGAACTACCTCCAGAGATAATCTAGACCTGCTTCTGCAGTTTGATAAAGCTCTTGAGCTGGCTCCAACTCTTGCACTGGAGCTGGTGTAGAGTTATTGCTGTAAGTGGCTCTAACTGTGGTTCTCATTCTAGACCTGGTTCTTGTGGCTCTAGTTGTATAACCAGTCTTAGCTCTAGCTCTGTAGCTGGTGCTAAAACTGGTGGTGGATTGGTTTGTAGCTCTGGCACCGGCTCCACCTCTGGAATTGGTGTTGGGGCAGATTCTGGTACTAGAGCAGCACAGGCTCCGGCTGGGGGGTTGGTGATAGAGATGCCTCCATCTCTGAAATCGGTGGTAGAGCTGGTAGCACAGCATGATCTAGTTCTGATGTTGGTGCTAGAGCTGTTGCCAGAGCTGGTTCTTTCTCTTGAGCTGGCATTGGCTCTAAGTCTGCTACTGGTACCCAAGCCAGCTCTTGCTCCAGCACTTGTGGGAGATCTAGCTCTGCAGCTGGTACTAGATCTGTTGCTGGAGCAGGCTCTGCCTCTGAACTTGGTGCTGACTCTAGCTCTCGAGCTGGTGCCAGAAATGGCTCTAACTCTGGAGCCAGTGTTAGAGCTGATGCTGGAGCTCGCTCTTCCTTGGAACCTGGCACTGACTGTAAACTAGCTTCAACCTGGTTCTCACTCTAAAGTGAGCACTAGAACCATCACTGGGACTGGCACAGGAGTTGGTGATAGAGCTGCCTCTATCTCCAGCGTTGATGCTACAGCTAGTGTTCAAGCCAGCTCTAGCTCATGAGAGAACCCCGGCCCTGACCTGCAACTAGCACTGGAGCTGAAGGTGGAGCTTGCTCTATCTCAGGAGTTTGTGCAACTGTGGGAGCTGGGGTTAGCTCTAGCTATGGAGCTGGCCCCAACTCTGGTGCTAGAGCTGTTGGTAGAGCTGGTGTTGGGGCTAGCTCTGGCTATAGACCTATCACTGGCTCTAGTTCTGGAGCTTGTAATAGAACTGGTTCGTGCAGTGGCTTGGGTGTTGAAGCTGGTCCTGAAAATGGCTCTGAGTCAGGATTCTAGCTAGAGCTGGCTCCAGAGAACACTCAAGCTCTTGAGCTGCTGCTGGAGCTGGTGTTGGACCTGGCCCCAGCTTTTGACCGTTTTCTGGAGTTGGCACTAGCTCTGTGGCTGGTACTACATCTAGCTCTTGGACATGGGCAAGAAATGGCTCGAACTTCAGATTTGGTACTAGAGCTGGTGTGATGTCTGACACTGAAGGCGGTGCTAGCTGTGGAGCTGGTGGTGGAGCTGGCACTAGCTCTGAAGCTTGTTTTAGAGCGGGCACTGGTGCTTCGAGAGGACAAATGTTCAGCAACATGACTGCCTTTCCACGTGCCTTTCCAAAAACAGAAAACGCCCCGCTGCCCTCCAGAGAAGCCCCAGCCCAAGGATCCAAGAAGCCTTCCAGGAAGCCTTCCCAGACTGTAGACAGTGTGCATGTATCAAATAAATTTTTTTCTTCTGTTCCTTATCTTCTTATCACAGAACATCATATGTAACTAGATGTATCAATAACAGTTAACTTCACATGATAGTATTTAAGTCATAGGATATCAAGGAAAGGAGTGCACATCACCCAAGAACTTTGTATCCTCCTTGGGGAGAGTATTTGTGTTTTGAGTTGTCCACAGGAGAGGGGTACCATGTTAGAGGGAAGAATGACTTTCTTCCTGTCCTTATTTGGAGATTAAATGCGGCTAAAGGAGATGTGAGTGGGCGCCAAGTTGAGGGAGCGTGGGCTCTGATGGTTAGTCTTGTGTGTCAACCCGACCAGGCCATAGTATGCAGCTGTTTAATCAAACTGGATATTTAATCGTGTCTTGCTGTGAAGGTATTCTGTAGATGTGGTTAACACGTACAATTAGTTGACCTCAAGAAAAAGAGATTACTGTCAATAATTTGGGTGGGCCTCATCAGCTGAGGGCCTTCAGAGCAAACACTGAGGTTTCCCAAAGAAGAAAATCTGCCTCGAGACTCCAGCATCTAGACATCTGCCTGACTTTCTAGTCTGCAAGCCTGGTCTACAGATTTTGGACTTGCCAGCCCTCATGAGCACATGAGCCAATATATTAGAATCAGTCTCTCTCTCTCTACACATACATATACACACATCTGTGTGTGTGTGTGTGTGTGTGTGTGTGTGTGTATGTGTGCACGTGCATATGTATCCTGTTGGTTGTTTTCTGGAGAACTCTGACAAACACAATGCTGAAATGCCTTTGTCCTTCCTTTTTCCACTATAGAATCACTGTTCTTTAAGGGCTTCGGAAACTCAGTGCCATAGGAAGTTTGCAGACGAAGTGTCTGTCCAATCCAGACCTCGTACTGCATGTCGGGCTCTGCCGGCACTGCCTGGTAATTCTGAGAAAGCGTGGCTGACGCTTTCCTGCTGAGGACATGCAAATGACCCCAAAGGCCTCTTACTTGAAACCGGGCAAAATGTGGAACAGAAATCTCACCCTCGTGAGGCCGGCCGACAACAGGGTCAGCACCCAGACTCCTGCAAGAGAAAAGTGATACACGATGCCTCAGAAAATTAACCAGACACCATATTTTCAGAATGTGGGCTTCCATGCCAGGAAGGTCTGTAGAGAATATGTCATATTTCCTTTAACACATTTCTTGAAGAAGTCAAGTTTTTTGCCTATTTATTGTTACCTTTCAGCACACACACTTGATATATGCTCTTTCCTGCACAATCCTCTCCCTTCATGCTAAATATTTTCACTCTACAGTCAGTAAAGAGAAGAGAACACGACGGAGAACGCAATCCAGAGGGAGCCACCATCCTCGGAATCACCATGAGTATGTGAATATCTGTCGTCACCTGTTTGGAGTGGGCCCACCCCCCAGTTACACAGCAGCCAGGGCAGGGATGACGGGATCAAGAGGTCTAGACTAGTCATTCGACTGGCTTTCAGCAAGTATTTAATATGTGGGTTCTGGTTTGCCTCCAGAGAGGTTCTGTGTGTTTGTGTGAGGGAGAAAGATGGAGGAAGAGGGGAGGGAAGACGATTTCATGGTTTAAAAGCTGCTGCAAAAGCTAATATCCACTAGGTGCAGAAAAACCATATGACAAAATCCAACACCATTTCGTGATAGAAACACTCAAGAAACTAGAAACAGAAGGGAATATCTTGAGCCTCGTCCAGGGCATCTGTGAACAGTCCACAGCTCACCGACGTCATAGTCAGTGGGGAAAGACTGGAAACGCCACCCCTGAGGTCAAGAACAAGATGAGCATTGGCCACTCTTGCCAATTCTATGCTACATTTTGCTGGAGGTTTTAGCCAGGTCAATTAGGCAAGAAAATGAAGTAAAAGGTATCTAGATTGGAGGAGATGAAGTAAAATTATCTCAATTCTCAAATGATGTGACCACATATAGAGGAAATCACAGAGAATACATGGAAAAACTATTGGAACTAAGAAATGAGATTAGCAAAGCTGCTGGATACAAGATTAATTTAAAAAATCCATTGTATAGGAATATAAATTGGTGCAGCCACTATGAGAAAGAATATGCAGATTCCTCAAAAAATTAAAAATAGAACTACCATATGATCCAGCAATTCCACTTATGAATATTTATCCAAAGGAAATAAAAACACTAACACAAAAAGATATCTGCACCCCACTGTTCATTGCAGCATTTATTTACAATAGTGAAGACACGGTAAGCAACCTAAGTGTCCTTTGATGGATGAACCGGTAAAGAAATGTGGTGTAAGTATATATATATATAACGGAATCTTATTCAGCCATAAAAAGGAAAGAAATCCTGCCACTTGCAACAACATAGACGGACATTATGCTAAGTGAAATAAGTCAGACAGAGAAAGACAAATACCATATGATCTCACTTAAATGGCGAATCTAAAATTAAAAAAAAAAGCAAAAACTGAGCTAACAGATACAGGGAACAGCTTGGTGGTCGCCAGAGGCAGGGGGTGGGGGTTGGGCAAATGAATGAAGGGGTCAAAAGGTATAAACTTCCACTTAGAAAATAAATGAGTCCTGGAAATGTAACAAAAAACATGGTGACTATAGTTAGCAATAGTGTATTGTACATCTGTTAGATGCTAAGAGAACAGATTTTAAAAGTCCTGATAACAAGAAAAATATCTGTAACTATGTGAGGTGATGGATGTTAACCAGACTTATTGTGTTGATCTTTGGTAATATATACATATATAGAATCATTATGTTATATGCCTGAAACTAATATAATATCATATGTCAAGTTTTAAAATATCAATTTTATTTCTATATACTAGCAAAGGAAAATCTGACAATAAAAGTAAGAAGATATGTTAATTTACAATAGCATCCAAAACAATGAAATAATTAGAAATAAATTTATCATAAGAAGTACAAGAGTTGTACAATGAAAGATACAAAACATTATTGGAAGCAATTAATGAAGACCAAAATAAATGGAAAGACATTTCATCTTCATGTATGCGAAGACTTGATACTATTAAGGTGGCAATACTCCACAAATAGAACTAGAGATTCAGTGGAATTCCAAGCAAACTCCCAGCTGCCTGTTTTTGCAGAAACTGACAAGCCAAGGCTAAAATTCATATGGAAATGCAAGGGAGCCACAAGAGCCAAAACAATCTTGAGAAAGAAGTTCAAAGATGGAGTATTCACACTTCCCAATTTCAAAAATTATTACAAAGCTACCATAATGAATACAGTGTGGTGCTGTCATAAAAAATAGACATACAGACCAATGGAATAGAATTGAGAGTCCAGAAATCAACCTACATATTTACAGTCAATTGATTTTTGATGAGTGAAAAGACAATTCAATGGGGAAAGAACAATGTTGTCCACAAATGTTATTGAAACAACTGGATTTTCACACGCAAAGAAGTTGGACTCCTTGCTTACAGTACTTACAAAAATGAACTCAAAATAGATCCAACAGCTAAATATGAGGCAAAACTATATACAACTCTTACAAGAAAACACATGGGAATTGTCTTGACATGAGTACAGCCATGTTTGGCCGCTCCATTGACCTATAGCCACCAGCACACAAAGAAATACAAAGCTGCTTTCTGTGTGGTGGGAACTGGCCTTTCTCCCATGGAGGGAGTTGCAAGTTGTAACAGTTCAAGGCTCTTGGAGCGTGGTAGCACGGGATGGACTGGCCATCTGTGCCGGGCTAAGATGATAACCAAAGAAAACAATGCACGTACACAACCACTGGGCTGGGACGTTAGCCAAGGGGCTCAGTGCACGTATGCCACTGATAACTGTTTTGGGCATGGGAACACTAGATGCTTGCTCTGTAAACTCTGTAACTGCTTATATAAACTGCAGGAAGCTGAGACCTGGTGAGAGTTCCACCTGTGGAAGGGACACCTTGCCTAGGACGTGTGATCCTTGCACAGCCGCGTCGATTGACAGGGCTCTCCCGGCAGTGGGGCGTGGATGTTGTGAGTAACTGATTTGATATGAAGTAATTGATTTGATATGAAGTAATTGATTTGATGTGTTCTCTTTTCAGTCAACCTGGTGTTTCTCTTTCCGGTTGATTTGTGTCATTTCTCTTCAGCCGATGTGGGTGTTTTCCCTTTCCAATCGAGCTGATGTTTTTTCCCTCTTAATATTTGACCTATTTGATCTGTTTGCAGACTGTCACCTTTACTATCCTCTATATAATAAAATATACCTTCAGTCCATTTGTTTGGAGTGGAAAGTGTCTTTTACATCTCCGATCGTATCCCCGAACCTCTCATAACAGGAATAAAACTTTTATTTTATTTATTTTTTTTTGTGAGGAGGACCAGCCCTGAGCTAACACCCAATGCCAATCCTCCTCTTTTTTGCTAAGGAAGACTGGCCCTGGGCTAACATCCATTATCTTCCTCTACTTTATGTGGGACGCCGCCACAGCATGGCTTAACAAGCGGTGCGTCGGTGCCCGCCCGGGATCCGAACCAGCGAACCCTGGGCTGCCGCAGCAGAGCACGGGCACTTAACCGCTTGCGCCACTGGGCCGGCCCTAGGAATATAACTTTTGACCTTGAGTTAGGTGATGATTTCTTAGATAGGACATCAAAAACACATGAATAAAAAATAAACAAATTGGACTTCGTCAAAATTAAAAATTTGTGTGTATCAAAAGGCAGTATCAAGAAAGTGAGAAGACAGCCTGCTGAATGGGACACAATACCAGCTCACCATATATATAACAAGCTACTTGCAAATAGAAGATAGAGTGAATGCTTACAACTCAATAATAAAGAAACTAATAACCCAATTTAAAAATGGGGAAAGGAGCTGAGCAGATATTTCTCCAAAGAAGATATACAAATGGCCAATAAAGACATGAAAAACGTTCAACACCATTATCCAGGAAGAAAATGCAATTAAAACCACAATCAATAAGTATCATTTCCCATCCACTAGGATGGTTGTAAATTAAAAATATAGATATTAAGACGTCTTGTCAAGGATAGGTAGAAACTGGGATCCTCATACATTGTTGGCAGGAATAAAGATGGAAAATAGTCTAGCAATTCTTCAAAATTTAGAGAGTTTTCATATGACCCAGCAGTTCCACTCTAGGTGTGTACCCAACAGACATGAAAACATGAAAGCTTGTACGTGAATGTTCATAGCATCATTATTATAATAGCCAAAAGGTGGAGACAACTCCAATGTCCCTCAACCGATGAATGGATCAATAAAATACAGTATATCTATGCAACGGAAAATCATTTGGCACAAAACAGAAAGAATTACCGATACACTACAATCAAGGATGAACCTTGAAAACATGACATATTAAAGGAGCTATCACAAAAGAACACACATTGTACTATTCTGTGTATATAAGAGGTCCAAAATAGACAGATCGAGAGAGAGAAAAAGTAGAGGAGTGGTTGTCTAGGGCTGTGGCGATGGGGGAAGGGGGAGTGACTGCTAATGGGTCCAGGGTTTCATTCTGAGGTGATGAAAATGTTCCACTGTTGTGGTGATGGTTGCCCAACTCTGTGACTCTACTACAAGCCATTGATTTGTACACTTTAAATGGGTGGCTTACACGGCATGTGAGCGATATCTCAATACAGCTGTTTTACGAAAATACAGAGAAAGATAATTTGTTTCAACTTGGAGATGTGTCTTGGTCCCAGGAGCAGCCGGACTAGGCACTTGCTATAACACCAAGACCCAACCCATCCAAACGATATGGGTCACAACCCCACAAAACCCACCTTCACAAAGCCCACCCCCAGGGAAATGGGGAAAGACGTCCTCAGAAGGAATGGATGGAGGGGTTGGCCACTGGAGGAGGGGGTGCAGACTTGGTCCAGCCAGCAGCATGGGCACGAGCAGCCCTAACCCTAACCTTCACACTGATGAAATTTTACCTTGAATTTACGCCTTGATCTTCCCAAGGTGAAGCACGTGCAGCTTAGAGTGTCTCTCTTGGCAGGAGGGTAGCTGGCAGAGGACAGAGAGGAAATTTTATCTTTTGATTTTCAAAGCAGCTATTCCATGTGGGAAATACATCAAAGGGGAGAAAACATGAGTGTACACGGGGATATTTTCACTACAATTCAATTGGACCAAGACACTGAGGTTTGCTTAGACAACTTGCCCAGAATAGGGCTGGAGATGGGATTTTAAAAAATAGGACTTGGAATTAATGAGTAATATTGGGAGTGATTCACTGGGTACGATATTCAGGAACTCATCAAGTTGAACAGAAATCCTCCCAAAAGACCAATGAAAGTGCCCAAGGTCAACGATGAACTCTGGCAATAGGTAAGGAGCAGGACCTGCGCAGGGAGCATGTAAAGGAGAACTTTCCATGACACACAAGGTGTGAAGGAGTCACTGGAATCATGCATCTGCGAGCTGGGCCCCTCTCATTTTTATATTTACTAGCTTATGACTGTTAAGCGGTAACAACACCATTTGTGACCCCTCCTTCATGGCTTCAGGAACATTTGGTAGCTTAAGGCATCACTCTCAGAGCTGCAAGAACTTCTGGAAACCACTTACGACCTCCACACTAGCCCTATTTTACAGATGAGGAAACTGACGCCCAGGGAGGGTTCAAGGACACACTGGGAGTGTCTCTGACTTCTGGTCCAGGGCACTCTCTTATTGGGGAGCCACGAAGAACTCTCCTCTCTATGCCAGAAATGGGCTGATCCTTAAGACATTTTCAAAGAAAGCTGCCTTTTTTTAAATTTTTAAAAATTTTTCCCCCAAAGCCCCAGCAGATAGTTGTATGTCATAGCTGCACATCCCTCTAGTTGCTGTATGTGGGACGCGGCCTCAGCATGGTCCGAGAAGCGGTGCGTCGGGCCGCGCCCGGGATCCGAACCCGAGCCGCCAGTAGCGGAGCGCACACTCAAGCTCTGAGCCACGGGGCCGGCCCTATAGGATCATTTTAGTTCTTTCGCTGACACAGAAACAAAACAGGCTACTGGACAAGAGAAAACTCTAGGGCAAGTTGCCATTTTTAGTTCATCCCCACAGAGATTGGAACAAATTGACTGGAGTCCTGACCCCTCAGTCCACATAGTCGACCCACAATAAATGTATCAGCTCATCATGAATGAACATCAATGAGCCGAAACACGTTTGTCTCCTCGGCCAAGTAGCATCAACCTTCGCGACAGATGTGCTCCTGCCACCAGGTCCCGTCTCTCCCACAGGTGCCCAGACAGCGGGCGGGCACAGTGGGTGGGACGGTGCTGCCTCTGGGGACTGGGACCAGCTCTCTCACCTGCAGGCTGGCGGGGTCAGGGCCCATCTCCCTCACCGAGGCGATGGAGGTCTCCAGCTGTCCCTGCACACACGAACAAGCAGGCCTCCGTGACAAAGGCCCGGGACACAGAGCAAAGGGTTCATCGTCCCCCCGCGTGCAGCCCGGAGGCAGAACCAAAGGCGGGTCTCTCTCGGGCTCGGAGGCCAGTCTCTCCAGGAGCCGCAGCCTCTTCTGAAACCTCTCCCTGGGCGCCGGCTGTACCAAGACGCGGGGCTGGGAGTTCTGGGGAGACAGGAGTCCCCACACGCTGTCCTCCACCCCACAGCGCCCACGACCCGGCCCCACACGGGATCCAGGGCCTCTTCCAACGCCCCACCCGATGTGGGGGAAACAGAGCAGTCAGCGGAGTGGGGGCCCTCGGGACCAGCCCTGTGGCAGCTGTTGGTGTTGTGCGTGCGCGCGGAGGAGCGGGGTCACGTGCATGTGCTGTGGGTGGGCCCCGAGCGCGCGCCCGGCTGGGGACGTGAGGCCCGGCTGCCCCGCGCGGGTCCACCCGCGACCGCCCATTGGAGGAAGGCCCGTGCGCCCCGAGCACGTCCCTACCGCCCCCACGCCGGGGAGAGCAAGAGCCGCGTCCACACTGAGCTGGCTGATGCAGTTCCAAGAGCAGGCTCTCAGGCGACAGTTGGGAAACTGAGGCCAGGAGAGACAGGGACTGGTCCGGGCCCATGAGATGGGCAGAGTCTAGAGGGGAAGAAACAAAGGCTGCTCCTGTTTAGATCACACCTGCTTCTGTGTTTTCATTCACTCACCCATTCACTCATTGTTTCGTTTACTCTCTCATTCCTTCAATCACTCACTCAGTCATTCTCTCATTCATTCCTACACTCATTCATTCAGTCATTACTCATTCATTCACTCATTCGTTCATTCACTGGTTCATTTATTCAATCATTCAGCCAACATCCTCCAGTCCTTGCTGTGTACCAAGCACTGTGACTTCACCAGGGAGCACAACCTGATGTGGTCCCTGCTCACGTGGAGCTCACGTCCACTGTGTGACATAAAAGAGGGCAGTCCCTGGGGGTACCAGGGGTGATGAGCACCAGAAATCCACACCTGAAAATAGAGGCCAGTCATGCAGAGAAAAGTTCAGAGAAAACCCATGCTGGGCACTGCCGTCTTGCATGATCCTTGACCCCATGCCCCAGCAGAAGAGCTGGGGGCCACATTTCCCAACGGCTGAAGGTGAAGGTGGGTGCTAAGGGCAGCCAATGGCTCAGGGAGACCTGAGGATGATGCCCCATGGGGGCTGAGGATCTCTGGGCACTGACTGGGGAGGAAGGTGGCGCAGGAGGGAAATGGGGCTCCTGGGCCAGGCTACCAAAAGGCAGGGTGAGTGGGCACTCAGATCCACCACCTGGACTCCCGTGTGTGTCTTTGCCTCCGTGCCTCCCCCTGGTGAGAAAAGCTCAAACCCTCTACACCACCCTCGCTCCTCCCTGCCCCATCCAGAGTGGTGAGAGCTCCAGGAGAGGAGAGTGAGGGGCAAGGGGAGCCCTGACCACCCCTTTCCCTCCCCCACCAAGTAGAAAAATCTGCTCTGGCTCAACCTTTGGCATTGGTTCCCCTGGTTCCCAAGAAACATCTTTCTCCCTCAGACCTCAGTCCTGACCCAGGAGAGAGATGGACAGTGCCAACTCTGCACCTCCTTCCTCCATGGGCGTCTCCAAAGCCCCCAAGAGGTGTTACCCATGCCACTGTCCTCAGCCCAGGGCACTCATCCAAGATGGAGAGGTGTGCAGAACTAACTCCCAAAGATTCAGAGGGTCCAGAGCCCCCCAAGCACCAGCATTCTCCCCCTCCCACCAACCCCAGGCCACAGACCCCTGGAGGGAAGGGAGGGAGCCAGGTGACTCAGAGCTGCCCACTGTGACCTCCCCCCACCAGTCACCATGGCCTCAGAGACCAGTGTGGTGTCCAGAAGATGATGCACGCTCTGGTGGAGCCTGGCCCTTTTTGGTGACAGAGGAGGCTATGGAGGTCAGGAGAGAAGGCTCTGGGGAGATAGGAAGGGCCAGGCCCCCACCCCATGCCAAGGCACCAGTTGCCTGATCATTGAATATGAACCTGTTCACCCACCACCAACCCCTCCTGGCAGTATTTCCCAGGAAGAGTTTTAGGAGTCTCACAGCTACCCTGGTCCACCTCTCTGAGCTTCTGGATCTGGAGGTGGGGACAACTAGGGCCCTTGCCAACCCCGGCTAAGAGAGGGAACCTTGAGGAGCTCCCATATGATAACAGAGCACTCCAGCCCTGGGACTGAGAAATTTTTGATGCCACTCTCTGAGTGAACACTGGGAAGGGTTAGGAAGAAAATACCCCCAATATATGTGTGCCCACTGTAAGCCAGGGCAGGGAGCAGCCAGTCACTGCTGTCACATCCACTGAGAAATGGAGTTGGTGATTGGCTTAGTTAGAAGGGCCTGGGGGAGGATGATGGAGTCTCCCAGCAGTGGAAAGACATGAGCTTTGGCCTTTCAGGTTCCTGGATACCGTGTTGAGGGAGGGGCAGCAGCCCTCCATTCACAGAGACCTCCTGGGAGGGGAGAAACTAGGGTGGTGGACGGTGGTCGGCCCAGCAGAGGGCAGGCTTGGGAAGAGTGGCGGGGCTGTCCTGAGGGGAGTGGAGCCCTGCTGTAGGAGAGACCTTTCCCTACCTCTCAGAGCTCATCTGGCTCTTTTCTTTCTTTCATTTTCAAATTAGAGGCAGCAAAAGGACAAGCTTACCTGTCTCTCATCCCCTTTCCATACTTTCAGCTTTGATGTCCACCCCTCCTATGACGCCTGCTCTCTTGGGAAGGTAAAGGCAGTAGCTGGTGGCTGAGGCAGCTTCTGGCCTTGAGGCAGGCGGCACCAGGAGCGGCTGGATGGGAGGTAGGAGCCTGCGGCCCGGCCCCTGGCGTCTGTGGGCAGCCTGGTGGTGAGGGAGTTTGTGGCTCTTGCTTCAAGGAGGTGGGAGGCTGTGAGAGTCAGGAGTGCAAGGTGGACCTTGCCCTGGGGGCAGGACAGTGTTCTGTACACGGCAAACGTGTGTTCATACACACACATGTAAGTGTGAGCATGTGCTGTGTCATCCACAATAGGGTGTGTGCCAGCAACGTGTGCAGAGCCCAAATCCTAGCTGAGGGACTGGCTCATCCTGTATTTTGAGGCCTCAGTAGCATTCTTACCCAGAGGCCACATGTGGAGTTGATGGGGGTGTGGCAGGCCTTGCATGCAGGACAGCCCCAGCCCACTTGACTGTGTAAATCTGCTCTGTGGAGGGGGCAGAGGTGTCTCCAGCAGGGGCTCTGCTGTGCAGCGCGAGGCCTGGCAGTCCATGCAGCCCAAAGGGGCTAGACCTGCTGAGCCGGCACTTCAGAAGCATCCAGTCCTTGAGGACATTGTTCACAGGGAGAGGTTTTGGGTGCTGGTGCCCCCTCGCCTACTGGGGCTCGTCCCTGATGAGGGTCCAGCAAGTTGGAGAGGGGGCGGAAAGGGGGGATGAAACATAGGCCAAATTCATGTCCCAAGTCACAGGCCAAGCCCAGTGAATTTCCCTGTTCCCTGCCTCAGTTTACCTATTCAGGAAATGTTCTAGAGTACTGGGCAGGGTTGGCTCCAAAGCTGGGGTCAGGCGGTAACAAACAAAATTCCAAGCCAACCTCCTCCTCTATGCAAAGATCATTTCCATTACCCTGAGATGGGGTGAGTGGATGTTGGGGGTACAATGGTATTCTGGGTGGCCTTGCCCTGCCCAGGACCTCGTCTTCGGGGGTCTGGCCCACACCCGGCCTGCCCAAGGTCACCAGCAGTAGCAGTGGCACTTACATCTGTCCCAAGGTCTGGAGAGGGGAGAAGTGGGCAGCCTTACACCCTGGTGGGGACACTCACGATTTCTTTCTTTCTTGAAGAAACACGAGACCCTCAAGATTCATGTACTGTGTGATGGAGAGAAACAAATACCAACTGTTCCTCCAAAAATGCAATGTATTTTGTACTTTGTAAAGTATTAATTAAAACGGAGAAAAATATCATGTTGGCTGAGGGCGTCTGATTTTGTGCTGCTCCAGGGCCACATCTCATCTCTTTCCTTCTCCATTCCATGGTCGGGGAACATGGCCAGGGGCTGAGAGGAAGGCAGAACAACCTCCCCGTCCACACCCAGTGGCTGAGAGAGGACACATCCCCAGAGCGAGAGGGGCTTTATTAGTTACCTGATGCAGAGTAACGAGTTGCCCCAAATGCAATGGATTAAAATGATTGTTTACGTGTCACGGTTTCTGTGGGTTAGGAATTCGGGAGCAGTTTGAGCAGTCCACTCAGGGTCCCTCGGGAGGCTGCAATCATCTGAAGTCCTGGCTGGGAAGGGAGGATCTACTTCCCAGGTGGTTTATTCACAGGGCTGGCAAGTTGGGCTCAGCTGTTTGCAGGGAGCCTGTTCCTCTCCACATGGGTCTCCCCATGGGGCTGATTGAGTGTCCTCACAATACGGTGCCCGGATTCCCCCAGGGCAAGGGATTCAAGGACCAGTGTAGGAACCAAAATGGTTTTTTGGCCCCGAGCCTCAGAATTCACACGCCTCTGCCTCCACCATACTCTGTCACCATATAGCCCCGCTCTGATTTGACACAGGAGGAGAACACACAAGGGTGTGAAACCAAGAGGGCAAGGTCATTGGGGTCATCTTGGAGACCGGCTACTGTGCCCATCATTCCTCCCAAACCTCTGGCAGAGGCAGGCTTGGGGGTGAGGGGGCCTGCGGAGCAGAACAGGGCCTTGCTGGTGCATGGGGAGGATCCGGGGCTGGATTCCGGGCCACAAGGCCTCTGGCACAAGCCTGGAGCCCTGTGTGGATGTCACACCACCAGGAAGGTCCTTGGTGCTAGAAGCGCAGGAGCTGATGTCTCCTGACAAGATACCCTAGGGGCACGAGGGAGGGCTTTGTGCCCAGCGTCCCTCCCACAAGGGCTCTGGCATTTGGTTCCTGCCCTTTTGACAGGTAGGCATGGGGGATGCCCAGGCAGGACAGAGGTCTTGGACCTTGGACACCCTTCACTGCCCCTCTCTGACGTTTTCCATAGAGGGCCGGTGTGACCAAGGCAGTGCTGAAGACCTGAGCTTGCACTGAACCCCACCAACCTCCATTCCCACCTGTCTCACCCCTGCTCGCAGGAAAAGCTGACCTGGGGATTGAAGGGAGTGACAATGAGGATGAAGTTCACTCACTACCCTGAGCCCAAGAAAGTTCTGGATGCTGTGAATGCTTTCCTTTCTGGGGTCTTCAGACTACGCCCCCCTCATTCCTTCAGAGACCCCATTGGAGCTGGGACATCCACGGGGACTCTTGATTTCCCCCAAAATCTCAAAAGTTACAAAGACCTCCAGGGCCCGATCTCCCTTTCCCACCACTCACTCACAGTCACTGTCACTCGGGCGGTGCTGGACCTTGTGCCAGGTGCTGGGGACCCCGAGGAACAGGCTGTGGCCCCTGGACCTGCGTCTCTCTAGGAGGTGAGAAGACAGGGAAAGGAGCTATTCCAAGGAGTGCAAGGCCAGGCTAGACCACAAGGGTGTGCTGTGCCCAGGGGGAGGGAATGACCACTGTCCAGTAGTAGGGGGCAGACCAAGAAACCAGGACATTAGGGTTGAGCTTGGTAAGATGGGGACCCAGCAGAGGGAGGAGCAAAGGCGGAGAGGGCCAGAGGGAACCTTGGCTGGAATGGACGAGTGCGGCGGGTGAGGGAGGAGTTGATGCGGCAGGTAGGGGATGAGGCTGAAATGGAAGGTGGGTGATCAGGTCCGCCAGGGGCCTCACCCTCCTATAGGCCATGGGGAGCCACTGAGGACTTCCACGCTGGGGACCCAACTTAGCATCTGAGTGGGAGGCTTCGTTATGAAGAGGGCTGATAGGAGCAGGAAAGGGGAACTGCCAGGGTCCTGGCCTCAGTTCTCAGGAGGAGGCCCCTGGCTGGTTCTAGAGTCGTCCCTGTGCAGAGTTGGGGTGGTGGGGGCAGCGGAGTATCAGGGGACCAGCAGATGTCCAGCCAGCCCTCAGAACCATGACTGTGCCTCTCGCCCAACCAGGGCATAATTCCTCCTGGAGCAGCTCTGGCTGCTTGTGGCAGGTTTTCACCACTGCTCACATTCAGACCCCCACGGGGGTTACCCATGCCAGGACTCCACCCCCAAGTGCCTGATTCAGTTTCTCTTGGATAAAATATCGGTGTAAAACGTCCCCCACCCTCTCTCAAAAGGTAATGTAAAGAACTGGGCCACAGAACAGCAGCAACTGTGGTCACATGGCCCCCCGGGTTTATCATGTGATATTCCTCTGGGGGAGCAGGGGGCTCATGATGGTCAAAACGAGCTCTCCAAAGGGAATGTGCGGGATGAGATCGTGGGGGTGGTTGCACCACATAGACAATACGCTAAAACCACTTAATTGTACACTTTAAAATGGTCCTACATCATGTGACTCACATGTCAATGTTTTAAAAATATCGATGTGGTAGAAAAAGCAACAGGAATGGATGCTGGGCGTGAAGGATGGCCAAGAAAGAATGTGAGTTATTCTGACACTCTTGCGGGTTAAAGGAAGTCCCTATCAACATGGTGGAGGCAGCACAGAGAAGGAGGATGAGGACGGATGCAAGAACCGGGAGCTCCCACCTCGCAAATGTTGGTGGGGGAGCATCTCATTTGAGCTGTTTTTCCAGGAGCTCTGGACCTGAGCTGATCCAGCGGGAAGCTGTGCAGCGTCAGCGAGACCCAGGCCCATCTCTCACCCTGATGAGCATGCGGCACCAGGAGGGTCCTGTTGTCCCGGGAGAACCTCGGAGTGCAGGCAGAGCCTCTGAGGATCCTGTAGGGAACAGCCCCGCGTTGTTTTCAGGGCAATTAATACTCGGTGTCTTGGACTCAAGATCACTGAGCGTGTCATGAAATACGTGGTAAAAGTGTCCAAACTTAAAAAATTAAATGAAGGCACCAGTGATCCCACTCCTTAGGTATACACTTGAGAAAACTGAGAACACGTTCACACAGACACTTGTACCGAATTCAACAGTTGGTGGACATTTGGGTGGTTCCACTTTTTGGTTATTATGAATAATGCCAGAACTTCATGTACGAGTTTTACATTGGCCCAGCGTTTTATTTTTTTTGGATCATTCGCATACATCAAAACAATCAATCAGTAACCTCCCAGATGATTCTATCATACAGGCAAGGTTGTGAGGCCCAGGGTGAGGGATTGAATCTGCCCAAAGGAATCCCCTCATGAACATGGCCCCCAGAGCAGGCGGCCTCATCTTGATTTCCTAGTTTGAGGGCAGACTCATTAGAGGCAGCCTGCACCCAGATGCGCCAGCTGGAATGAACGCGTCCTTCTCACCACTGCATCCCCTGCACCTGGCAGCTCCTGGCGTACAGTCAGACAGGAACAGGGACCCTATCAGGCCTTTGCTTCATCTTCAGTGTTCTCCCGCTGTAATGAGGGTGGATGACTTAGCTGTAGAACAGCTTCCGGTCATGAGCCTGAGCCTGTTCAGTTTCCGTCTCTGAGGGTGGACTCACAAGGGCTATTTTTCTGATGGGCACAGATTCCTGTGCTTTTCTCTGGCAATTCAGCTGGCACCACCCTACCAGAGCGACAGCAAGACCAAGTCTCTCCGCTCCTCATGGGCAACCCCCACACCAGCTACATCCCACCTGATTGCCTCCCTAGCAAGACAATGGACTCCTGGTTCGAGGAGGTGACCACACTCTCGGGATTTTTCCTTTTAAACTTGACTGCTCAGCATGCCCTCAGTGTGGCCCCGAGAAAATCACAGCAAGAGGGACTCCAAGCACTGTCTCCAGCTCAAGCTCAATCTGGGCTGTTCCATGAGAAATATCAAGGTTGGTGTGGAAGAAAGGTTGGGTTTCTTGGTCGCCACAGCATGAGCGTCTGAGGGTAGCTGGGTGATGCACCCTGGGAGAGAGAAAGGCAAGTGTGGGCTCCTTGGGGGAGGGGATACATTCCTGGGGCTCAATCCTGGGGCAGGGCAGGCCCCAGGAGAATGGAGACCTCACAGAGCCACCCCAGTGCTGGGGGCCACCCCCAAGGCCATCTGAAGTGGTCTCTGGGAAGGTCAGGCTGCATGGTTAGGCCGAGGCAATGAGCAGCTCCCATGCTGCCCCTGCGGGGAGAACGGCCCTCAGAGTTGTGAGTAACTCTGCTGCTGGTCAGGAGGTGCTGGGACCTGACCAGGGCTGCCCATGAGGAGAGAGAACAGTGTGGATCTTCAGAAACGCAGCCCGAGTGTCTACCCTGTGCCAGGTGCTCAGCGAGATTGTCACCCGCTGTGCCAAGTCAGAGCACTCTTCCTGCCGCGTGGTTCTCAGCGTCTGACTGTGTCACATGAACACAGTGAGTGCACAGCAGGTGTTTCCTGACCTCGTGAAAATGCGAGCCAACCACATATTCAAGAAACAAGCATGATCAGGACAAGACTCTCCTGAGTGAGTCAGGGGTGGACCTGACGAGAATGGCAGGCCAAGTGTTTTGGATTCACTGATGTCAGGGTCTGTGTGCCAGCAAGAGACCCCCGTCCCCGCCAGAAATCATCATGGACTGGCAGCATGTACACCTGGCGGGTGCTCAGGGAACAGAAGACTGAGACCTATGCCCCTGGGAACGGCTATCCACTGAGGGAGATAATGGTGGCCACCGTGTGATGAGAGTCCCTCCACCTTCTCAGGCCACACCTGCCACTCGGGCTGTGCACTGGCCTCCTCTACAGACCCCAATACATGCAGAAGGACAGAGCCTGAGTGTAAGAAGTCAGGACAGCCAGAAGACACGTCGGAGTGGCCCATAGTCACTGCATTCAGGGTGTCCTCACACACTCGCTGAACTGACAGGAGCCCGGAGCCTGCAGACAGACTTTTCGCAGGGAAAAAAAGGATAAATTATAGCAACGAAGCTAATGGTGGAAACAGTTTCTGTGTCTGTGGGCCTGCCGAGGTCACAGGGAACCAACAGAGCCAGCGGCAGAGGGAAGGCCCGATGGAAACAGCCCCTGAAACACCAAAGTGCCTCGAAACACTCTGCAGTGGGTTTTTGAAAGATAAATCCTTATTTTATTTAAATTATACATTTTTACAAGTGTTTTTTAAAAATGCTTTTCACAATTTCAAAAGACATTATTAGAATCCAGCCTTCAAAGGAAATACTTAGGCCTGTGCGTGCATACGGTCGCGCGCAGGCACACACACGCACTCTCCGCAGTCTGTCTCTGGAGGCAACATGAGAACCAGAACCGGTGGTACCTCTGGGACAAGAGACGGGAGACTTAGTTTTCATAAGACACTTTGTACCAAGTACGTATGTTCCGTGTTCAAAAACATCAATAGCTTTGTTTAGAAGAACTGATTTAGTAAACAGTAATATAAACTACAATTTAAGAAAGAACACTTTAACACTGAAATGAGCCTTTTGGTCTAATTGCATTCTCCCCGGTATGAAAAACATTATTTTTCACTTTGGTGGCTGTGGTAAGGCACTCTAAATATTAAATATCCTGCTTTCTTTTAAATGCATGTAAAACATTCCTCCAAACGGGCCTCTGCAAACAGCTCCTGGCACGCCAGCTTTGTCATTTCAAATCTTTCCCCCTTGGGAGCCCCTCTGGGCCTTGTAGAGCCTGGCCTGTAGCTTCTGCCTCTCTGAGGCCCCGGGGGGCCTCTGTTTCTCTGCTCCACGTGCCCGTGGACAGCCTCTGACAGGGCCTCTTCCAGGGCACAGGGGGACTGGAACCCTTGGTCAGGCTGCCCCCTGCTTGCACAGGCTGCTCACTCACAGCCCCAGGAAGGAGCGCAGCGCCAGGGAGCCTGCAGCCTGAGAAGCTGCTGCTGGGCGCTCGCTCTGGCTCCTCACCACTACGCGCTCTCTCCTGATGCCCCGGCAGAGGGTGCGCTGGGGCAGGAGGAGGCCAGCTGGGACCTGGGAGGGGAAGCAGTGCCCAGGGAACTGGTCCTGGCCCAGCCGCACACTGGACGCTGCTGCCACATCAGGTAGTCTGCTCTGTGGGCACGCACTCACGCCCGTCCAGTCCAGCCTTACGCTCCATGGCAAATACCGGTCTTCCAGGCAACCGATTCCCAGGCACCCTCGGATGTTCTTGCCTCACACAAACAGCTCTCCTTTGTCTGCACAGAAAGGAAAAGGGTGGCTTGGCTGGGCTAGGCCAGAGGCAAGTCACCAAGAAGAGGAAGGGTCATGAGAATACGCTTTCTAGAACCAGGTACAAACAGAGCCCAATGTTAAACTTCAATTTCTACCAGGCATTAATGCCTCCTTTTGAAGGGAAAGGTATACTATCCCCAAACCAAAGACATGTGCAAGCCCAGAATGACGGTGTGTCCGTCACATGGAGAAGAGTACATGCACAGAGCTGTAGGCCCAGGAGGCTCCTGGACACGGCCCACTCTGCTCGCCCCATATGCACGCCCCTCACCCACAGTCATGGCCCACTCTGCTCGTCCCTTATGCACACCCCTCACCCACAGTCACATCCGACCACACCCTGCCCTCCACACGTCCTGAAGTCTGAGCACCCTCCAGTCCTGGTCATGCCCTAATAGAGGGAGACCTCCATCCGTCATCCCTTGTCTGGGTTTCCACATCTCGGGAGCATTTGGTCAAGGGACACAGGGTGACTGGGCACCTCTTTGGGCCGGGTCGATGTCTGTGTGCTGGGAGCTGGGACACGACAGTGAGTGAACACGTACGGTTCCTGTCCTCATGGGACAAGAGCTAGTCAAACAGTTAGAAAGAAACAAACGATCAAACCAATATATACGTGTTTACAAACTGTAAAAAGTGCCACGAGGGACAAGAACGGACTAAGTGCTCTAGAGGACAGTCCAGGAGAACAAATCTAGACTGGGCTCGGGAATGCCCACCTCTGGACGGGACCCCAGACCTGGTGGGGCAGCCTCCTGCTACCCAGCCTTCAGACCCCACTTCTGTCCACATCAGCTCTGGGCACTCCTTGGCACAGAGGCCCCATTTTACCACCTCCACCTGAGAAGCAGAAGAAGTAGACAAGACATGGAGAAGCCAGGACTAAAATAATCTGGCTGATTAATAAGGAATCCTTTTGTTCCCATCCATCAGAGCCCCTCTGGTCTGACCACCACCCTGGGGACTCCACCCTCAGATTTTACGTGTTTAATAGAACAATTCAGTCTGGCCCCCAAAAGGTTAGCAGATCTCAGGGGAAACCAACCAAGTCCAACTCCCAGCTGACCACATGCAAACGCTGGGCACAGAAGGAGAAATACCCAAGCTCTGATGCTCCCTCTACTTAGGACAGTCACGGCACCTGGAGGGTGGCTGTGGGGTCTCGGGGGAAATCTAGAAGCGGATTTCATTTCGGTGTGACCCAAAACGTCCACATGGCATGACAGCAAACAGAAAACAGTGTACTCTAGTTGAATATTTTGCACATTTCATATGGATTTCCAAGGATGTGACTCTGCACAGTTTAAGCCATAGATCATTGATACCTCCAGATTGAGTCCATAATGACTCTTAGTTTTTAAATCAAAATAGCTTTAGAAGAGTCTGGCATCCTCAAGACATTAGCATATGGAAGTGCTGACTCCGAGTGACGGTGCTGAGGGACTACCCCGGTCATCACTGCGACCGAGGGTGCTGTGCACACAGTCACCCCCCCACAGTCCACGCCACAGCCCGTGTGTGTTACAGGCCTGAGATCTGAACCTCAGACGACAACTGAAGGGCAGTCAGGACTCTGGGTCGGGGGGGCCTCTGGATAGTCCTCACAGTAGCGTAGGGCCAGAGAACACTAACGAGGATGACCCCACTCTGTCCCGGCCCAGACGCCTAAATAGAAAACAATGACTCACCAGAGATGAGTAATTGAGATTTACAAATTAACATTCTTAGGTGCAAGGAAATAGCGAATTTACGTGAGGATCCCCACAAAATGAAATTAATTTTCTTCAGTCTTACCAGTCAGGTCAACTAAAGAGCAGCAGACTGACCTGACAGTTACTGTGGTGGAACGGGAGAGGCAATCAAGGAAAGCGCACATCCGAGGGCGGGAGGCACTTGGGTGTCTGACGGCTTTGTAACTGGGCAAACCTTCAAGAACAGCTCCATTCCAGCCTTGGCTTTGATCATTCTGTCCTGGCACTTTGGAGAAATGGGGCATATTTCCCTCCACAAAACCCCAGGGTATCTGACAAATCAGCGTCCTGCCGTCCCTCATTCCTGGGTCGGGTCAGGGTTTGGGCTTGGCCAGGAGCGGGATGAGCCCCACACTTTCATTTCCCGATGGCTCTCCCGGGGATTCATCAAACCTCTGCTGGGTTCCCCAGCACCCTGACATTCTCGAGGGTCCACCTCCTACCACCGACTGGCATCCTCTTGAGAAAATTCACTTTCACATGAGCCCAACCACAAACCAAAGGAACCAAAAACAAAACTCCAGGATGAAAAAAGACACACATTATACAACTTCAAGCCAAACAACATCTGGATGAGCTGCTCACTGTAATTATCCACGCGGGGCGCCCCTCCACTGGATGGATGGACACTGAAAGCTGCCCACGGCTTAGGGTGAACCCAAGAGAGTGCAGCTCGGCCCGTCACTGGGGCAACACAGGCTTCGCCACTTACTGGTAAGGGGAGCAAAGTGGCTGAGTCCACAGCAAATGCAGGAAACCTGGACTTCTGGGTTGAACTCCATCAAGCTGAAGAGAGTGGGTGGAATCATTTCCGGAAGAGCGGTTTCCACTAGGTTTGTTCCGTTGCCAAGAATTCCGTAGCCTCAGACAAAAACATGTCCTTCTACATGACAGTAAAAACAGCGGTCAGTAAGTCAAACCAAGTGCAGCTCTCCTCACCAGGAATTCAAACTGCACCGCTCGGATGCTTTCGATACACAGGGATTGTTTTCTCCTCCTTGGTTGGCAAAATCACGTTAATGACACTTGGAAAAGAATCAGTTTCTTTTCTCCTCTTTTAAATTCTTACTCTTGGCGTATGTCAAGCAAACAAACCAAGCTCAGAATACAAACTTCCCACACCTGGAGGGCAACCTGGAGGGGCCTAGTCAACAAATCACCCAGAAACCCCATGTGAACACAGGAGAGCCTCAGAAGGGCAGTTATCCCCCTACTAACAGCTCTAAGTTTCACACTGACCAGGAGAGCAAGCCAAATATAAAACAACTTCTGGCCAGATGCTGAAAACTCTCAGAAATGATGTTTTGCTTATAAAAAGTGGAATACTCATCAGTGGTGCCAGATGTTTCATCCCAGGGGCATGGACCTCAGCGTCGAAACCCTAAGGCTCTTCTCCCTCTGTCTCTGTTTCTTGGTGCAGCCTCTCTGGAGAAGGCAGGGCCAGAGTCTCTGGCCCAGGCGACAGGAGGGGAGAAAGCAGTTCCTTCTCCACTCCAGAGGTTTACTACAGAATTACTAAGCTCTGGGCTAGTTATTTGTCTACAGAGAAACCAGGGCTACTATCGTTCTGTCAGGAACGTCACCCTCACCCTCTATTAACTGAACTCACTCTAACTAGGTCTTCCCACAGCCACGTTCCCTCCCTCAGGCTGAGGTCTGTGCCTGTGAATCCAACAGACACCGACCCTTCGCCATCGACCCCTCTACACCTTGCCAATGACCTGCCTGCAAGAGGCTCTCACCATTTCATACAGCACAGCCTGTGCCCCTACACGCCACATGCTTAACCGTCCCCACTCCTGAGAAGGGCAAGTATCGGGGGACATTCACCCGAGTCACAGGAAGGGTCCATACTGTTAGGAAGACAAACTTGTGAGAACTTGGAAGGATTCTGGTGAACGGAAAGAGCAGATAAGTGCCAGGTCATTCATTCACCCCACAAATATGTCCCAAACAGTAAACATAAGCTAAACATCTAACTGGTGATGGGAACATGAGGGGAAGGAAGAGACCCGGTCCCTCTCTCTGAGTTCAGTCTAGTGGAGGAGGCAGAGGTCAGCCAAAATTAACACCCAGTTAATCTGTGCTGACTGCAAGGATGGCAGGACAGGGGCCTCCGTGAGGGAACGTCAGGGAGCCTGATGTAGTTCATGGGCAGGAGCGGTCGGGAGGCTTCACTCTATCCACGTAGTCTGAGGGATGAGTAGGAGTGTGGAAGGGAGGGGAGAGCACGGTATTCCACGTAGGGGAGACAGCACCTGCACAGGGAGGGAAGGGCCATGGCCCACTGAGGGAGTTTAAACAAGGGCCGAGTGGATGAAGCCAGGGGACGAGGGGGAATATTTGCAAGACGCCAGTGGGGAGCAGGGAGGGCAGGTCATGCAGGATGCTGTAGACCACGGAAGGGTCTGGTCTTTATTCTAAGCACAATGGGGAGACGGTAAGGGTTCTAAGTAGGGAAGGGACATGATTCCTAGAGGGGAACGTGAGTGGACGTGGCAAACAGTGGAGAAGGAGCGGGGGGGGTGACGAGCAGGGGTTCACTTTTGGACCCACTGAACTCACAGTGCTTAGAGACGGCCAGGGGAAAACGTCAAGTGGCACTGAGAGATGTTCGCACCTCCGAACAGCAGGCTTGGCCTCACCAGCCAGCTGGAGAGTCCTGAGCACACAGACGGTGACTGCAACCACGGTGAGGGTGAGACCTTCTGAAGGAGAAGGCAGAGGAAAGGAGGAGAGCACAGTCCCGCCTCGGGGACCTCCGACATGGGAGGGCCTGGCCCAGGAGGAGAGCCAGGAAATGAGTCCAGAAGGAACGAGAAACGAAGAGAGCCCTCGGAGAGCCCAGTCACAGGGGCGAAAGGAAGACCGCTCTTCACCAAGATGCTCAGCACGTCACGGCCAATGTCAAACGCTGCTGAGAGATCAAGAAAGGGAAAGATTGGACAATGGTCTCCAGGTTCTTTATTATTGTTTTCAGCAACATGGAGGTCACCGTAACCCTAGCAAGAGCCATTCAGCAAACTGATCAGTGTGGAAGCTGAGTGGAACGGACAGAGGAATGAGAAGGAGACGAAGAAATGGGGACAGTAAGTCAATGCAGCTCCTGAGAACTCTCGCCTAGAAGGGGAGGCAGGAGGTGAAGCGAAGGGGTGGGACTTGGGGGAATGGGAGGATGTGGAGGGCTCCACACAGGGCCTCTTAAGATGGAAGACACCTGAGTCAGGTGTCAAGACTGATGGCGAGGGACGAGTAGAGAGGGAGAGGCTGAAGTTGTGGGGAAGAAGGCCCAGCAGATGGAGTGAGGCTTCTGAGGAACGGGGGGAGAAGGGATCCAGGGCACAGAGAGAATCATCAGCTTCAGCAGGAAGAGACACGCTTCCCCCACCACTATAAAGGGAAGGGACCCAGGGCGGGGACAGGTAGAGGCAAGTGTGCAGGAGTCCGAGTGGGAAACTGAGGGCTTTCTCAGCTGACGGCATCTGTTTCCCCTATGAAACAGGAGGCAGGTTCTTCTGCTGAGAGTGAAAGATGGGAGGGTCAGCGGTCTGGAGGACGAAGTGTGGCCAACTTAGCTTTCCAGCAGGATTTGATCTTGGTGCCTCTGCTGAGGGATAACTTTGGAAAGACAGATTCTAAGTGCTTTGGTGAAGACCGCGGCACACCAACGGTCCCTAAGTTGACTCAAAAGGAAAAGAGGGGTTTACTGACCCAGAAAGTGTACACCTAGGTGAGCGAGGCTGGCAGAGCTGGGGCCTGGCCTCTGCTGCCTGGCTCGCAGAGAGCTTCTTTACCTAACTGTGCTCTGGCAAGGGCCACTGGAAAGAAATCACTGTTGTCACTGACAGAGGGAGGCTCAGGCCACAGTCAAGATCATGGTTGTGGCAGGCTACTTCTATAATGGCCCCTAGTGAGCCCTGTCTCCTGCTGTTCACACCCACGTGTACTCCCCACCCTTGTGTGGGGGCTGGACCTAGTGACTTGCTTCTCACAAGCAGAAGGCCAGCAAAAGTGAAGGTGAGGTCACTGCCCAGATTAAATGAGAGGACACTGGCTTCTGTCTCACTGGCACTCCGTCTTACCCTCTCATTTGGTCACTCTGACGAAGCCAGCTGCCATGTTGGGAGCTGCCACATGGAGAAGCCTACATGGCAAGGAACCGAGGAAGGCTTGGCCAGCAACCATTTGCTGGACAACTACCAGCAAGGAATTGGGGCCCCTGCATCCTGCCAACAACCATCGGTGTGCTCCTGGAAGCAGAGCCTTCCCAGTGGAACCCTACGATGACTGCAGCCTTTGAGAGACTCAGAGCCAAAGACCCAGCTAAGCCCCCCCACGATGCCTCACCCACAAAATTCAAGTGGTACTTCTACCCACTGCTGCTGGCAGTATCAACTGATAAAACTTCTGGAAAGCAATTTAACAATACATACTGACAAGAATAAAAATATCCTACTCCTTTGACACTCCTGGGATTTATTCTAGAGCAATAATCCAAACGAAAGAAAAAGTCACGTATACACACAAGATAAATGTCATAATATCTCCAACGGCCACCGCACTCCGTCTCCAAAGAAGTATGCCACCTGACAACAGGGAAATGCTCATGTAATTTTATAATGAAATGGTTAAATTAATTATTAATTATGATAAATTAAATTGATGCTATATCATACAAATATTAAAAACTGTAACTGTGAAAATATTACCACCATGGAAAAATGCTTTATGTAAGTATAAATGATAAAACAAGCATATAAAACCACACCTATGCTGTGATTACTGTATACTAATGTGCACAAATGGGGGCCGGCCCTGTGGCGGAGCGGTCAAGTGTGCACGCTCCGTTGCGGCGACCTGGGACTCCCAGGTACTGATCCCGGGCGTGCACCGATGCACCACTTGTCAAGCCATGCTGTGGCGGCATCCCATGTGGAGTAGAGGAAGATGGGCACAGATGTTAGCCCAGGGGCAATCTTCGTTAGACAAAAGAGAGGGATTGGCATCGGATGGTAACTCAGGGCGAATCTTTCTCATCAAAAAAAAGGGCCGGCCCCGTGGCTTAGCCCTTAAATGTGCGCGCTCTGCTGCTGGCGGCCCGGGTTCGGATCCTGGGCACGCACCGACGCACCGTTTCTACGGCCATGCTGAAGCCGTGTCCCACATACAGCAACTAGAAGGATGTGCAGCTATGACATACAACTATCTACTGTGGCTTTGGGGGAAAAAATGTGCACATATGAACGAGGATTGGAAGAAAACAGTAGACAATGAACAAAGATGATTTCATCTGCTGGTAGGATTACTGAGGATTTCTACAAGATTTAGTCTTATATTAATGGCCCTCTCTTCAGACCAATATCAGAAACAAAAAGGTTAAATATACAAGCTTGAGAAAATGTGTCAATCATTCCTCCCTGCATTAATCACATTCTTCTCAAATCAGTGAACATCAAGCTCCTTTTAGGGGACACTTATTTTCTCTTTGAAAGCCTCACACAGTTTCCTGTCTCTGCTGAGAGAAAGGCTCACAGCTCCTCTGCTGAGGGGTGGCTCTAATCCTCCACCCAATCCTTTATTGATTCCTTTCCATGGGAGCTGGGGATGAGGGAACTGGGAAGGGACAAACAGAACAGTGTCCCCAGGAAGTGATAAGAGAGGTAAGAGTCAAATGAAGGCAGGTGGTTCTAGCCCATGAGAGCCCCACTGCTCACAGCTCCAGACTGCACCATCCCAAGGAGGTGTAAGGTCCACTACCTGTTTGCCCAGCTGGGCCCCATCCATCAGAATAGACTTCTCCTTTATCCGTTAGGAACAGACTATGGTCCTGACCACAAGCGATCTATCAGACAAACAGAGGGAAGGTTGATGAGAAGAAATCTTTGGCAGCCCAGTGTCCTGCTCAAAGGACCCAAAGCACGGGAGCATTCCCTACTGCTCCTGAACCTGAGGGGGCCAAGTCCAGGCAGGCTGCCCCACACAACCTCTACTTCTTATTCTTTCTCACTCCACTGCAGCCTGGTTTCTGCCTGCCCCTCCACTGATGCGGCTCTTGCTAAAGGAAAGGGCCAGATGTCCTAAGGAGAAGACCCAAGAGCTCCTCCATCCCAGTCCATCCCTGAAGAACCACTCCCTTCTCCACAAGCCTTTCTCTTCCCCATCTCTCTCTTCTGCCTCTCCCATAGCTTCCAGTCTTGCTCCCTAGCTCAGCCTTACTCCTTACCCTTCAGTGTTGGAATCCTTCTCCAAGGTCTGTCTTCTGCCCTCTTCTCTCCTCCTCTTCACACTCCCCTGGGAGGCTGCATCCGTTTCCAAGGCTTTCTCTGTCACCTGTACACTGCTATCTCCATTCCCAACAACTTTACTGAGTTCCAGACCTGCTTTTCTAACTGCCTAATGAAAAGCACCGTTTACTAAATGCTTATTATGCCAGGCACTGTGCTAAGTCAATAACCAAGAACACCTACGAAGAAACTGAATCTCAGAGAAGGTTGGTAACTTGACCAAAGTCATCCAGTTAATATGTGGGGAAGCAGGGACTTGAATTCGCATCCATGGGACTTTCAAGTCTGTGCAAGACGCACTATACTCTACTGCATACTAAAAACAATTTCACTCTCTACCTCCTCCTTGCTTCTCTCTCCCACTCAACACGAGCCTCCTCCTCTAGGACTTCCCCATCCGGGTTGAGAACATCAGCAGCCACTCATTTGCCAGTGGAGTCAGGCTCCATTCCCTCTAGCTCACTCCCTGGACCTCTTATCAAGCCCCAAATCTGGTCAATCCTCCTTACATGTCTCTCCACATGTCCCTTCTCCCCACGCCTTCCCAAGTGGCCTTCATCACCTCCTCCCCCAACCCTAGAAAACCCTGCATCGCTCACTCTCCACCTGTCTTCCAGCCTATGCCACAGCACTCCCCTGTAAGCATACCAAACTCCAGCCACCCCACATGCTCTCAGCAGTTAAAGGCTCCACCTGCCACCTCCCCTCTGCCATGAAACCTTTCCCACCACCCATTCCTGGTCTATCTGGTAAATTCCTCTGTCACCTCCTCCACGATGCCTTCTGTGCCTTCCATTCCATCCCCGGAAGACTTAATGACTCCCCTTTGCTACTCTTATAGCACTTTCGGTATGCATTCATTTATGTATTTAAGTATTGATTATAGATATCTACCATGTGCCAGGAACTGCCCCAAACATGGGAATAAATGGTGAACAAGATAAAGCCAGCCTGAAACACACACAGAGCCTGGGCACACTCAGGTACAGCTAGTTTTTTCAACTTGTCTCTCCCACTAGAGTGTTTTCCCCCCAAACCTTATTCAAGTTGGTACCCCATGTTCCAGTACTGAACATCCTGGCCTACAGTAGCCAGGCGACCATTTGTATAAAATAATTTATTAATTCAGAAAATCCGCCTAAAAATTTCCCATCACCCCCCCCTAGTTTCCCCCTTTCAAAAGTGCCCCAAGGGGCAGAATGAGTAGCTCTCAGCCCACGCCTCTTACCTGGACCACCTGTCCATCGAAGGCCTGCGTTCTATGGACTTTGTGACTTCCGCTAATGGCTGAGGGCCATCTGGGGAGAAGCAAGACATATGGTCACGGTAAGCATTGTGGGGTTCTGGCCTCTCCTCTGTCATTCCTCACTGGCGGCCCCATACACACACATAGTAACTGTTAGGGAAACTCTCTAGGTCAAAAAGAAGGCAGAGTTAGACACAGGTGCAAAGGTAAAATAATACAAACTAAATCGCTTGGTGATTTTAATATGCTGCCAGAGCTGAGACTGGTGTTTAAACCCACCAGCATAACGCGAGGAACTAGAGGGAAATTTTTTTAAAGACCAACAGAAATAGAACTGAAACAGAAATTTTTGAAGTTAATCAATTTGGCTAAAAATAAAGAAGGAATCCAAAGAAGGTCTAGCCATCCCAATCAATGCTCATGCACCTGCCCTCCCACCAGGCTGATGCACGGAGCTCCCCCTGAGATGGAACAACACTCTCCACAGCTCTCCGTGGAGGCTCACTGCTCCTCTCAGGCCTGAGGAACCTTGCTTGGTACTGCTCTGTGACTCTATCACACAGTAATCACTCCAGAGATGTTTAATGCTCAACACAACTTGGGGAGGGGTAGTCCTTGTGGGAACTCACCTGTAAGGTTCATTTTCCACCACCTTCCTTCCACATTGTCCGTAATAGCTGTTTGCCAGGCTGAAGACTAAAGAATACCACCACCAATGAAATCAGTTCTACAGGTGTGTGGAACCCAAGAATGTCAGGACTGGAAGGGGGTCTGGAAAGTGGTCCTAGTCCAACTGCTCACCCAACTGCCACTGGGTTTCCTTCTCCAATATTCCCAGCCAGTGCAGGCACACCTCCAGGCATGCTGGGGTCCAGACATGCTGCAACAGGCTGGGCCACCTGTACTTTCCCTCTGCTTCTCCTCTGGGCCCTCGTTCTGCCTCTCAGGAATTCCATGAGAGGCGAGCACCTCCTGTGAAAGGACTCAGCACCCCCTTGTCTTGACATGAGTACAGCCATGTTTGGCCACTCCATTGACCTACAGCCACCAGCACAAAAAGAAATATAAAAGCTGCTTTCTGAGTGGTGGGAACTGGCCCTTCTCCCATGAACATAGTTGCAATGTGTAAAAATTTCAAGGCCCTCGGGCGCCGCAGCCTGGGCCTGACTGACCATCTGTGCTGGGCTGGGACGATAACCACAAACCAATGCACGTACACAACTACTGGGCTGCGACAACAGCCAGGGTGCTCAGTGCATGTACGCCACTGATAACCTTTTGTGCATGGAAACACTGAATGCTTGCTCTGTAAACTCTGTAACTGCTTATATAAACTGCTGGAAAGCGAGGCCTGGTGAGAGTTCCACTTGTGGAAGGGACGCCTTGCCCAGGACGTGTGATTCCCACACACCCATGTCGATTGACAGGACTCTCTCGGTACTGGGGCGTGGATGTTGTGAGTAATGGATTTATTGTGAAGTAATTGATCTGATGTGTTCTCTTTTCGGTCAACCTGGTGTTTCTCTTTCCGGTTGCCTTGTGTCATTTCCCTTCAGTCGATCTGGTCGAGCCAATGTTTTTCCATTTCTGATCGAGCCAATGTTTTTCCCTCTTATTATATGACCTATTCGAATCTGCCGCTATCTCAGCTGATCAGGGGTTTCCCATTCTGATGGAGCTGGTGTTTTTCCCTCTTATTATTTGACCTATTCTGATCTGTTGGAGGACTACCGCCTTTACTATCCTCTGTATAATAAAATATACCTTCAGTCCATTTGTTTGGAGTGGAGTTTCTTTTACGTCTCCAATCGAATCCCCCGAACCGCTCATAACACCCCATTCCTTGCACCTGTCACCAGGTTGCCCTCAAGGCCAAGTCCCCTCTGGAAAGAGTTCCTAAACACCACCTTCGGCTTTTCCTACAAAGAACCCTAGCCAGAAAATGAAATGTGATGAATTTCATCAAGTTGGCCTTCCCTGGAATAACCACTTTTTTGGAGACGGTCGGGGTTACCCAGGAGCCTGGACTCTGAAAGCCCCGCGTCTTGGAGGAAGTGTTAGCAAACAGGCTTCTCTCAGTACAAGGGAAAAGCCGTTTACACACGTAGCCCAGCTCAGTGACTTCACAACAAAGGCAGGCGTTGATGAGGCTGCCTGGTGTGCACTGTCATGTTTACATATACCTCAGATTTCCCAAGAACCACAGAGAGCAGAGAACAGAAAAGAGTCAGCCAAGTCTGCCCAACATAGTCTCTTGAGCCATGCTCCTGATTTGCTCGGGAAATTCCAACAGCCTCACAATCAGATGTGGGTCAATCAAATGGGCCACTTCAGGCCCTAGGGCAAGAAAGTGGTCCCCCCACCATCCATCAATCTTGAACAGGTCAATTCACGTCCTTCACCGTCTTGTCAGGACGACAGTGGGCGCTGCCAAAGGAGACCTGTAGCACCTGTGTCTCCTGAGGTCTGTCCAGAGGCAGTGGGACGGGTGAGAGCTCCAAAACACACGCGTCTCCCCTCGCTGAAACAAACACAACCAGGGCGAGTGCACTGACGCAGAGTCAGAGCACTTCTAACATGAGAGATGACACTGCCCCACCCCTACATTGTTACACAGTGAGATCGGAATGACTTACTCAAGCCACATAAGTTAGTGGCACAGCAAGGACCAGAACCCTGGCCCCCAAGTCCAACCCACTGCACCACACTGCCTCCATGACACATGGGGTTACTGAAAAGCATCCTTAGTCTTATTAAAGAAAGCTCTTCACATGTCATTTCACACCATTTGAATTTTTCAGGAAAGTAAAAGCAATAGCCACTTTCTGCAATAGCCACTAGGATTTCTCAGTATGGTGAAAAACAGCACATGTTATATGACACCACTTCTAATAAAGGAAGCAAAAAGAATACATTTGTAGATGCATTTGCTCGCACATGCATTACATCTCTCCAGAAGGATAAACAGGAAACTGTTAACACAGGTTGTCGACAGGGAGAAAAATCATGATCCTGGGAGGACAGAGGTGGAAAGCAGACTCTTCATCATATGTTCTATGGCGCCATTACGATTCTAAATTATGCAAATATGTTACCTATTCAAAATAGAAAATTTTAATTTTTAAATAAGCATGTAAGATGAAATGTTGTCTAGAAGTCACTCTAAAGAGAAACTTGGGGCCGGCCAGGTGGCGCAAGCGGTTAAGTGTGCGCGCTGTGCTTCGGCGGCCCGGGATTCGCTGGCTTGGATCCTGGGCGTGCGCCGACGCCCCACTTGTCACGCCATGCTGTGGTGGCGTCCCATATAAAGTAGAGGAAGATGGGCACAGATGTTAGCTCAGGGCCGATCTTTCTCGGCAAAAAGGAGGAGGATCGGCATCGGATGTTAGCTCAGGGCTGATCTTCCTCACAAAAAATAAATAATAAAAAATAAAGGAATTAAAGCAGAAACTTATTGTTCTTTATAATCCTACTGGAGAGGCCAGATTGGTCTATGTATGGAATTCCTCTGACAGGTTTTAAACAATGAACTTTTGACTATTTACAGTGGAGTCTGGAGTTGAGGAGAAGATCTGCAAACGCACTGGTTCTCAACATACTCCTCACTAATGACCCCCTATCTTCTCCTATAATCCTCATCTTTAAAAACATCTCATCCACCAAATAAATGGCATTATGAATGTTATAATAATATACTTGCCCATCCATATTCATCAGTGACTGATATAATTTGCAGACAGAGCTTTTGATCTGCATGAAATAACTGGTTTATCACAATGAGATGATGTGATTCTAGGCAAAATCAAAGAAAATGGACAATGTTGTTAGCTCATATTAGTAGCTGAAAATATGAAGTACTTTAAAATACTGACAAGTGATTCACATCCCCCATTACTATCTGCATGGACCCCTAAGGGCCTGGGAAAAGTTAATATATAACATTGAAAGGGAAACTGGCTCTAGGTCCAACTACCTATTGACAGGAAATACAGAGGACAGAGGATCATGTCAACCAGCACCACAGGGATGCATTCAACAAACTGAAGACTGGAAAATTCTATAGAATAAACAATGAGATTTCTTCGTTAAATGCATTTCAAGGATAAAAGATTCAAACAGACTTAAAAGACTATAAAAGTCTTCTCAACCACTTGCAATGTCTAGACCTTATCCAGCTTTTGATTCAAATAAATTTTTAAAAATAAAATAAAAATCTATTGACACTTATAAGACAACTGTCAGTTTGAACACTGACAAACTATTTGATATTAAGGGATTACATTGTTAATTATTTTTAGGTGTGATGCTATACTTACCAGTCTTTTCAGTCCTTATGTTTTTAGATATGTACTGAAATATTTATGAATGAAATCAATTTTCTTATGATTTGCTCTAAATTTGCTGAGGGAGAACATGGGGGAAATGTGTAAAACAAGATCGTCATGAGCTGATGATGGTGGAAGCTGGTGATGGCCCATGCGGTGCATTATCTTATTCCATCCACTTTTGCATATGTCTACAATCATTCTTAACAAAAGGTAAAAAGAAATGTCATTTGGCATCGTACAGCCAATAAAGACTTCAATACTAAGGGTAAAAGGATTCTGATATGAAATTCAGTGAAAAAAGGCAGAAAACAAAATATACGCTGTGATCAAAATTCTATAAACAGACATTTGCATACAAATGAGGGAAGAGGGAAAAAAATGAAAAGAAAGATTTGTCCAGTATGTATTTCTGGGTAATTCCCCTTTATTTTAAAAAATGTTTCATATTGTCCTCATCATATTGATTGACTCGTGTCTACTTTTGCAAATATCATAAATCATTTCTAACATTTTATAATCCAATTTCAAATATCTGGAATAAAGCCTCCATCTTAAGGCTTTCATTGAATTTTTTGCCCAGACCACATTCTAGGCACTGTAGAGTGCCTCAGGATATCTCAAGCTAGGAAACAAAGGTCATCACTCTGGGGCCAAAAAATAACATCCCTACTTATCAGCAAAGGACCTTTACCAAACAGGCTGAAAATAATCTAGTCCAGATAGTTCCAAACAATGTGCCTTTCAAGACTCCATCTATGTTGTTGTTACGGTTTGCTTTATGTCATCAGATTCTTGAAAATCAGAGGGAGCTTCCTCAGCAAATCACAGCAGAAAAAGCCAAGGCGAGAGCCTCAATTTTCTCTTTTCGGCTCCTGTGAAATCCAAACTGAGAATCTCTGTTGAGTTACATCTACCAAACTTTCGTCCCATCCTTAGCTTTAGAGGACAGCAGTGTGAATCCATGGCCACAGGCGGCAGGTGAAATCTGAAAAAAAGTTCCCATAAAGCATTCACTGATCTGGGACGTCCAGTTTTTCCAGCAATAAATGGCAGCTTGTTTACCCATTCCAAGAACACACACTATTAACACAGCAACCAACACTTATGGAATGTTTGCTACATGCTAAGTGCTTGAGATGCACTATCTCATTTCATCTTCACACTCACCCAAGGATCTAGTTATCAGATCCTCCCCATTCACCAAGACACAGTCTCGCAAAGCAGTAAAGTTGAACATTACCTTAGTTTGAATCTTGGCAACACCAGAGGGTCTACAGCTGGTAGACCCTGACCAGTTGTGTGATCTGAAACAGACTGCTTGACCTCTCTGTGTCTGTTTCCCTCTATGTGAACTGGAGTTGAGAACAATATCTCTCTTATTGGGTTGTTGTCAGGACTAAATGAGTTAATAGAGCTAAAGCCCCTACAGTGAATAGTACTTGACTTAATGTGTAAGAGCGACGGCACGTACTCACTATCATTACTGGTGGTAGTAAGAGGAGTAGTCGATAGAGGAGAAAATCGAGGCTCCTAGAGATTAAGTAACTTGTCTAATACAGTCACGCGGCTAAGATGTGGAGGCTGTCTGATTCCAGAATGCACCCTCTTGACCCTGATACTGCACTGTGACATTCTCAAAGCCCTGCCATGAAGAAGCATTCATACCACAGCCACAGCGAAAGTGACACATTCACAGCCCAGTGACTCTGTTGGGTGTTTCACCCAAACGCGATGTGATGTTATCAATCCTCACTTTCACTGGCCACATGAGGAAACGGAGGATTTGGTAGGGCTGAAGCCAAGGGCAGCCTGGCTTTAGAATCAGCTCCTTTCCCATAAAACCCAGAGTGAGCACCTTCCCGGGTGGCCTGGGATAGTCCTAGCTTACACCTGATGTCCCAACGTTCACTCTCGAACAAACTGGACAACAAATTCTACAGTGACCCAAATGACGCCCCACTGTCCCTTGGCTGTTTACAGTTTATCACAGGCCTCTGTAGTCAATCTCAGAGACTATATATAAACCTAATCCTTAGGAAAAGCCAGCTGACCAATAACGAGCAAATGTGAAGAATTTTCTTGGCGGGGGTGCCGGCCATGTGGACTAGTTCCCAGTGAGTGAGTTCGGCGCGCTCTGCTAGGGTGGCCTGGGTTTGGTTCCAGGATGCAAACCTACACCACTTTTGGTGGCCAGGCTGGGGCTGCGACCCACATACAAAATAGAGGATGACTGGCACATGTGTTAGCTCAGGGTGACTCTTCCTCAGCAAAAGAAAGATTTTCTTTTTACTTGCAGCATGGCCTGAGGAAAGCTAGCTAAATATTTCCTTTAAATTTGACGTGTTGGTGACTTGTTTAATCAAGTCATCCCAAAGTGACATATCCCTCCTTTTTCCCTGTGATATTTTCTCTCCTCACATTCACAGGGAACATATACACATGCACCCCTGTGTGAGTCAAAAAGCTCAGTTCCCTGGCCTTTGGGAATGGCTTGGGTCCACAGAAACGACCCACTGGGGAGGCAGGAGCCAGCCCCTGACCACACGGCAGGAAACATAGAAAAGAAGCGAGTCCACAGAGGATGCCCAGCACTCTATGCTTTCTCTCATTGCTTGTGGTAGCTGTTGATTCAACACTCAACAAATACTTGGTGAGCACCTACTGTGTTATTAAATCTGCTAGTATGGGAAAAGGCTTCGAACAACACCTGACACAGAGTCAGCATTCGGTAATGTGTGTTATAATAATGTGCCAGCGGAGCACTTCCAACTATGGTGGAGTGAAGAAGTTAGTGAAGCTCTCACCAAAAAAGAACTGCAAAACTGGACAAAATTATTTAAAAAACACCACTTCACGGCCTGGGAAATCAATAAAACACAAAGAAACTGAGGAATTATTCACAGAAGACTGTGAGAACTACAGGTAAGAACAGCTGGAGACTTCAGACTTCCTGTCTTGTGTTGTTCCTTCCGCCCCAGCTCAGTTAGCACAGAAGTTTGAACAGGACAGGGCTGGCCATGAAAACCTTCAGCTTTGTTGCCAGAATGCACAGACCTTCATTGGATGCTGAAACTGGAGGGTGCAAACTCATGCCCATCAGCAAACTAGTAGGAAACAAACAAGTAAAATGCACAACTCGACGAGCCTGATTGCAATGGTGATTGGGGCAAGAGGAGAGGCAGACCAGCCAGAAATTTCATGGGAAAATGCTAGAAAGGAGAGAGCGACAGAAGCCTCTGCCCACATCCACGGCTTTCTGAGAAACTGCACAAATGGACAGATGAGACCTGAGCACCGGTGGAAAGTAAAGATGAGGAGACTGGAGAACAGGCTGAACTTTGATGTGGTTCCAACCTACAGACAATCAAAGGTAGAGGGTAGAAACCTTAGAAGCTCAAGTTGTTTGAGCACAACCTCTGCCCAAATCATTGGCTGACCACAAAGGGATGCAGACTGGGGGCAACCCTCAGGAAGTCAGGCTAAAAAAATAAGAGGAACCGAGCAAAGACATCAGTGGCCACGCACAGCCCAGGAGGCTGAGGCTATAGATCAAGTCCATAAAAATTAAAAAACAAAACAAAAGAAAAAATCCTCAGCATGAAAAATATCAGAATCCAAAATTGTTATAATATATCATGAAAAACTCCAGTTTTTAACAAAAAAAAAAAATACAAGAATTAAGAAAGAGTGACATATACCAGGGGGAAAAAAGCAGCCAACAGAAACTGACACGCAGTTGACCCAGATGTTAGATTTATCAAAGATATCAATGAACTGTTTTTCAAAGACTATTTTAAGACCATGTTAAAAAACCATATGAATACATGATGACAATGACTTGACAAATACGGACGCTGAATACAGAAAAACAAACACAAAAATCCTAAATAGAAATTTTAAAGTTGTAAAGCAAAATAACAAAATAAAGAATTCACTATATAGGCTCAACAGCAGATTTGAGATGGCAGAAGAATCAGTGAACTTGAAGAAATAGCAATAGAAAGTATTCATTCTGAAAAATAGAGAAAAAAAAGACTGAAAAAGAAAACGAATGGTGCTGCAGAGACCTGTGGCACAACATCAATTGTATTAACAGTCAGGAAATGGGAGTCTCAGAAGGGCAAGAGAGAAAGAAAGTAGAACAAAACACTTATAGAAAGAATGGCAGAAAACCCACCAAATTTTATGAAAAAACATAAATCTAAGATCAAAGATGCTCAACAAAACACAGTTAACCTGTTAAAAAACAAACTCTGGAAAGCACCCAAAGAAAATGGACTCATCAGGTACAAGGCAACAACAATCAGATTCACGGCTCACTTCTCATCAGAAACTACGGAGACCAGAAACGAATAGAATGACATATTCAAAGTCTGAAAGACAAAAACTGTCAACCAAGCATTAATTCTATATCCAGCAAAATTACACTTTAAAAAAAATTGAAGCTGGAATAAAGACATGACCAAACAAAGACTGACAGAATTCACTGAGAGGAGACGCGTCTGAACAAGAACTAAAGAAGTCCTTCAGGCTGACAGGAAATGACAGCAGATGGTCAGTAACAATCACAAGAAGAAATGAAGAACATCAGTCAAAGTAATTATAAAGGTAAATATAAAACACTGCACAAATATATTTTGTCTATCTTCATCACTTAAGAGATTTAAAGGACAATCGCACAAAATCATAATTATAAATTGCTTTGCTGGGCTTCAAATGTAGAAAGATGTGGTATAGATCACAACAACCACACAAACGAGAGAGGAGGAAATGGAGCAATGTTGAAACAAAGTTAGTTTCCTCAGGATTAGGTCACTATTAACCTGAAGTAGATTGTGATAAATTAGGACACATATTTTAATCCCAAGAGCAACTACTAAAAAAACAAACAAAATATAGTAAAACACCAAACAAAGGAATTTAAAAAGTCCGCTAGAAAAATAACTATTAACCACAAAAGAGGGCCTCAAAGGAAGAGCAGAGAGAAAAAAATGACATAAAGAAACAGAGCAAAATGGCAGATGTGATCCGACCACATCCGTAACTACATTCAAAGGACATGGATTGAGCAATGTCGGTGAAAATAGTGGAGCAACAAAAACACTGGGAAACTGTCAGAATCCACTTTTCAAAACTCTGACAAAGAACCAAAGACTTCAAGCAATCTGGGGGATGTTTACTCCAGGAAAGCAGCTGACTCTCAGTCAGAACAGCAAGCTTGGTCGCATTTTAATCTGACCTATTCCCATCCACCTCTCCTCAGCTCTGCAGGAGCCCTCAACACAAACAGCTCACAATTTCAGTGGAAATCAGCAATCTGGCAGCCATGGGGGGAGGCAGAAAAGGATTGGAACAACTGCAAAGCCCCACTCCCAGAGAACTCGCGTTTCATCTGTCTGGTAGTGCCCTGCAAGACCCCATTAACAAGGCTCTATTTTTCTGACCTGATGCAGATATCACCCAAAACAAACAGCCTTTCCTCCTGGAGTGTCTGTTGAAAACAATGAGAGGCTAATAACGAACATTAAAGCTGCCTGGGTGGTGCATAATAGTAGGAGCAAACAATATAGATTAACCCAGAAACTATCAACCAACTTGACCTGACATCTCTAGAACACTGCACCCAAACAACAGCAGAATACACATCCTTTTAGAACACACAGGGAACATTCTCCAGGATAGACCATATTCTAGGCGAAAAAAGAAAGTCTCAATACATTTAAAAGGACTGAAATTAAAGTATGTTCTCTAACCACAACAGAATGAAATTGGAAATCCACAAATAAAGAAATTAGGAAAACCATCAATATTTGGAAAGTAAACACTTCTAAATGACTCCAGGGTCAAAGAAGAAATTCCAAAGAAAACTGAAAACTACTTGAAGGTAAATGAAGACAGAAGAAATACAACATATCCGAATTTATGGGCTGTAGCTAAATAGTGCCTAGAGACAAAATTATAATTTTAGCTTTAAACTTTAGTTTAAAGCTTGTAATGTAGCTTTCAATACCTACATGACAAAAGAAAAAAGATCTCGACAATAGCCAAACCTTCCACCTTAAGAAACTAGAAAGAGCAAACTAAACCGAAAGCAAGCAAAGAAGGGAAATACTAAAAATACAACTAGAAATCAATCAAACAGAAATCAGAAAATCAATAGTGAAAATCAATTCAACAAAAATTTGGTTCTCTCAAAACATTAATAAAGTTGACAATTCTTTAGCTAGACTGACAAAGGAAAAAAGAGAAAATACAAATTACCAAAATCGGGAACTAAGGAAAGAAGATTACTACCAACGTACAGAACTGTGGGAGATCAGAAGTGAATACTAGAAACAACTTTATGCCAACAAATTAGATAACTAACAAGAAAAAACACATTCCTAGGAAGACACAAATTACCCAAGCTGACTCAAGAAGAAATCGAAAATTTTAATGTGCCTATAACAAGCTTAAAAAAATTAAATTAGTAATAAAACAAGCTCTTCTTACCAAGGAAAGTCCAGACCCAGATAACTTACTTCACTGGTAAATTAACCCAACATTTACCTAAGGAATAACACCAATTCTTCACAAACTTTTCCAGAAACTCATTCTATGAGGCCAGGAATATCCTGATACCAAAACCAGTCAAAGACATCACAAGAAAAAAATCCTCAATAAGATGTTAGCATAACCAACCCAGTGGAAAAAGGATTATTGTCCAAGAACAAGAGGAATTTCTCCCAGGAATGCAAGCTGGTTTAACATCCAACAATCAACTAACGTAATATATCCTACTCACAGAATAAAGGACAAACATCACATGATCACCTCAACAGATATACAAAAAGCATTTGACAGAATCTAGTCCCTATTCAGGATTTTAAAAAAGAAAAGAAACTCCGCATAAGGTAGGACAAGAAGGGAACTTCCTCAACTTGAGGAAAGACATCTGTGAAAACCTTACAGCTCGCATCACCCGCAATGGTCAAAGACTGAATGCTGTCTCCCTAAGATCAGGAACAGAACACGGACAGCACTTCAATTCAACACTGTACTGAAGGCTCTACCCAGTGCAATTAGGCAAGAGAAAGAAACAAAGGCATGCAAATTGGAAATGAAGACGTGAAACTGTCTTGATTCACAGACAACCAGACAACACCATCCTGTATGTAGAAAATCCTAAGGAATACACAACAACATATAAAACTAATATACAAGTTCAGCAAACTCAAAAGATAGAAGGTCAATGTACAAAAACCAAAGGTATTTCTATATACTAACAAGGAAAGCTCCAAGAATTAAGTTGAGAATACAATTCTATTCAAAATACCATCAAAAAGGATAAAATGCTTAGGAATAACTGTAACAAAAGAAATGCAAGAGTTGTATACTGAAAACTACAAAACATACTTGAGAGAAATTAAAGACCTACTTAAATGAGAGATTCTACGTTCATGGATTGGAAGACAAAAGAATGTTAGAGGGCATTTGTGCCCAAATCAATCTACAAATTCAACATAATCCCTACCAAAATCCCAGCAAGTACTTCTGCAAAAACTGACAAGCTAATCCTAACATTTATGTGGAAAATCAAAAGACTCAGAATAGACAAAACAATTTTTAAAAACAAGAACAAGCTGGAGGACTTACATTTCCCAATTTCAAAATTTATTATAAAGCTACAGTAATCAAAAGAGCATAATTTTAGCATACGGTTAGACATATAGATCAACGGAACAGAACTGACAGTTCAGAAATAAACCCTGACTGTTTACAGGCAACTGACTTGGACAAAGGTGCCAAACAATTCAATAAGGAAAGGATAGTCTTTCAACTAATGATCCTAGGACAATGGGATATCCACATGGAAAAAGGCCCCTACCCCACACCATACACAAATACCAGGTCAAATGGCTGGCTCATAGACCTAAACAGAAGAACTAAAACTATGACGCTCCTACAAGAAAATATAGGAAAACTATCTTTGTGATCTTGGGTTAGGCAAAGACTTCTTACACATACCAAAAACACAATCCACAGCAGAAAAACTGATCAACTGAATTTCATTAAAATTTAAATATTTGTCTCTTCAAAGGACACTTAAGAAAATCAAAAGAAAAGCCGTGGGCTGGCAGAAAATATCCGCACATATCATGTATATGATAAAGGACCTCTATCCAGCACACATAAATAACTCTTACAACTCAATATTAAGGAAAAAACAACGCAACTTGTCATTCCTCTGGAGCTTCAATGCCCCGTTTCTCTTGATCTCCCCTTTTCAGTTCAAGATCACTTGTTACCCTTGACAGACAAGTCAGAAGCCAAACTGGTCCAATCTGCTGCTTTTTCATCCCGCATCGAGATTCCCACAAGCATCCCCAACAAGAACCTATCCCAAGCACCTCGTTTTGCTCTTCTGACTGTTGGCTCCAAGAGAAGCTGCCGCAGGTCGCCCTCTGCTGCCATCTTTTCAAACCTGAGTCAAGGCAGACGCCTCCTGTGCAAACACCCTAGTGTGTGCGGACCTCCGCTCCTCCTCGCTCATCCCTGTACCTGCTCCAGTTAACGCTTCCTTTCCCTCTGGCCCACCGACTCCAGCCGGCCCGCAAGGTCCCAGAGCTTTTGCAGCCGTCTGTCCTAACATCAGAACTTCCGGGGCCAACCGCCCGAGTGCTGATCCCACTGTACCTCCCCCTACCAGCTGTGGGGTCTGGGGCCTGTCCTTTGACCTGTCTGAGCCTCCCTCTGCTCCCTGATATGTGGGGACAACCCCGACCCGCCGGGGAGGTGTGGCTCCCACGGGCCGCCACAACCCCGCCGTTTCCGCGCCTCCATCAAGGCAGGCAGCGCCCCTGTCGCCTCCCCCTCCTGTGCCTGTGGCCGCTCGAGGGGCGCCCTCCCGGAGTCTCACCCTCCAGCGTGGCAGCTTCTCAAGAGGCCGAGGGCACGGGGAGGAGCAGCGGCGGCAGTGGCCGGAACGCGCCGAGGGAGGGGCCGCCCGCTCCTTCCGCTCCAGCTCCAGGAGGGATGGCAGCGGCTCGACCCGGCGGCGCGGACGCGAGCTGGCGCGGGGCTCCGCCCGGAGCTGGGCAGCACGAAGGGGGGGCGCCCTGCGCCCCGAAAAGCTGCAGCCTCCCACGAGGATGCGGTCGGCGCCGGCCGCGCGCTCGCCAACCTACAGGCCCACAGGCGCGCCCCCGGCCTCCGCCGCCTCCTGCCGACTCGGTGAGCACACGGCCGCCGTTCAGAGCCCTCGCCCCGCCCCCGGGGCAGCCCAGCCGGCGCCCCAGCCGGGCCCTCGCCGCCGGCGCCATCGCCGCTTCACCCCTCCAGGCCACCCAGCGAGGCCAATTTGTGTGACCCTTGACCCCACGCCCTGGCGAATGCGCCCGCCTCCAGGTTTCCTATTGGCTGAAGGCAGAGGTGCTGAAGGACCCCAGTGGCGCATCCAGGGGGGGTGGCTGGGCTGGGCGGAGCCGGGGACCTGCGATCCTCAGGGTGGTGGATGGGGCCCAGGTCCTGGCCCTGCCACCTGGTGCGCGACCTTCCTCTGAGCTCCAGCTCCGCCTGAGCGCCGTCCCCTTCCCGCGGAGCACACGTTTCCCGAGCATCTGCCCGGCTCCTCAGGGCGCAGGGCGCTTTCCTGTCGCCAGGTCCTTTGCTTCTTGGCATCAGCCTGGGAAACGCTGGAGGGGTGGCGCCCTCCGCGCATCTCCAGGTAAGTCCTTCCCCTGCCCTGTGTAGTCCCTTTGCCACTGTCCGTTGTCATCTCTTCCCTGGCCTTGTCGTGGGCGTTCCCCACCCTCATCAGCTACTAGGCAACTCAGTCCCTGCTCCAGCCACAGTGAGCTAGAGGGTAGCTCTTCCTATTGGCATTCGCTGCCAAAACCCCTGCAGGCATTCCCCACTGTCTTCCACAGTGCATCCTCCTCCCCGGCTCACCTCACTCCTCAGCGCTTCATCCACTTGAGCAGAGGGCTCCACTTGTGCCTTCTGATCCCACCGCTGTTTCAGGCCTCCCTACTTTGCACGCACTGCCTCCAATGCCCTTCAGATGTCTGGCAAACTCCTAGTCATCTTCTAAGATCCAGCTCAAGCACCTCCTTTGAACTTCTGTGAAAGCAAGTACTTCAGTTCCTTCAGGTTGTCCTCACCAATGTTGTCCTCCTACAGGTTGGGAGGCGGCCAGGAACAAGGGGTGTCCTCCTGAATGAATGACCAGGAGTCTGGGGCCCTTGTTTCTAGTCCTGCTTCGGCTACTGACTAGTTGTCTCCCTTTTCTGGATCTCCTGTCTGAAATGAGGGGACGGGTTAAAACAAAAGTCAATACATGAAATGATATTTTTAAAATGAATGAGGTGTTTTGACTTTATGGCTTGTAGGATGTCTTGCAGCCGGTTATGATCCCTGGTGGGCATGCCCAAATACTAGCCCCAAATGCTGAGGGCCAACGCCCTCTGTCTTCCCTCCCTTGCTTCCTTCTCTCTCTTTCTCTTGATATTGCTTGATCCCTAGAAGTAATCCAGTTTTAATCTACTCCCAACACCAGTTCAGATTACCTTGTTGTCCTGGAATGTGCCTTGTATCCAGTCTGAAATGTGTTTTTACTGTTTCCTGGTGAAATGTGGTGGATGTTTTACTGTTCTGTGGGGCTGTTTTGCAGAGAGTGATCAGGGAAAACTGACTGATAAGATATGGTATCCAGGAGACTGCTCCTCGAAGGCCTCCACCTGCAGCAAACGTAATTAACCAAAGCTATGAAGTCAGTAGTCTGCTGGGCTATGAGATCTATCCTCTGTTTGCACTGAGGTCGTGCTTCCCTTGGACTGCTCTGAATCAGTGAGTGAGGCAGGGATAGACACTCAGGCAGACCTGTTCCTGGGAGGCATGGACTCCTCTGCTGATCTGCTTGTGCTCAAGGACTCCCCAGTGGCATTCCTAAGCCTTCCTTAGACTATACAGCAGTGTAGGACACTTGGACCCATCCTTCCCTCTATCTCCCCCTCATTTAGAGTCAGACTTGCATCATGGCCTGATGGCTCTCCCACTTTGCCAGGCTCCCCCACCCCATTTTCTGTTACAGAAGCATTTCCCCTCATAAAATCCTTGCCCGTTTAATCCTGTCTTGGTGTCCACCTCTCAGAGGACATTTGAGCCAAGCCATGATAAATGAAGAGTGAGCCATTTACACATCCTGGGTAGAGGTTCTAGGCAGAGGCTACCTCAAGTACAGAGGCCCAGAGGTGAGAGACTTCTTGGGGGTGTGTGCTGCAAACCAGCCCAAATAACACCAGATACACCAAAATAGTCCTGCCCAACTTTAGGTTGCTTTTGGTAGAGAGGAGAGCCAGCAAAACTTTGCCTTGGTAATGGTTAGCTAAGGCCCACAACCTCATTACCAGGTTATAATGCAAGCGAGTCTCACGTGAAATGTTGTCACACAAGCAGACATTTACTTAAAAATATTCCTTAGGAATCAGGGAATGAAAGAACTCGTAAATCCTATTCTGTAAGCTCAGCAAAGTCTCAGCTCTCTGTCCTTTTAGATGAACCTACCAGCCACATGCTTGCAAGATTTTCTTTAGGCAAATAGCACATTCCAGAAACAGAATTTTTGTTTCCTTTTTCACAGCAGTTGGCATTAGGCTGGATAGAGCTGCTTGGAGATCAAACCTCAGGCAGACCTGTTCCTGTGAGGCATGGACCTGGTTCTGCAACCTCCTCTTTTCACTCAAAACTACATTGGAGATATTTTTGTAACAATTTGCTTGGACCTATGCCATTCTTTTTCACTGTTACATGTTAGTATGAGTAAACGACATCTCCTTTGACTGTTCTTCTTTTGGTGCACATTTGGGTTGTTTCCAGTTTTTGCTATTACAGTATTAAAACTCTTGTTTTAATTCTCACGTCAACAAATGTCCTTTTTCTAATCTGTGGAATGCTACGTTTGTCACCTTTTGTGCTTCTCCTTGGTGCTTTAGCTCTTTAGAATGGCCCTCAAACGTAGTACTGAAGTGTTGTGTAGTGTTCGTAAGCACAAGGAGCCTGTGATGGGCCTTTCGTAGAAAATGGTTGTGTTAGATGAGCTTCCTTCAGGCATGAGTTACAGATAGTGCTGTTGGCCGAGAGTTCAACTAATGAATCAACAATCTATATGAAATAAGGTGTCTTTCAAGAGACACACATAAGACAAGGTTGTGCATTGAGAGGTTCCCAAACATGTCACGACCAGAGGCTACAGAAACCTCACCTTGTCCTTCCCCTGGGAGCACTGATTCAGTCTCGCTCATGCAGTGTCAGCGAAGAATTGACAGAACATAACTCTTCCAAATAAGGAGGGTCAATGGTAACATAATGGAGATATTTTCAAACCTCTCTTTTATAAACGTTATCTACAAAGCAGGTACCTTCTCAACTAACTGTTGAACTGTTGTCTTTACTTTGAAAGGACAAAGTTTTTAACAGTATCCACTAGGACGCATATCTTTGATGGCCACTTATAACAAAAATCTCAGCAAATTTGGGACGATTGTCTTTTTGCAAAAGACAACGTGTAAAGAATACATATATTAACGTCAAGACGGTAGTTACCTCTGGGGAGGAAAGAGAGAGGAAGGAGAATGATGTCTTCCACTGTGTAATATTTCTTAAAAAACGACATCAATAAGGTGTGCTCTGTTAATTCTCAGCAAAGAGTAAATGGTTTCTGTTATCCTATTCTCCTTCTAAGTATATTTAAAATAAATATGTAACTAGAACTGAGATGAAATAACACTAATCTAATAGATCCTATTTGCTGGAGTGCTCCCACCATCTGATGGACAGCTCATGATGGGTTGGTGATGTCACTGACCCCATCTAAAGGTCAGGACACGTTCTTTACCAGCTGTGGAGCTAGAGAAGGCTCGGTCACCTGCAGCGGAGCCAGAGTTACCTCAACCTACAAAGTTAGAGCCACATGGCCCCAGATCCTGCTCCAGCTGTGGACTAGTGAGAGCTCTGGTGTCAACTCTAGAGCTCAGTTGCGGCCAGCTCCAGAATGAGAGCTCTCTCCAGCTCCCACAGTTGACCAGCTCCAGAGCAGCAGCCATTTCCATCACTAGCTGCCGCACCAAATCTGTCAACAATGCAGAGCTAGAGTCAGTCTCAGGACTGGAGCCAATTCTAGAAGCAGGTCAGGCACCATCGCCTGAGACAGACCGAGCTCCAGCCCCACATCAGGTCCAGCTCCTGGACCAGTTGCACAGCCAGAGCTGGTGGGATCTCTAGCATCAGCCACAGCAGTGGCTCCAGTGCTAGAGCAGCTGCAGCACCGCCAGCAACTAAGGCACGGCCGGCTCCAGCTCCACCCTAGAGCTGTCCTTCACCTTGCCTGTGAGGGCAGGATGTCTTTTCCCTTTTCTATGTTTTATGACTTTTTATGTTTTATGTGTTCAAATTTAGATTCAATAAAGTTTAATGTTTTCATCACTTAAAGTTGTACAATTCAGGGCCGGCCATTAACTACATCCTCTGCGCTGTGTACCGTCGCCGTTATCTAGTTCCAGATCATTGCTTCACCCCACCAGAACCCCTGTACCCACGAAGCAGCCATGCCCCCATATCCACTCTCCCACCCCATGACAAGCACTGATCTGCTTACTGTCTCTGTGCATTACCCTGTCCCTGGTGTGGCTGTCCTGAGCATAGGCAACACTTCCTTGGCCCCTCCCTCCCATGCTGAAGACCCCTGAGGATGGCAATGTGTTCAGTACCCGAAGCCTAGTATGACTTGGACCTGAAGAAGCCCATCGTCACCAAGGGGGTGAGGTCAGGCATGGAGCCAGCTCAACCGGCCTCACATGAAGAGGAGGGACTTGATATTGCCAAGGGCACCTTCTCCTCAGTCCCTAGTGCTGTTCAGCCACAGGGCCACCCTTCCCAGGGTCTGGCTAGCTGGGGAGACGAGCATGTACAGACTAGAGTGACAAAAACCAGGTGGCCATCTTTTCTGTCCAACCCGCTGTCCCAGGCTATCCAGGAGCAGTTTCACCCTGAACCTCTCCTGCTGCAGGCCTGATGCCTGCCAGTCAGCAGGCTGTCCTGGCCTCCTGTGGACCACTGGCATCCTTAGGTGCCTTCTGCCCTCTAGGGTCCAAAGGACTAGCTGACCTTTGCCAAGGAGTGCTGCCCATGGGCATGAAGCCCTGCCTGCCACTGAGGCACTGCCCTCTGTGCACCTCAGTCACACCTTCCCAGGTGCTGGTCACTTGCATCTGTGACATCAGGTGTCCCAGAGTCCCCACTCACCCAGGGGGCCTGACCTCTGCAAATGCAACCCTTCCATCCAGCCTCCAATCCTCCAGGCCCCAACACAGGCTTCAGGACCATGGACAGCTCCCAATCCAACTGCTGGGACACCTCAGATGGGGCTAGGACCTCAGTGGCAGGGACATTGTCCAATGCTCAGCGAGCCCTTGGCTGGTTCCTCCAGCTCCAAAGTGGAGGAGAGCAACATGAGTTTTGACCCAGAGTCCCCTGATTTCAAGGAAAAGAAGGTGGCTGCCCTACCCATTCTCCCTGACAGCGCATTCCCAGTCCCTTCTTGCCCGGGACCAGTGTTCCACATCCATATCCACAAAAGGGCCAAGAAGCCCAGGAGCTGGATGCTGGCCTGGGGTGTCCTGTCGGGGTGTCCAGAGAATCTGCAGATCATGCCATTCCCCGCAGTTATGGAAATCAACCGCCCCCTGGTCCCCTATGGTCTCTGGTTTCATCTTGGTCTCCAGCAGCACCTCTTCCTGGTCAGCCTCCACCACACCCATGGCAGCTTTGGTCACACACCAGCATTGTCTCTCAGGCTCTTCAACAATAGCTCCTCGCTGGCCCTCTCCATCCACCCGGTGGGAGATGCTGCATCATCCCTGTCCACCTGGAATAAACAACAGCAACGTGGACAGGAGCATCTTGTTTAGCCCACTGGTGGGACATGCCCTTGGTCCCATCACTCAGAGCTCTCTGAGCACAGACCTGTCCTGAATGGCTACTTTGACAAGAAGCCCTCTCTGGGCCCTCCACGCAGCATGCCCAGCCCTGGGAGCAGGTAGGCGACCGCCACAGTCCCCACTGTACATGGGAGGAAATGGAAGCAGCCTTCTCATCCTGTTGGTTCTTGGGGATCTGGGCTTGAGTGGAGGTGGATAAGTTGCCCACCAAGCTCCCTCCAAATCTAGGATCTAAGCGCCTGAGACTCTGATGAGACTGCTCGTTCACGTCCAACCAACCTGTAGTGAGACCCGACTCCTTGCCTGAGTCACGGCCCTGTGTGATCTGGTCCAGACATCGTCCCCAAGTGCACCCCCGCACCGCACCCCACCATCCCTAGAGCCTTCCTCCCCAAGGACCCTGCCAAGCACCTGCCCCCTTCAGAGCTCCTAGCCTACAGTGCCCCTCCCCTATGCCCCTATCCAGGATGCACTCACCTCCGTGCTGGTCTCACAGGCCACCTCCTCAGGCTCCTGTGCTAGCAGAGCCTTTAGGGTCAGATTGACCTGGGGTCAAACACACAGCTAGGTCACCTCACAGCCCTGTGACAGGCAAGTTCATGTGGTGTCTTCTCGGAGCCTCAGTTTACTCCATGAAAATTGGAGTCAGTGACTCTGACCTCAGGAGGGTGTGTTGGGATTCAAGCAGGGAGAAGAAGGTGCCTAAAGTGCTTGGACTCAGGAGGTCGCCTGGCTGGGGGAGCCCCAATGCACGACAAGGACTCGATGGTCAAAGCTGGGCTCAAAGCTGGTGAAAAGCAAGGAATTCTAGTCCCCTGTTCACGTCTGGATTGGTCACTTAGAGTAGAGTGACCTTGAATGCTGGGACCACTGGTCATCTGTAAAATGGGGTGCAATCACTCAGGACGCAGAGGGCTCCCTAATAACAGTAACTCCCTCCAATAGTTGCCCAGCTGGGTTTCCTTCAGCTCCTCCTAAACCCACCAGGGCCGCAGGCAGGAACTGGCTGGACATCATGTGGCCGGTAGGGGGTGTAGAGGAGGAGGGAAAAGGGCAGACTGGCCTTCTCCCTGCCCAAGGTCTGTGTCCACCACAGTCTTCATGTCCACAGGACCAGCCAGTCATGGAGCTGGGCCCTGGGATGCAGTCTTTGGACCAGGACAGTGAGGTCGGTGTATATTCAGTGACCCTCACCTCCCCAGGTGTCCAACCTACCCAACTGCGCACCGTTGGCCCACCTGCCTTGTGTGGTCTGTTCCCAGGACGTAGTGGATGTGAGGGTCACCGAGCAGTTGGCTAGGGAGGGGACAGACGAAAGCAGCCATCTCAGGGGACCGTTGTGTTACACATGTGTGCTGCGGGCCTTGTCACCCAGAAGTGCTGTACGCATGGCCCCTCTGTGTGCCTGACCATGGACAGGAGGCCTGGTTGCCCCACAGGAGAGAGGCTTGTGAGACCGTGAGGGTATCCCTGCCACACACATGCGGACTGAGATCCCGGGCCATGTCCATGTTCATCGGGGCTGATGTTGTTCCGTGTCCAACCCTCACAGGAGAGTTGGGAAACTGAGGCCAGGAGAAGTAGGGACAGGCCCTGGGCCCACGAGGTGGGCAGAGTCCAGAGGAGAAGAGAGCATTCCAAGCTCTTAGGCCAGCCTCAACACTTCCAAGGGGTTTGCTTTGGGAATGAGAGCCCCTAAGATCCTGCGGCACCCCTGCCAACACCCCCCCATGTAGGGCCCTTTCCTCTACGCATCCCCACGTGGACACACTCACACACACAAGCATACACACACACTTTGACTGCCCAGTCCTGTGTCAGAAGGGAAGTGCACACTGGGGAGGTGACAGGAGGAAGGAAGAAAGAGGTTGGAGGCAGCTCTGCCATAGGGCAGGGGCATCCGGTCCCCTAGCCACATGCCCAGGCCCATAGCATGAAGGGGAGAGATGCCAGACTGGTGTGCAGGGGGTCCCCAAGTTGCACAGGGAGATGCAGGGGTTGGGGCCATCCCTAGAGCAGCCTGCAGAGAACCAGGTCTGGCGTCCTGTGTCCACCACTCTGGGCACCGGGAACTAGGATGTGACCCCCTAGGGGGGAGGGGCTACAGGAGAGAAGGCCTGATCTTCGGCCTCTGTAATTGGGGTGCATAGATGGGGTGACTCTCAGGGTCCCACAGGCTTGTAGACGAGTCTATTGACCTTCTTTCTCCATCAATGACCCACTGTTCTCTGAGTCGTTGTAAAATGCATTCCATTCCCTCGAGGTCTTGCTTTGCAGAGGGCAGCCTGAGAGCTTGGGGACTGGGGACCCAGGCAGTGCAGAACATGGTAGAGCACTGGTCGACTTGTCTGGGGACCAGGAACAAGGCTATCCTTGTCGGAGCCTCGGGGTCCTCCTTTGGAAGTGAGGTGGAGTCATTGCCCTGGCTGGGGTGAGGAGGCCTTGTGAGTCAACTGGACACACCAGGGCCAGTGGAGTGAAAGCGGGGAGCAAGAGAGGATTCTGAGGTCCCTCACGTCACTCCTGGAGCCTGCAGGTCCTGCTGCTTTGCACCCTCGTGCCTGGTGGAACCACTGCCTTGAGGACCCCAAACAAAGAAAGGTGTGTGTTTTGCCTTCTGCTTTCCTGCGTGGGGCTGCAAGGCTGGGGCTGACCACCAGGGGTGTCCTGTGTCCACTCGTGCTCAATGGAGCAAGTGGAGCAGGGAAGGGATGCCCAGGGCTCGTTCTGGGTGTTCCCCTGTCTAAAGCAACAGGCACCTTTGATTACTGACATCCACGTCCACAATGGGAGCTGATCAGAGGCGGGAGGGGACTCTGAGATCCTCTCATGATTCTTTCAGCTACTGTGGCCCCAGCACTCACTCTGAGCAGGGCCCATGTTAGTCCTGAGGGCAGTGCTGAAAGAACCCACATGGTCCCTGTCCTCCAGGAGCTCACAGCCTGGAGGTGGAAGGGACAAAATCATGATCAAATCCATGCGAAAAAGAAGAGCAGGTGATACAGGGCAATGAAGCAGGGTGCTGGAGGGAGGGAGGGCCTGGAGCCCCTAGGTGGGTGTAAAGGGCCCCCCTGGGGACATTTGTGCCCTGAGCAGAAGGACAAGAGGAACCAGCCCTGCATCTGTCTGCAAACATCGTGCTGGGGGGAAGCTCAAAAGCACAGAGACTTGGAGGCAGAAGAGAATTTGACGAGAGAGGAGGTGAGAAAAGAGCCAGTGTGGCTAGAGTGAGCTGAGGAGGAGAGAAGTGAGGGAGAGACGATGGTAGGGCCAGACACAGGCTTGGAAGGAGGTACTAGCTGTCTATGCTGGGTGACAGCTTTAGCCTCACTTAGCACTTACGAGACCTGTCATTGAGCATCTGACAGTGTCTCTACCAGGGTCCAGGCTCAGGTCAGCTGGGAGGCTCCCTGTCAAGGTCTAGCAGGAGGCTGGGGCTGTGTTCTCAACTGAAGCTCGATAGAGGCAGGAGCCATCTCGGAGATCATTCACAAGTATCGGGGCAGTGGTAGGATTCAGTTTGGATGGGGGGTTTCAGGCCTTTTCTGTCTGTGGGCCGGGACCCTCTGCCAGTTCTTTGCATTAGGGGGTGCCATAGGGAAGCAAGCTCATAATATCTGATCTGTCTTCTCCTGAATAGTGGATCAGAGAGACAGAAAGTGAGAGAGAAAGAGAGACAGAGACACACAGAGATAGAAAGATGGGTAGGAGAGACAAAGAGAGGAGACTCAGACAGAGACAGGGATACAGAGAGGAGAGACAAAGAGATAGACGGAGAGACAGGGAGAGACCAAGAGATATACAGACAGCCAGAGACACAGAGACAGGGAGACAGAGACAGAGAGACAGAGACAGAGAGATAGAATGAACACAGGAGAGACAGAACCAGGCAGAAGTCACAGACTTTTCATTAAGCCGACCGTGGAAGTGACATCCCATCATTCGGCCCTATTCTGTTGGTTAGAAGCCAGCCGCAAAGTCCATTCTCATTGAGGAGCGGGGATTACATAGGATGTGTGCCTAGGAAGTGGGAACGCTGGGGCCACTGTGTGGGCTGCCCACCACATAGGCTGAGATGACCGCCACTCAGGTACTTGGACCTGAGTCTAAACATAACAGGAGGCCCTGGAGGGTTGCGAGCCAGAAGGAGATGATGTCTGAACGTCATTTCATTTCAACCCTCCCTAGGGACACTGGGAAACAGGCAAGAGGGGAAGTGCCTCTCCCAGACGCCCAGCAGACCCAAGCCTCTTTGCATTGTATTCTCTGCCACAGCCAGCCCTTTCTGTAATCCTGGCACTGCCAAGTCTGTGCAGGAGCTACGTGTGGGAGCAGCCCACGGGATTCACAGATTCTGAAGGGATCTCTAGGTCTATACACCTGATGACATCCCTAGGAAGTAGATGCTAGAATGACCCCCACTACACAGAGAGGGACATGAACACAGGAGAGACCCTGAGAAGGGAGGCCCTGAACGGCGCAGGGTTGTCCAGGGTGACATCACTGGCAAGAAGCAGGAGCGGGACTGAATTCAACTCTGTGTCCTCAAAGCTGGGGCCCTGGTTGTGTCCAGACCTCCCCAGAGGCTGTGGGGTGGACTGTGTTGTTGTGACTGTGTCTGGACAGGGTATGGAGATGGAGAGTGAGCAGTCAGCAGCCCGGGGGGCCCTTAGGAAGGTCTTGTGTGAGGAGGAAGCTTAGGTAAGGGGATCCCAGGAAGTGACCTCACAGAGCCCAACAGAACTTGGAACCCTGGTAACTAGGCACCCACATCCTAAACACAGCCCCCAAGCGAGCTCACTTCTCTAGCACTTGTCTAGAAGGAGCAACATGTTTAGTTGCTGCTTCCCAATGACCAGGGGCCAGAGCCCCAGGAAAGCCCCCAAAGACTGATGCAGATGCTGGTGCCCCTCTCACGGCCGACTGCTCTGGCCGTTTACCCGGAGGGACGGAAAGGTAACACCGGGAGGCCCAGGGAAGGCCATTCCAAACCAGGCTACCACTGTGGTTCCATCTGAGCAGCCCTACATCACCTCCCCATGTGTGCCTGGAAGGGCGGGTTCATGTGGGTGGACCACCGTGACCAGGAGCAGTCGGTGAGGTGTTAGAAGCCTGGGGGGGTCAGTCAGGTTCAAAGCCCAGGTCAAGGCCAGCTGGGTGGGACGTGGAGTGTGGGGGTGGCGCCCTTCTGCCTGAGGTTTATTCCAAGCCCCTGAGGTGTAGGTCTTTCCTCAGCGGTGGAATACTGTGCAGACACAGGTGTTTGCCTGATCTGGGAGAATTAGGTCCAGAGGGCAGAAGCAGCAGCAAGGACAGCTGTGCAGGGCTCTGATGCCTCTGGGACAGAGCCAGTCACTGTCTTTGCAGAGCTCCAGACAGGAGATCAGCGTGGAGCTGGTGGAAGGGGATATCCCATCCATCTCCCCGATGGAGGCGCCGGAGTCCCACAGGACTGGATCAGCAGCTACCGGGAGAGGGTCTGTAGTGACAGTGATAAAACCGACAGAACCACCAGAGGACCCAGCTTAAATCCCGGGAGAACAATCATATCCACCATGTCCTGCAGCAGACCAGGAGGCAGCTGAGTCCCCAGCCTCCGTGCAGGGAGCACCATCCCCTGCACAGGCTCCTGTAGGATACCAGGAGGCAGAAGAGGCCCAAACCTCTGTGCAGGGAGAGCCATCGCCTGCACAGCCTCCTGAAGGAGACGAGGAGGCAGCTGAGATCCCTGCCTCCGTGCTGGGGCAGACATCTCCTGCACAGCCTCCTGCAGGACTCCAAGAGGCAACTGAGGGCTCAGCATCCAAGCAGTGAGAGCCATTCCATGTACAGGCTCCTGCAGGAAAAAAAGGAGGCAGCTGAGGCCCCAACCTCCGTGCAGGGAGAGCCATCCCCTGCACAGTCTCCTGCAGGAGAACCGGAGGCAGCTGAGGCCAATCTCTGCAGCCTGGGAGAGCTGGCCTGGGAACCTCCCTCATTAGAACCTCCAGTCCCACCTGTTCCACCTACTCCCTTACCACAAATTTCCTTCGCCACCCTCCTAATTGTTTCTCTATTTCATGTTTCCTTTCATTGATTTTTTTATTGTTTATATCTTGATTATTTAAAATAAATTTCACTTTCGTCGTTTAACACTTTACTGTTTTACATTTTAAATTGTACACTTCATGAGCATTAAGTACATTCACAATGCTGTGCATCCATCACCGCTGTATGGGTTTAGAATATTTCATTCTCCAGAAGAACACCCTGTTCTAAAAGCACTCACTCCCACTTTCTCCCTCAGGCCCTGGCAACCCCTAATCTGTTTTCTGTCACTGTTTTTTTTTTTTAATCTGTTCTGCATGTTTCCTATAAGTGAAATCATGCCGTAGGTAGCCATGTCTGTCTGCCCATTTATTTTCACACGGCCTGATAGGTTTTCCTTTTGTTTTTATTTGAAATAGAATTTCTCTAATTTGATAGGAAAATCCCAGATGGAGTCTAGACTTGATGTATCAAAGAAAGACCTTTTGGTACATATGTGCATAATCTTGGGGTACAGACTGCTGTTCTAAGTGGGACACCAGAGCCAGAAGCCACACACGAAACACGTTGCGCTTCCTGCTGCCAAAACTAAAACAAGAAAGGGTAGAAAGCTGGAAAGACAAAACACAAACCAGCAAGTATTCCTCATAACACAAGACCAGGGAAAGGTTATGCATCCTTGTGGTCCAAAAAAATGCTCGAAAGTCAGAGTTCTAAAAAGAGATAAAGAGCAAACACATTGAACGCCAACGAGACGTGATACACAGGGGCAGCATGTGTCAGAGAAGCTCGAGCTCCCCAAGGAGGAGACGCGCACATGGAGAGGGCACTGGGCCCCATCAGACGGGCAGGGTTCCAGTGTCGCGCACACTGTGGAGAGGGCACAGGGCCCCATCAGACGGGCAGGGTTCCAGTGTGGTGATGACAAGCCCTGGTGACAATGTGAGGAAGCAGAGGCCCCAGTAGACCCCTAGTGACAAGTGTTAAAGGACACTCCTCTCTGGAGACCAGCCTGCAGGACACATCGCAGTCCCCAGGGGCACTCCTGTGGCGGCGGTGCTGATCCCTGGACTTCATCCCACAGAAATTCCTGCCCAACTTTTCAAAGATGTATTTTCCAGAATATTCATCACAGCACTGGTTGCAATAGCAAGCAATTGGAAGGAGTGCTACTGTCCATGGCGAGGCGATGGGATCCATTTGTCCCATCTGTAAGACCACGTATATGTGATATCAGCCGGGAGACACGCATCTACGAAAATGAATCTGTGTGTGAGAGAGAGACAGAGATAGACAGACACAAAGAGAGAGACAGAGCCAGAGAGATATGCACCAAATAGTCCATGGGGTTCACCTCTGGGGATGGGAATTGCCACTCACTTCTCTTCTCCTTTAGGGGCCTGCGTGATGTTTCAACTTGATAGAATATGCCTCTATTCCTCTTATAATTCTAACAAGATTAAAATCACATGGTTAATGTTATCCATTTATCACTCATCTTTGGACTGAAGTACATTATTTAGTTTTTCTTTGTAAAGGTTTTTATTACAAAGACAGTAAACGTTTATTAGAATAAAAGAATGAATTCTAAGGGAATTAAGAATTAAGTGGAAACTGAGGAGTGCCCTTAACAGGCAGTGTTCACCGTTTCAGTCCTTTGCCTTTGTATGCACGTGTGTGTGCACGTGTGTGCATGTGCCCATTCAGCTGTGTGCATCTGTATGCACATAGGTATGTCTATGTGCAAGTGTGTGTGTGTGTGTGCACTTGCGGCTATCTTGTGGGAAGGACTTCAGGGAGTGTGCTCTTCTGGAACCTGATTTCCCCAGGGCTGGACCCTGGCCAGTGAATCCTCTTCCTCCTCTGCGTCGGCCTCAGAATTTCCTAAGAGCCTCTGCTGGGCAACACGGATCATTTCTGATTTTTCACTCCCGTCAGCATGCTGAAAGGAACACCTGCATCCATAAATCTCTACTTCTTTAGGACCGATCCCTAGAGGTGGAGATTCTGGCTCATAATGTAAACATGATGTTAAGGTGTTGGGCACAGTCTCTGACACCCAAGGTCTCCTTCTACGCTGTGATCATCTTTGGGAACAGGGAGTTCAGAGACCCTGAAGCAGAGACCTGAGGGAGGGAGGGAGAAGGAGGAGCAGCTAGGATGCAGGGGATGAAGGTACCTGGGGTGACCTGCCCAGCTGGAAGGCCCCGCTCCTGTTGCTTCTGTCCCTACCACTCCCCTCACCCCTGGCCCCGCACCTAGCACACCTGACTCCGCTTTGGCCTTGCCCATGCCCCTCCTGCTCCCTAACTCACCTGAGCTGAGCAGCCTGGCCTGCCATCCAGGACAGATGATGATGAGGGTCTGGACACTCCTGCCTGCTCCCTCTCCCTCCAAGCAGAGAGCCCCATCCTCAGTAGGGAAAGCACATCTAGGGCAGTGCAGTGAGTCACAGGGACCTCCTTGAACATGCTCCCTCCACGGGGAGTTCTCAGTTGCAACAGCAGGACCCACTGGAGCTTGTGTGAGCAGAAGTGACTTTGACAAGACGCAGTGGAGGTGTCATAGAAGGTGCCAGAAGGTCAGAGCACAGGGCTGGAGGCTTTGGAGAAGGTCATTGTGCCCAAAGCACACCTCAGGGTCTTCCAGGAGTGATGGCTGCCTCAGGCACTGTGCCAGCCCCAGCCCACATATCCAGCACATTCAGCCTCTGCGATGGAGGGGCCCTGCTCAGTGGGGATGAGCGAGAGAGCCCTGGTGACCTCAGAGAGGCACTGCCATTGGAGCCTCGGTTTCCTCACCTGTGAAGTGGGGTGGCAGCCGAGCTTTCACGGTGGTGTCAGACAAGTTCGCTGAGGCTGCACCTGGAGTGCCCTGCACCTTCTCAGATCTCAACAGCTACTAGCTCTACTGAAGAGGAATCACGGGAGGAGAGATGGGGCTGGGTCCTGGATCCCCACCTGGCTGGCTGACTGCCGTGGGACGAGATGGGGTGGAGAAAGGCATTCCAGAGGAACAGCGGAGTCAGAGCGAGTAGGGCATGCCTGGTGGGAGATCAGAGTGGGCAGAAGAGAAGGGCCCCAGGGGGCTCTCAGTAGGGTGACATCAGCAGGAACAGCTCACGGTGATGAGCACTTACCGGGGCCTCTGTTCTCCTCTTCAGCTATCTCCATGAATCCTCCCCACAACTCTTTGGGGGAGGAGCAATTATTGTCTTCATTTCACTGATGAGGAAACTGAGGCTTAAAGAGACTTGCTCCCTCTGTGCCCTGCAGAGTGGCAGAGCCGGGATTTGAACCCAGTGCCTCTTAGACCCCATGGGGCCTGCCTGAGAAGGGCTCCCCCATGCTGAGGGAGGGACCTCTTTTCCCTAAAGTTCTGACAAGTTTTGGTCCTGATGCCCACAGAGACCTTACTCTGCGGGGGGATAGGCTGGTCCTTGGTACTGGGAGAGCCCACAGCGCCCACGGCTGGCCATTCCCCGGCCACCATACCCAGCCCCAGGCAGACGGAGTGGCCCTGTCCGTTTAGTTCAGTGATGGCTGGAGGCCAGAAGGGTGCAGGCCCCAGGGAGGCCAGGACCCCGGAGCCCGAGGAGGCCGCAGTGCAGGACAGTGGTTTGGAATGATCCAAAGTCAGAGAAACAGGGGTACTAGTCCCTGCTCAGCCTCTTTCTAGCTGGTAATGCAGGTAAGGCTCTCAGCCTCAGTTTCCTTATCTGTACAATGAGGAAATAACTTGGCCTCCTGATGGGCTGTTGGGAGACTTCCCTGCGGAATGGCTTGAGCATCTCTAGCCTGGTGCCTGGAGCGTGTTAAGAGCCCCCTGCCAGGCTGTCACAGTGGTCCTCCAGGGCGCAGGGTCTGGGAAGTCCCTCCTCAGGTTCCCTTCTTGCTGCCCTGCTCGCGGGAACATTCAGCAATTTTTGAGGAGGAGCTGAAGAAGATCCAGGACCACACTGTGTTGCAGGTGACGGAGGCTCAACGCTGGAAGGACAACTGGACATGCTCCATGCGACGGTGCAGGGCTTGTGCTGTGACACCCTGTGAGCCCGACACAGATAAAGGCTCCTCTTGTGTGGATCCAGCTTCTGTGGTTTATTCACTTACTGCTTCATTCACCCAGTCATTCCTTCACTCATTCCTTCACTCACTCACTCCTGCACTCATGTACTCATTCATGCATTCGTTCATTGTTTCCCTCACTCATTCAGCCAATACGATCTGGTCCCTGCCATGGGCTGAGCACTGTAACTTCACCAGTGAGTATGACCCGACGTGGTCCCTGCCCACCTGGAGCTCACATCCACTGTGTGACCTGAAAGAGGGCTGTCCCTCGGGTTAGCAGGGGTGATGAGCACCAGGAATCCACTTCTGAAAGTAGAGGCCACCCATGCAAAGAGAAGAACGGAGAAAACCCATGCTTGGCACTTCATCGACAAAAAAAATAATTAAAAGTTAAGAAAAATAAAGATATCCTATATTTAACAAAATGTGGGTTCTAATCACAAGTGTGCACTCATTCCTACAACCAACGAGAAGTAATCCAGAGTGGACTGGGTATTTGTAACACATTTTTCTGGCCAATAATAGTATTTCAGTAAACCTGTTCCAGGGCCTCACGATTTTTCTAAGGCCTCTGTGATCCTCCAACGCTTAAATCTTTCTCCTTGGAAGCCTCTGTCCTGTCAGCCTCCTTGTCGAATGGCTCTTCCACTGTTTGGGGGCCTACCCTGCACGCCCACACTCGTCAGTGACTCTCCAAGTTTTTTGGACAGGCTGCCCGCATTTCTCCCTCAGCCTCAAGAGCTTCTGTTTCTTTGGCAAGGTTGGTGTTTTCACTGGGTGATCATCTGACATCCTTCTTTGCAGCGGTTTGCATCTTCCCACGCTGTGTCTCCTCTGACGACTCCGGGAGGCAGGCCTTTTGTCCCCATCTTACAGATGAGGAAGCTCAAGTCCTGAAGGCTGGACGACCTGCTCCAAGTCGCTTCCAGTGTGGAATCTCGGCAGGGTTTGGGCACAAAGTAGACAAGGATGTAGGGCAAGTGGTTTGTTTGCAGGTGATGGAGGAGGCCCGAGGGAGGCCAAGGGGAAGGGAGCATGGAGGAGGTGAGCCAGTGCGGGGCCTGACGAGGGAGCACTGAGGTGAGCATCCATCCTAGTCCTGTTGGGAGACGAGATCCCACCCGGACTGGCTCTGTCCCCGTGGGTGGAGGGTTTACCCCGGGTCATGAAGGCTTCTGTGCTACAGGCTGGCACAGGCTTGCAGGAGAGGAAGCTCCCGGTGCAGGAGAGTGCCCTCAGGCAGAGAGTGGATGCAGGTGCTCCAGGGGGACACTGTGGACCTGCTGGGGACTGGCTCCCAGGGACTGCAGGGACTCAAGTGGGCTGAGGGAACTGAAGGGCAGCAGCAGCAATGTCTGCAGGGGGGATCTGCACACATGTCCCACACTTATGCCCCCAGAAAGGCTGCTCTGCATGACATTTCTCCTCCCAAATGCGTAGTTGGCCCAAACCGCCCCTCCACTCCACACTCCCAATTCCTTTCCACTCATCTCAGGTTACTAGAAATTCAGAATATTTTAGTTGCTGTTGGAGCCCAGAGACTTTTGTTTGTCCTGCCCATGTTCTAACATTGCTGGCTTTTTAAAGATCTCAGGGCTTTGACTCCAAAACAGCAAGATGCTGAGGATCCCAGACAGCTTTCTGGAAGCAAGACTTTATGCTTTGCAATACTGCAATCCCACCAGCTCTTCTCAAAATCCCTCCAGGACACAGACTCACAATCTTGGGTCCTCAGATTGCTGAAAGGATGCGCCTTCAGAAAGTGATCGGTGTGAGGTGGCAGGACACACCGAATGGTGGAGTGAGGAATTCAGCCAATCCTCTTTCCGGAAGCCATGGTCACACTGGAAGCGCTGTCAGAAAACAACCTCTGGGAAGAGACCAAAGACATACAACCAACTGAGGAGCATTTGAAGCTGAGGGAAGAACAGTGAGAGTCGTGGTGTTTTTGCCCGGGGCAGGTCCTGTCCCCACCCCCTCAGTGTGACGGCCCTGTGAGCAGCGCAAGCTTGAAGGGGGGTGGTTTCACTGTCAGAGGTTGTCCACTTGATGTCGCCATGGGTGGACAAAGCCCGGCCCCTAAGCATTTCTGGAAACAGTAGCCATCTCAGTGGCAAGCTGACGTGGCAAGTCAACTTTGCAGCCGCCTGAGGTTGGATCTAGAACAGAGCAGCGAATCAGCCAGGAAAGTGAGACGGACAACCACACAATGAGACAGACACAGCGGCCTTGATGGGCTGCACATGACCCCAGGGGGTCTGAAATGTTGTGTGCTTGTGCAGGCCTGTGCCCAATCAGGAGAGACCAGGAAGATGGGCATTGTGGGGAAGCTTAGAGACCTTCCACCAGCCTAGGCCCTGCCCCCAGGTGTTGCTGCCTCCCAGGAAGTCCAAGTTGACTGAGGGGACAATGCCCAGCCCTGTCGAAGTTCCCTGTCCACTCTGGGGCTCCCATGGAGAGAGGCCTTCCCACCTGCAAACTTCTCCCCAGGTCTTCTTCAGAGGCTGAAACGAGGTGCTCTCAGAGCAGAGAAGATGGTGAGCAGTGAGGAGAGGCTCCTGAGGAGTTGGCCCACCTGGAGAAGGAAGCAAATGAGCTGGGAGGGTAGAGTGATCCCTGCTTGCTCTGGCCTCAGCCCCCTCAGTGTACATCTCCCTCCTGGAGGGAACAGGAGCCCAGGGAACCCGGGAGAGCACACACCCGGGCCCCGACGAGCAACACTCCCAAGGAGGAAGATCTGAGCTCAACGTAGGATGAGCCCAGGTAGGAAGGGAGCCTTTCACCACCAGGACAATCGAGTCAAGGTCAGCGTGCCCCTGCAGGGATGATCTCCCTGCCTGTTCTATACGTCCCTGTGGACCAATGACAGCTTAGGTATTGGCTTCTGACGAGCAGACTCAGCACAAGTGACAAGACGACCCTTCCCAGATTCCACCACCGAGGCTGTCATTCTCTCTCACTCGCTCTCTTGTGTTCCCTCGACCCTCTCCCTTTGCTCCCCTCTCTCAGTCTGTCTGACCCCTGGACCTGGGGAAATACATGGATGTCCTGAGCTCCCCTATGCAGAGGCCCACACAGAAGAAACCAAGGGAGTGCCCTGGCCAACAGACAGAAAGGAGCCGGGCTCTCAGTGAAGCTGCACCTGATCGAGCCCACAGGAGTTAGCTTGACAGCACATCTCATCATGGTCCAGCCTCAGTGGAGGCCACATCCCCAACCTGGAAGTCACCACGAGCAGAGGCTCCAGCTCAGTTGTGCAGGATTTCTGGTCCACAGAGATGGAGAGAGAGAGAATATTTGCGGTTTAAAGATGCAGGGTGGGGAGCCGTGTTGTCAGAGAGGAGGAGACACCCCACACCATCTCCCAGTTCTCGGGTCTGGCCTGCCCTTCTCCCTCCTCTCCCCTCCAGGCTCTCTGCAGCCACAGTGCCCACCTCTCTAACCTCCTCTGGCCAAACTCACTTCTGCCTGGCTGTCTCCACACCAGCAGTGCCTTCTCCTTAGCATGCTGATCACAGGTGAGTGCAGCGCTGGGTCCTCCTGTCATTCTGGTCACAGCTAATGTCACCTCAGTCAGGCCTTTCAGACACTCCTACCCAGTGAGACCTCAGCTCTCCCTGCAGGACACTCTTTATTTTCATTCCAGTTCATGCTCTTCTCTTTCACGTGTCTCTGATTTTGTGCTTTTGTCAATCTGTCTCCAGACTGAGCTCCTGGTGGGCAGGGACAGCTGGGTAGATTTCAGCACCACCCTTGGGTCCACCAGAGCTCCTGGCCCAGGGTGAGGGCTTGGCACCTGGCTGCTGAATGAACAAATAGGGGCATCTTGGATCCGTCCTTCCTGCTTTTGCTCCACTCAGATGATGAAGAGGAACACTAGTAATAGGAAGTGCAAGTGGGTCCTGAGGCAGGAGGAGGGTCAGCATGACTTCTGCATGACTCCTCCTTTCTCCAATTGCTCCAGCAAAGCTCAGTGGGCACCACTGACACAGGAGGCTGCCACTTGATGGCCAGCACAGGAACTGCAGCCTCAGGCAGGGACAGCACAGCACAGCACCAGGCAGGCATATATTTCTTGTGGAGAAATGCCTATCCACATGCATTGCCCATTTTTCATTGTGCTATTTGTATTTTATTGTCGAAAGGCGAGAATGTATTATATATTCTCAATAGTAGACCCTTATCAGATATGTAAAGATCTGTAAACATATTCTCCCCTTCTGTGAGTCGTCTTTTCACTTTCTTGATCCTGTCTTTCAACGCACTCAAGTTTTAATTTGATGAAGTTGAATTGATCTGTTTTCCCTTTGGTTGCTTTTGTGTTGGGTGCCATAATTACAAAAACATTGCCTAATCCAGGGCCATGTTTTCTTCCAAGAGTTTTATAGTTTTAGGTCTTACATTTACATCTTTGATGGTAAGAAGATGTAACATTTTTCTATATGGTGTGAGGTAGGGGTTCACCTTTATTCTTTCACATGTGGATATCCACCTGTCCCAGCACTACTTGTTGAAACGATTATTCCCTCCTCATTGTCTTGGCATCTCAAATAATTCTAGAATCTGTGGTTGTTGCAGGTGGTGTGACTCACAGTTCCTCAGAATTTTTCTTTACACGAAGGTTGCTTTTCTCTGGCCTTGTGGACTTTCACCCACTGCATTTGTAGACTGATCATTAGCGAAATAATCATATCACGTATTTTGACTAGTTTTTTCTTTGCTTGCAGTGGGTATGTAAGTCCACACCCTGTTACTCCCTGATGGCTGGGTGGACCACATTGCACCATTGTTCTGGCCTGGATTATCGCTGTATCCTTCTAACTGGGTTCTCTGCCTCTATATTTGACCCACAATCTATCCCCAATGCACCAATTGGAGTGACCCTTTAAAACCAGATGTCACACCCTGACATTGTGAAATCTCTCAAGGGGCTCTCCATTTCTCTCAGGAGGAAAGTTCAAGTCCTTATGCTGGACCTCAAGCACCATACAGTTGGTCCCACACTCTCTCTGACATCATCTTTGGCCAGTCATCCCCTGTACCTCTGCACTCCATTATGCTCCTGGTACATGCCAGACACTCTCCCACCTGTAGACTTGCACTCTATGTTCCTTCCATTTGGAATCCTCTTCCACATGATGATTTCATGCCTCATCTTCTTCACTATCTATAATTCTGTCTTCAAATGTCATCTTGGTGAGGCTGTATTGACCATGTCATTTAAAATATGAACTATCCTCTTGTCCTGACACTCCCTATCCAACTTGTCCCCCTTTTATTTTTCCCCTTAGCACTAACATCCTATAAAATAATATATAATGATAAGAATCAGTGTTCACTCAGGACAGGGAAACCAACAAATAGATTGAGCAGGGACAGTTTATATAATGAACAATTAACCATAAACCTTTAAAGGGAACTATAGAGAATAGCCCAGAATTACAGTAGAGTAGTTAAGAAAGAAACAAATATGGGAGAGGACCCCTTCACCAAGGCTGCCTTCAGGTCTTGTTGGAGAAGGAATGATTGCAACACAGGGATGGTGGAGAAGATTGTCATGTTTCCCAAGGCCAGTACCAGTCCCTGATCAGGGCAGAGCTCAGCAGGTAGGGAACAGCAGGCTGAGACTGGCAAACAGGAAAGCCCTGTCCCATCCCGGGGGAAGGTAGGCTTAGGCTGGGAAGTCTACTGGATTCACTGGGATTCCACTTGCAGGGGTGCCACTCATTCTCCTTATTAAGCCATCCAAGGGGATCCACTGAATCCACTGTGGATCACCCACTGTGGGTGAGTCCCTGTAGACACCCTTGAATTGTGCCACTGCTGGTTGTACTGCAGGAGAAAGAAAAAGGAAAGAATGGAAGCACCTTGGAATTAGGAAGGAAGGCCCTTTGTCCTAAACTTTCTCTGACAAAGCTTAACCCCTGCCAGGTGCAAAAGAGAAATGTCTACTGGGTGCAGCTCCATTATTGCAGAACAGACAATAGAGGGCAACACTCTGATGTTGTTACACAGGGGCAATCCATTGATAACTGGCACCATAATTCCCTTATTATTTTGTTTATGTATTCCATGCTTTTACTTCCAACTTGCCTCTATTGCTTTATTTGAAGTAAGATTTTGAAGACAGCATATGGTTGTATCAAGGTTTCTAAAAAAAGGTATTTTGACCCCCCAAAATGCCATTATTAGATCAAAACAACAGAAGAATTAAAAGTACAAAGTAGCTATACTATCAGTATATGCCTTAAGTAAATAGTTTACTGTCAAATTCCTCTTATATAAGAAAGCACCATGCAGTTTCATTTTAATGATGTTAGCCTCAATAATCTAGTATAATAATAAACTCCTTTGTAATGAGTAACTATATAAAATGAAGTTACAATAATTTACAATTCACGTCTGTGACATGACCCAACTACTCTCTACAAGCACCACTGAAATCTTGAGTGATGCTTGGCTACCTTGTTCTACTAGAAATAACGGGAATATTTCACTGCCAACAAATTCTGTTTACCTGCCGTGTAGTTTATAAGGGTTGAATTCTTCTCTACTTGAAAATCACCATTTTCTTCTCTCCATATGGATACCTGTTTAATGGCAGATAGCTTTGCAGCCAGTATAGTTTTTTTCGGGAGAGTCTTATATAAGAAGTCATAAAAAATGGGTATAAATAACTTACACTTAGGCAATTTTTCTTTTTCTTTTTTTTTCCCTGCTTGGAAAGATTTGTTCTGAGCTAACATCTGTTGCCAATCTGCCTCTCTTCTTTCTCCCTTCCCAAAGCCCCAGTACATAGTTCTATATTCTACGTGTAAGTCCTTCTAGTTCTTCTACATGAGTCACCGCCACAGCATAGTCAATGAGAGACGAGTGGTGTGGCTCGCGCCTGGGAACTGAACCTGGGACGCAGAAGCGGAGCGTGCCAAACTTTAACCGCTAGGCCATCAGGGGTTGCTCCAGGAAATTTTTCTAGAAAAATATTGGAATCAAGATGTATGATTTATTTCTAAAAATTTCATAACATACTTTAAAACATGAAATGCTCAACATGTTTAAAAGCACTTTACCACTCAGTTTACCTTAACAAAGATATAGCAAACATTTTGAGAAATATACTTTCAACAGGAAAGTCCAATTGTAGCTTTATGCTTTTGTAGACCACTCCCAATAATGTGGCTTAAAAAATATAACTGTAAGATTCTCTCAAGAAAATGTATTTCATTTCTATAAAAATCGTTCTTTACAGCGTCTCAATGTTTGTTTCCTACTGAGCTTCTCAATGTTCTTTAGGCTTAACAATATAGTAGAATCAAGCTCCTATAATCTAGCTTTTAATCCCACAATCCGGAAAGCTCTATCTCAAGGTCATCAATGACCTCTTAAATCACCGAATAATATTATTCCCATTTTATAAGTGCGAATACTAGGTTTGAAAGAAGTCAAGTTCATGCCCAATATTGTTTAGCTAGTAAGAGGCAGAGCCTAGATATGACTGACTCCTGCTGTCTGATTCTAAAATCCATAAGCATAACCTCTAGGTATACAGCCAAACGTAACACTCTGTATTCTTGCAACAGAATAAATGCATTTGCTTTTTCCTTAATGTCTGTAACACGGTTCTTAACTATTGCAATGCAGTGGTTTCTCGCTTCCTGTAAATGAGAGTGTTCTTCAAAGTACCTTCCTTCCTCTCTGCTCTTCTCTATACATTCCCTCCACTCCCAGTGCTTGAATTCATTTAACAAGCATTTATTTTATTGAGTCCATACAATTCCAGACCCCATGGAAAAACAATGAAAAAAAACCAGTCCCTGGCCTTGAAGGATTTACAGACTACTAGGGGAGAAAGCACTATAAGCAAGTCCAATACTATTTTCAAAAAAAAAATAAGGTTTGAGTCTGCAAAAACACAGAAGGCATTCTATGCCACACAGCACAGGTTTTCAAGCCTTTTCTGAGGAGGACTACAGTTTTTTAAGAAATAGCGTTTAAAATTTCCAAAAGAGCACTCAAGACCTAGAACTTCCCTGATCCACTGTCCCCTTCCCACTACAAGCCATGTTTTTTCTAAGACTCTTAAGAACATCGTTTGAAAACCACTATATTCTAACATCTTAGTAGTTTTGCCTTTCATGCTTAGGTCTTTAATCTACCTGGAATGGATTTTTGTGTACGGAGTAAAGTAGGATACCAATTTGAATTTTTTCCATACTGATATCTAATAGTCCCAGGACCACTTATAGAAACGCCCCTTCTTTGCCCTCTGCTCTGTAAGAGCACTACTATTAAAAGAAATCAAGTTTCTGGATACACACGGAACTGGATTTGGGTTCTCTACTGTTTTCCACTGGTCTAATACTGTGCTAATACCAAAGTGCTTTAGTTATTATAGCTTTATATATAATAAATCAGGATATCTCATAGAACAAGTCTTCTCACCTTGACCTGCTGCTTAAAAAATATCTTGACTATTCTTAGTCCTTTGTATTTCCATATGTATTTTAGAAAACACACGTAATTTTGAGCTCCCTAATTTCCTGGCAAACTGGTAAAATACCCACAAAACAAATCTAGATCAGTGGTTCTCGACCAGGGCAATTTTAACACCCCCACCTCCCACCCCAGGGACATTCAGCAACGTCTGGAAACATTTTTGGTTGTCACAAAGTGGGGGGTAGGTACTACTGGCCTCTAGTGGGTTGAGGCCTGGGAGATGCTGCTAAGCACCCCACAGTGCACAGGACAGCTGCCACAACAAAGAATTATCCCATTCAAATTTTAATAGTGCCACTTTTGAGAAACCCTGTCCCAAATAAATCAAGGGGCAAATTTGCATGTGCCCATTAAAGGCCAGGGAATGTCTACCAAAAACAATAATTTAATTTTAGAAAAACTGAACTGCCATATGCCAATGAGATTTACCCCAATTCATTAAAAAAAAATCATATTATTTGCATTGACCAAAAGGCTTATCTTCCTGTTCTCTATAGCAGTGACGTTGGCAGGAAGCTTATTGGAGGGGTTAAGTCTTTAAAATACAAAGTTATAAAGAAACAAGACATAGCCAGAAGATATTAAAAAAAAAAAACTCATAGAAATCAGTAATAAACAACTCAATAGAAATATGAACAATCTGAATAGACAATTCACTACAAGGAATATTCAAATGACCAATAAACATATATAAAGATTCTCAACCTCATTAGTCACCAGAGAAATATCAATTCAAACTCACGAGAACACCATCCATGCACCAGAATGGCTAAAATTTTAGAAGACTGGACATATCAAGTGTTAACAAGAATGCTGAACAACATAATACCCATATACAACTGGATGTAGTGAAGGGGTTGCATAAACTGGTTCAACCACTTTGGAAAATGTTGGCAGTCTCTACTATAGCTGAACATATCCATACACTATGACCAGCAATGCCATTCCTAGGGATATATCCAACAGAAAATACTTACCTATTTGCAAAAAAATGAACAAGAATGTTCATAAAAGCATTAAAAGCCCAAAGGAGAAACCATCCAAATGTCTAATAACTGCAGAATGGATTAATAAACTGTGATATGTTCATAGAAGGAAATAATATACCACAACAAGAACTACTACTATATGCAACAACACAAATGAATCCCCAAAATACAATGTTAAGCAAAAGTACGCAGACTCAAGAGTACAGATATCACTCCATTTCTATAAAGAGGCAAAACTCATCAATGGTGACAGAAGGGAGGAGAGCAAATACCTGCGCAGAGAAAGGATAGTGACTAGAAAGAAGCATGAGAAGGGGCTGTAGGGTGTTGGGAATGTCCTATTTTTATCTAGGTGGTAGATACACGAGTGTGTTTACTTTGTGAAAATTCATCAAGCTATACACTTAGGATTTGTATACTTTTCTGTATTTAGCTTATATCTTATTAAAGAATTTGCTTAAAAATGTAAAGAATACAACCCTGATTTACCGCATCTGATGCTTCAAGAGACTATTCTAAACCCTATTCTAGCTCTAACTCACAATGATGTTAAAATGCAAGTTTTGTATATATTGACAACTGATTTTTTACCAAGGCACAAAGGCAATGCAGTGGATAAAGGGTAGCCGTTTCAATAAATGGTGCTGAACAATGAGCTATCCATAGGCAAAATAAATGAACTTGGATCCATACCTCACACCATATACCAAAAATAACTCGAAATGGATTTTAGACTTAATGGTAAAACCTAAAACTATATTTGATAGAAAAACACTTGTATTCAAAATATATAAAGAACTCTCAAAACTTAACAATAAGAAAAAAAAAACAGGCAAAAGATTCGAACAGACATTTTATCAGAGAAGATACACAGATGGATAATAAGCACACAAAAAGATGCTCAACATCATAAATTATCAGAGAAATGCTGATTAAAACCACAATGAGATACAACACTACATGCCTATTAGAATGGCTGACAAGACTGACCATACCAAGTGTAAGCAAAGATGTAGAGAAATGGGAACTCTTGGACATTGCTGGTGGGAATGTAAAATGGTATAATGAATAAACCTTTTGGGAAACAGTTTGGAAATTTCTTAAAGAGTTCAACATAAGTGATCCACTCACTCCACTCTTAGGTATTTGCCCATAAAAAGGAAAGCACATGTCCATAACAAAGACTTACATACAAATGTTCATAGCAGCTTTATTTGCAATAGCCCAAAACTAGAAACAACTCACATATATATCAACACGTGACTGGATAAACAATTTGTAGTATATCCACAGAACAGAACATTACTCAGCAACACAAAGGAACAAACTGTTGATACACACAACATGGGTGAATTTCAAAAGAATTATGTTAAGTGACAGAAGCTAGACAAAATCAGTGTACAAATTGTCTGATTCCATTTATATAAACTCTCGAAAATGCAAACTAATCTCTAGTGATAGAAAACAAATCAGTGGTTCTTTGGGGAGAGTAAGTCACAGAGGGGTGGGAAGGAGGGATAACAAAGGTGCATGAGAAAACTTTTGAAGGTAATGGGTATGTTCACTATCTTGACACTGACTGAAAGTTTCATAGAGGTACACCTTATGGTGGAGGTCATAACTTATCAAAGCATACCATTTAAATAAATGCAGTTTGTTTTCTCAAGTATATTTCAATAAAGCTTTTCTAAAAATAATACAGGTTGTATATAAATATTGTGAACCAGACATCCTATAATTAGCTCAAAATCAACTCCATTCATTCACACAACAAATATTTTTCTAGCACCTACTATATGCCAAGCACTCTGCTAGGTTCCAGGGTTCCAATGGTGAGCAAACTGACATGGTTCCTGACCTCATGGAGAACACAGTCTGCTAGGGGAAGCAGAGATTAATAAAAGATGCACACAGACACATGGATAATAAAAACTTCACAGACAAGTGCTGTCAAGGAGACAAGCACAGTGAGATGACACAAAATAACAGGGAAACCAAATCTCATCTAACGGAAAGGTCAGTATGGCTCCCTCAAAGAAGCGACATTTAAGCAACACCTAATGGAAGAGGAAGATAACAAGTTGAAGATGTAACTTTCCTCCGAAGAGACACTAACACAAGCAAAGGCTCTGAGGCAGAAGAAAGCATGACCCTTTGAAGGAATGGAAAGAAAGTCAAAAGGGCTAAGGGTCAAAAGAGTGTAGACAACACTATTGGTCACCTCTCTAGTAACTATTCCATCTCCTCTTCCTCACTCCTAACAGAATCACAGTTGGGTTCCAGCAGCCACCCTCCTCCACACATAGTCATGTGCTTTAGAGAAAGATGACTCCATTCTTGATTTTAGGAAGTGGATACTGTTGAGACTTAAGTCAGTCATGGCCACCTCTTTTCTCCCTGCCAGTGATTAGTTAAAGAATGGCATGAGTGAAAGCAGGAAAAGAAGTTATTGCATGCTCTAAACAAGAGATGGTAGTTTGGACCAGGGAGTTGTCAATGGAGATAGAGATTTGCACGGAGAAATAAGGTAGAGCAACGTGTACACGATGTCTCCTAGGTTTCTGGCTTAGGCAAATAACGATCAATCTTTTCCATATAGTCAAAGCCAGAGAAATATTTTTTAAAAATGAATAGTCTTATGTTATTCTTAATATATTTCTCTTAAATAAACGTAATTAGAACTAGTCAAGGATCATACCTAAAACATATCTCATCCTCATGCAGGATACTGGCTTCAGAAGTTCATGCAGACTTATCAAGAATGAATGAGGCTAACTAGATTTTGTCTTACAATACAAATCAATGTTTTCTAAAATTCTAACCTATAATTAACAATCCTGCCTACAAATAACATCAATTTCTGAATATCATTTATTTTGTCTTGCCTGCTTCAAAAAATGATTTAAGCTAGCAAAATGTCCAAATCAATTAAAAGCCAAACCAAGAATAAAGTAGTCCAAGGATTTCTGACCACTCTTGTGTTACCTAAAATTAATTTCAGAGAAATTAGATGGAGGTACCTAATCAATTATGCTCATCAAATTTATCAAATTAGGTCTCATAACAACAGTAATGAAGGTTCCTGTTACAGATACCAACAGACCCAGGCAAAACTATAACCTACCTTGACAAGTTGATGAAGTGCCATTTCTTTCAGAAGGTGGTGTACTTGGACTGTTGAAATGAGGTGAAGTTTTTCGGTCCTCGCCATTGTTTGTAAAATTCTTTGAATGTCACGTACAACGACGTGACAATGGTACTTCAGCTTTTTTGCTTAAGCTTTCATCCGCTGGCTTCCCTAAAAGTGAAAGAACCTCTATTTATAATATTTCTAATTCAAAAAACATTAATCATCCTTTGCAGCTACAGTGAGCAAATTCGATGAGCAACCACTCGAATTTGCCCAGGATTGGGAGGTTTCCCAGGCTGTAAGATTTTCAGTGCTAAACCTGAGAAAGTACCTGGCAAATCTAGACAAGTTGGTCACCCTATCTGTAGCATCAAATTAGGACAGGAGAGAAACACTTATGGTGTCAGAGACATTTATAGAGAAATTATCATCAATTTGCATAACTTACAAAAAGATAATAGTGAAAGATTAATAATGTAATAAAGGCACAACCGCTTGAGTATTCGTTTATATTGAGACTTATTAAAATATCAAGCAGAGAGGATTAAAAGAAAGACCAAAAGTATATTCTTAGTTACTGCTATTTCTTTAAATGAATCATTCTGGATAAAAAGCACTTTATTATATTTTTTTCAAGTCCCAATAATCAAGCTGAATATATCAACCAAATACTCACCACGAAGAAGAGACTGTTGCCACGCTAAAGCAGCACAAAGTAAGACTAAGCTTTTCCCACTTTCTGTAGGGCTCTCCAACAAACAATGCTGCTTACTTTTTAATACTTGGACAATCTATTGACACAAAAACAATAAAAAAAATCAGTAAACAATTTACTTCATTAGGGTCTGTCTCCATCACAAGTACAAACACAACAAGAAGTAAGGTTGTACTTGAGGGAACATAGCAATAGCAGAAGGGAGAATTAGTATTAAGTTCAATCTAGACCTTATGCCTTTATCTTTCTCCCTAAAATTATGTTGGACTTAAAAGCATATAGGCATAAAAGAAATGAACAAAGCAATTTGTGCCTTAATGATGCAAACACCGTCATTTCTGTAAAACAAGAGTACACTAATATCTTGGATGAAAACTTTATGGAGGATACTGTTAGGGGGAGTATAAATCGCTACAACCACTTTGGACAGAAATTAACAATTACTAGCAAAGTTGAAGTTACCCAACACCGGGAAGTCCAGTCCTATGTATATATCCAAAACCTGTCCCACAGGAACATAAGGAAACATGCATAAGAAAGTTCATAGCAGCATTGTTTAGAATTGCAAAAGAATGTAAACAACTTAAATGTCTGTCAAAAGGAAAGTGGATAAAAAAATTCTGGTATATTCATACAATGGAATACTACATAGCAATTAAAATAGATTAACAATCAATAAGGCTACTTCTTAAAAATAATGTTAAGCAACTAAAAACACTTCTGAACAAATATAGGTACAGTATCATATCATTGTACAAAGTTTAAAAACAGGTAAAGTAATGCTCTATATTGTTTACGGATACATACGTATGTAACAAAAGTATAACAACACGTCTAGGAAAGAAAAAGAATAAATTCAGCATACTAGTAATGTTACTTGCAAACAAGGTATAAAGTAAATATGGCAAAATATTAAGATTGAACAACTCTGGAAAGTTGGCTTACTCATTGGTCTATTAATTTTCTAAATGATTGAAACATCTCAAAAAATATGGTGAGAAATATAGTATTCTGTGTAAAAGACAGTAAATACTTTGTAGAAGGTAGTAATTCTGTAAATAGAAGTGCCAAATGAGCTGAGAATAGTTTTCAGAATATTCTCCTTTGCCTACAAACCATATACAGTTTATAGCAATCAGGATTATTTTTCGAAAAGTTACATGTTCTTCCATGAACCCAGCAAATATTTTCAATCCATTTACTATCTGAGAAAATGAATGTAGTCACAGATTCAGTATACGTTATGAATAATCAGCATCTTTATCTTAATGAAGACTTAACTGCTGAAAAATACTTGCAGAATTCATTATAGCAAGCTATGATGGACAAGCTTTACAAGGAAATTTCATCTTCACCCCACCAACTGTACATTCAGACCATGTTGAAGAGTCATGCTTTCCTGTTTACTTAGATTGCTAACTGCATCAGAAACGAAAATCAAGACTGAAACAATGCCATTCAAAGAAAACCAGATACCCAACTAGACTAGGACAGAAGTCTAGAAATAAAAAGGGGATTCCTAAATGTATCAACAAAACAAATGCAAGTAAAAGAATTTCCTAGTCTTAACCATCACAGTGGTTGAGAACATGTCTCGGAATCTGACAAATCCGGATTTGTATCCCTACTCTGCCAAAGCTGTGGACCAGGAGGTAGAAGTACGAGTTCTAGATCAGGTTCCCACAACTCAGATGTGTTTCCTTGATCATGTCTTCACTTCTCTAGACTAAGATCCTCATCTGTAATAATCCCTAATTGAAAAACTGTTGTAAGGGATAATATGCCTTGGCACACAGTAGGTGTTTGATAATTCTGATTTAAAGGTCAGAAGGGTATAATGAAAAGAAGATGGGCTTTGGAGTAAAGCAAGCCTAAGTGTGAGTCCCACTGTGTGAATCACTGAACCTCAGTCTGTTTCTTCATCTGTGCAATGGAGATAAGATTATCTACCCGATAGAGTTTTGATGAAAATTAGCCAGGCATTGAGTTAAGAATTAAATAAGGTAATGGATAGAACTTGCCTAAACTCCAGTATTTGACACAGAGGAGGTGATCTACTTTAATCTCCACCTCTTCTAAACCACCTATGCTTAATCTAGGATCCAGAGACGTAAATCAGAGACTGTGCTCTCTTGCTATTGCGTGCAGAAGTCTTGGTACATGACTGCGTTTCTCTGAAGAGAAAGTCCGTGGATTTCTCATTCCCAGAACTATATCCTAATAAAATAACTGAAAACAGAGGGGAGACTGATATGCACTGTTATCAACTGAGGACTTCCTTGCAATAGTGAAAAAAAATGGCAAATTCGACCTGGGAATGGAGGGATGGTTAAAAGAGTAATTCAACAGCTTATGAAGCCAATTATACCCTGACCCCTAGCCTATGTGTTCCAAAACAAGCTAAGAACCACTATTCTGAGGTATTTCCCAGTTCTACTATTCTGTGATTCCATCTGTGCAACTCTTGTGTAGAGATTTGGTGGACTCTAACCCCTTCACCCCAGCCAATAACGCAACGCCGGCTAGTTCCTCAGATACAGCCTAGAAATCCATCCCGCCCACAGTTGCCGCAATCCCCCAGGGGATAAAGCACGAGCCCCCGATCCGCCTCCCGCCTTAGTCCCCGCCGCCACGAGTCAGCGGGGGTCAGAGGGGGCCCGGGGCCTCTCCCTGGGGGTTAGGACAGGCTCCCTCCGGCCTCCGCACGTTCAGAACCCGGAGGCCCAGGGACGTGGTCACCCCGAAGGCCCGCATGCGGCCAGGCGAGAGCAGAATGCTCTCTTCGGGCAGGCTGCACACCACCCCAGGAGAGACAGGCTGGCCTGTTCTGAGGAAAACCGAGGCAGCGCTGCCTGGGCTCCGAGTCCCGGGAGAAAAGGAAATGGTATCTACGAGTACACACTGTGGAGCCTGGCAGAGAGGAGAGGCCCCAAACCTCTCGCCTCCTCACCGGGCTGCCACTCCCTGGCCGAGCGCGGACTCCGGCGCCTCACCCGCTCCCTCCTCCGCTCTCTCCAGGCCTCGCGACAGCGCTCTCCCGGACGAATACCCGCCTCCCGCCCCCTCGACTCCCAGCACCCAATCACCCGCCAGAGCAGAAACCAAGCAACCAATCCTGGCGTGAGGTTAGGGGGCGAGAACCCTGGCCCCCGAGGGAAGCCTCCGAAATAAAAACCAACGCAAAGTATTTCGTGGCCCGGAGGCGAACGCTTGAAGAGCGAAGGATGGGAGCACAGCGCAGGGTTTAAAGGAAATTCTTCTCCGTTTTGAGATTTTGAAACTGGTGACTTAACCCGTGCATCCGTTTCCTTGGAAACTCGCAGTCTCATTCTTCAGGTCTGTAGACCAAGCGAAAGGAAAGCCTTGCCGAGTTCTTCCCAGAGCGCCCGTCAGTGCCGCTCAGCTCACGTTTCCGAACTTCACGGTGGCCCGGGTGTCGCACAGACGGAGGCGGGAACTGCCAAACGCCTGAGCCCGGCCAGACGAGAAGGCTGGTTGATGAGTGGCCGCAGACCCTCAGGATGTTCCAGGCTTCCCCGGATAGCGAGTTCAACCAGATCAACGCCCTAGAGCGCTCCCGCCCCGGTCACTTCTGCTCCTTCAGGGCTCACCCGCCTTCTGTCCCTCCTAAAACCGGGTTGTTATTCTTTGCCACGAAGTACACTTCAGTTTCCTCAAAGGTAGGGAGTTAATTGTGATCTCTCCAAAGTGTGATTTTGTCAATTTCTGAATAGCCTAAGCTTGGCTCCGATACTAGTGTCTCAAAAAAGTAAAACGTGAGACAGTTTCTCAAGTTTGAGCAACTAGTTTGGGGAGATGTTTTATGCAGGCGGAGCAGCGGGAGGAGAGTGGATTTGTTTGCTTCCCTTTCAGTTTTACTGCATCTTCCCCAATTGCAAAATGTACAGCGCTAAAAATAAATTCTACCTTTTAATTTAGTAATCTCAGGCTCAAAATTTTATCCTAAAAGAGTAATCCAAAAGAAAGAAAAAGTAAAAATATCTAAATTGATAACATTGCCTATTGTAATCCTGAAAAAAGTCATCAACCTCCCGGTCTAGTAATAGCACCCTATACGGTTATGATACATCAGTTTGATCATTAGGAAGCCAATAAAATAATTATCAAAAGTAAACAACTTGCAAAAAAAATTTCATATAAAGTTAAATGAAAGAAAGCAGACTCCCTACAGGGTATTATGAATTCCATTATGTGAAAATATATATGCATAAGCAAAGATGGAGGGAAAGTATAAAAAATGTAACTTACTGTTAAAACAGTGGAATGAAGGACAATTTATCTATACTTAAAAATATCTTCAAATTTTTATTCTGCTTTTACAATTTTTTTAAATATCAAATCCTTTAAGTAACTGCTCCAGGGAAACTACTACGATTTTCTATTTTCCTCCGCTCAATTCCTAAGGCTCTCAACCGACTCTAGCCTTGTATGGCCATTTGACGTGTGTGGCGTTAAAAGAAATGGATACACGTAGGCTCTGGAGCCAGACAATCCTGGATTCCAGTCCCTTGAACTGTTCCTTTCAAGTGAACGTTAGTGAAAGAAAACACAAAAAACTACAAGTTCATTTGATAAAGAATATGAATGTTTATAAACCAATATTCAAAATAGCTGCACACATCTGTTTTCACTTGAATAAAAAATATCACATTGTGACAAATTTTGTAACCTTAACTTAAAATACATGAATATTAACATTTACTAATATAGTTACACATTTTGTTTACATCATCAACGAATGTGATGAAAAACAGCATGCTGTTATTTAAACACAGCAGGTTTTGACCAGCCTTTGAAAACTGATCCAAGAATGTGCGCTGCATTTAGTTAGAAACCATTTATTTCAACATTTTGAACTCCTAGAGGTTTCCTACTCACATAAAATATTCCAAAGACTCAGTTTAAAATAAAACAAAACAAAAGAACACAGGACCGCTGTATTTAATCTTAGAAGACTACAAAACTGCCTTGTTTAAAAATATGAAAATTCTTACAGTATTTTTTAAGTGTATGCTTTTATTTTTCACATCGAACTTACTTGATTGAACATTAAGCATCTGATATCTCAGGGAAGGCCAGCCCAGTATCCTGTTTTTCAGAGCTGACCAGGTGTTTCTGATACAATCTATGGACCAGCAGAGACCCATTTGACTAAAGAAGAAATAATTAATGAAGTGTTCTCTAAACATTGTTGCATAATGGAATCAACTGGGAAATCTTAAAAAAAAAATACTAACGCCTGACTCCCAACCGCAGACATTCTGATTTAATTGACATGGGTTCCAATTGGGGATCAAGAGTTTTAACAGCTGTCCAGGTGATTTTAATGTGCAGCAAAATTTGGAGCCACCACAATGATGCAAGACACAACAGTGATCTAAATCACAATTAGCCACAAATGACAGATGTCTATAGAGGAGAACTCACTTTTAAAGAAGTTTCTCAAGTTGGAAATACTTGATAGTTTCTCTCTGTTTCTTAAGATCAAATTTATGCTTTTTCTGGAAGTTATAATGACTCTTTAATTAGTAGTCTTCAGAGGGGATTTATATTGTTAAACACTCAACAATTTTTTTTAACCATTAAGTTTAGGTTATTGTATATAATCACTGCTATACACTTATCTATTACGTGTAACAATACACTGAAATTACCTTCTAGGCATCACAGTATTAAGAACCATCCATAGTTTATTGACTGTTTGAAGCATTCTCCACAGAACCCCTGAATTCAATAGCTGGTTCATATTGGATGTTAATACTTCTGCCTATGGTATAAGTTCACTGGCAGAGAGTAGAGTCAAGCGTTCTAGAATCTGTGTCGTTTCCATATGTCTTACTGGGACAGCTGAAAATGCTAAAGGGGAAACTTAGCAGTCATAATCTAAATTCTATACAGCTTAGCAAATAAGAAGTAACATTGCTCTATCAGACTACAGGCCAAACAAATCAAGAAAACAGTGTTGCTCTAAACGTAAAACTTTCAATCCTAGCCATAGTTTTGGCCATACTTAAAATAAGGACCTTAAGAAAAATTCATTTAGGTGTATTTATTTCACAAAGAACAAAACATATCTCATTTAAGAAATCACATTAGTGACCCAAAGAGAAGGCCCTCAACCTGTGGAATCTGATGTATCTCTGGGTTGACAGCATCAAATTGAGTTGAATTATCTGACGACTAGCTGGTATTCCAAGAATTGCTTGTTGGAGGTGTGGGGAACCCCCCACGTGTGAAAAAATGAATCTCAGAACACCATTTATGGGCATACACCCAAAATGATTGAATGCAGAGGTATAAAGACATAAATGTACACTTGTGTTCTTAACAGGATTATTCAAAATAGCCAGAAGCTGGAAGCAAACCTGGTGTCCATCAACAGATGAAGTGACAAAAAAAAAGTGGTGTATACAGACTGTGGAATACCATTCACCCTTAGAAAGGAAAAAATTCTGACACATGCTATGACAAGGACGAACCTTGAGGACTTTAATGCTAAGTGAAATAAAGCCAGCCACAAAAGGAAAAATACTGTATGATTCCACTCATATATGGTACTTAGAGTACTCAAATTCATAGGAATAGAAAGGAGAATGGTGTTTCCCAAGAGCAAGAGGGAGGGACAACAGGGAGTTGTTGCTTAATGAGCACAGAATTTCAGTGCAAGGTGAAAATGGTTCTGTGCATGGTTGGAGGTTATGGCTACACAATAATGTGAATGTACTGCATGTCACTGAACTGTACACTTAAAAATGGTTAAAATGGTCAATTTTAGGTTATGCATATTTTATGACCATTTAAAAAAATTAATTATTTTCAACAAATGAACAAACACTAGCTACATGCAATAGCATGGATGAATATCACAACCAAAATGCTGCATAAAAGAAATTATATTCAAAAGGCTATATATTTTTTAATTCCATTTATATAAAATCCAAAAAAGAAACAAAACCGAGGTCCGGCTTCCAGTAATGGTGGAGTGGCTTGTTGAACTAACACTCTCACAGATAACAATGATAAAATCTGCACAAAATATTATATGTCTATATATAGAATCATGTATTTATATGTAATACACATATAATAAATGTGTATATGTGTATATGCATAAATATCTTCCGAAAGCAAGCAGAACTGAGAGAGAGTCTTCCCTTAAATGATGGGAATTGCACCAGGAGATATTTGCAAGCTTGAGTCTTTTGCCTCAAAGCATTCTAAAATCTGTACATGGCACAGACGGGAAAAACTACAGTCTTACTTGTAATGTTAGAGGATGTATTTTGGGGCTAACAAAGTAGCTGGAAAGTTAAGGGAGAAATTCTGGAAGGGAGGGAGACACAAAGAGGAAAATCTCAAAATATGTATATAAGTCTCCCCCCCACACACACACCAAATTGGCAGATCTTTGAACAACACCCATGCAGGGTAGGCCCCAGAAGGCCTAGTGTAAAAACAGCAGTTGGAAGATGAGAGAAGTGAATGAGGATTTCAGCTATGCCCACTGTAAAGGAGAGAAGATTGGAGTTTCAGTCCAGCCAAGTTAACTCCCTGCTAGAAAAATAACAACACTCTTCAAAGGAATACAATAGAATCCAGAGTCTCTATAACTATCATTCATGGTTTCCAGTACACAGTTTAAAAAGTCATGAGATTTGAAGAGATGGGAAAATGTAATCCATATATGACCAAAAGCAGGGAGTAAAAACTCTCCCCAAGGTGTTGCAATTATCTGACAAGGATAAGAAAGCAGCTATTATAAAGATGATCAAGGTGGCATGAAAAATATTCTCATAATGAATGAACATATCTGGAAACTCAGCAGAGAAATGGAAATTACAAAAAAGAACCAAAAAGGAAGATTAAAAAAATGCTTTTGAGTTTACATGTACATTAGAAACAGTAAAAGAGGGCCGGCCCCGAGGCTTAGCGGTCAAGTATGTGTGCTCCACTGCTGGTGGCCCGGGGTTCGGATCCCGGACGCACACTGATGCACCGCTTCTCTTGCCATGCTGAGGCTGCATCCCACATACAGGAACTAGAAGGATGTGCAGCTATGACATGGAACTATCTATTGGGGCTTTGGGGTGAAAAATAAATAATTAATTTAATTAAAAATAAAAAGGAACAGTAGAAGAAACATGAAGATAGAGCAATAGAAATTATCCAGTCTGAACCAAAGAATGTAAAAATTTTGAAGAAAAATGAAGAGAGCCTTACTTGTGAGATGATTGAGTCCCCAGCAATGAGGGGAGAGACAGAAAAAATTAAATGAGGCAGAAAGGCAAATCAATAAGTAATAGCATACAACTTCCAAAATTTGGTAGAAAATCTAAAATTTTAGATCCAGGGAAGTCAGCAAACCCAGAAAATAAAATACAAAATAAAACCAGACCTGGGCACATGATAGTCAAGCTGCTAAAATCCAAAGATAAAAAGAAAATCTTGAAAGCAGTCAGGAAAATACATATATAAAGGGGAAGACAATACATACAGGGAGAAATAATGTCAATGATGGATGATATATTATCAAAAACAAAAGAGACAAATCAACAACAAAATTACATCTTTCAAGTGTAGAAAGAAAACCCAAAAGTCAACACAGGATTCTATATTTAGCAGATCTCACTTTCAAAAAGGAGGCAGAAGCCACAATAGTATTCTGCACACCTATTAGGTGGCTGAAATAAAAAATAAAATTGCAAATATCAAGTGCTGGTGAGGACAAGGAGCAACTAGAACTGGGAATGCAACATGATAGTTGCATTCGGATAACGGTTTAGCAGGTTCTTATAAAGTTAAACATACACTTATTATATGACTCAGATATCCCACTCCTAGGGATTTACTCAAGCAAATTGAAACTAATGTTTAAACAAGAATCTTTGGGTGAATCTTCATAACCATGTTATTCATAATTGCCACAAGCTGGAAATAAATTAAATGTCCTTCATCAGGTGAATGGAGAAAGAAACTGTGGTGAATTGGGACATTAGAATACTACTTGGCAATAAAAAGGATAAACTCTTGATTCACACAACAACATGGATGAATCTTGGCTGCATTTCTCTAAGTGAAGGAAGCACAATTCAAAAGGCTGTACAGTATATGATTTCATTTGTATGACTTTCTAGAATAGTCAGCATTACAGACATGAAAAATGATCAGTGGTTGCCAAGGGATGGAATGGGGTAAGGGGTTGACTACACAAGGACTGTATGAGAGAATTTTGAGGGGTGAGAAAAACAGCTCTGTATGCTACTGTGGAGGTGGATATATGACCATAAAGTTGTCAAAACCCACAGAACTGTACACTACAAAGAGTGAATTTTACTCTGCAAATTTTAAAAATCAGGATGCTGGGGAACTCAGATGAAATGCAGTGACAAATGAATCTCACTGTATTACAAGCATGTGACATAGCCACACATAATGGGTGGGGATGAAAGGTCCTGACCTAAGTTACTTGGGAAGACAGTGTTTTGATGGGATACTGTAAAACTAAAGTACTGTACACAAACACTGTACTCTAGGTGGTAAATTTGTTTTTCATAAGGGTATGGATTAGCAATTCTGAAACTGGTTGACACATTAGTAAATATATTGTAGCTAACTGGAGTTAAGTTTCTCACTGTTGGTGAAAGAAGTTAAAAATAAACAAAAGGAGAATGCTAGAATAAACTCTGTGGTGTTGGATAGGAGTTGGAAGTATCAGTATGAAACCGTGTCTCTTCTAATATATCTATCCAGATAGATGGATAGATTGATATGTTGGTAGATTGATAGATAGATGTGTATACCTGAGTTTATATTCATACATACATTTCCAGGCTCTGCTGAGAGGGTCCAGAAGCAGTGACACCCTAGTATCAATGAACACACTTAGCTCCCAGATCTTGGTTTCTAAATATCATTCTCCAATAAAAAGAACCAGGTTTCCTTGGAGAAATGGCTAATTCTAGGGCTGGAGATGGGAAATACAATATGAACCTGGACCATCTTGTAGTGCCAGAAAGTAGAAAAGTGCTTTAAATAAAACACAGCAAATGATGAGATGTGTCAAAAGGAATCAATCTGAAAGATTTCTCAATGGCTCAAGCTGGAAAACTGTGAGCAACATAATAAATAATGGTAGCATTGGATTATTACACAGAGAATAAAATAAATATCCATGAGTCTATACTGACATAAAATAGATTAAATAAGAAAGGAAGAAAGAAACAGGAATAAAAAAGAATAAGAGAAAGAAAGGAAGAAGGACAGGAGAAGGAGGGAGGGAATCTTCCTCACAGAATTCCAAATAATAAATGTGGCTGGATAGCATGAAATAGAAAATCGCCACTAGAACACCACAGTAATAATTATTGTGGGTTAGGCTGACTGATGAATGCAAAAACTGTGGGTGAAACTTAAAAAAAAAAAAATTTGCAGAGCCTCAAATCATCTGCCTCAAACTACATAACGTTTTTCTGTTAATTACTTTAAAAGACCTATGACTATTGAAAGCAAAAATTATAACACTGTATTGTGGGATTTATAACATGGGATGATGTAAAATTTATGACAACAATAGCACAAAGGACAGACAGAGGTAAATGGAACTGTTCTATAGCAAGTCTTCCATATTTTACGTTGATTAAACTGGTGCACTATTAAGTCTAGGTAGGCTGTGATATGTTAAAGATGCATATTGTAATGTGGACCAACCACCAAAAATGCAAAGGTGTGTCACTTAAATGCTAATAAAGGAATTAAACAGCATACAAAAATGGTTTGTACAAAAATGTTTGCAGGAGATGACCTGCACGTCCCCAGGAGGAAGAAGAGCCCACTGCGGGGCATCCTCAGAGCAGAACGCCCTCAGCTGTGCCGAGGAGCAAACGCTGACACACACATGTTGGGAGAGACTCATCAACCTCATGCTGAGGGAAGCAAGCTGGACAGAAAACAATACAAGTGGGATGATTTCAGCCAAGATGAACCTATGCTGAAAAAACCAGAACAGTGGTTGCCTCGGGGGAAGGAAAAAATTGCCTAGGAAGGAAGAGGAAGGGGTTTTCTGGGGGTGATGGAAATATCCTAGTCTTAAAGGGGTGAAGGTTATATGGGTATGTTTATTTGCCAAAAATGTAAGGTAGAGATTTGTGCCTTTCAGTGTGCGTACTTCTTACACCCCCACACACACAAAGGACTAAAAGAATAATAAAGTGAGGTGGGAATGGGATGGAGTGTGGAAGAAACAAAAATGCCAGATGATTAGTAGTTGTTGAAGCTGGGTGACAAGCCTACTATGCTGTTTTGTTTATTTTGTATATTGTTTAAATTGTTCTGTAATAAAACACTTGTATAAGAAGACAAACAATATATAGTGTTCGCTGGTAAGATGTCAGCTACCTTTGGGGAGGAAGGAGGGAGAAAGGGATTGTTGGGACCTGAGTGAAGCTGGTGTTAGTTCTTGGTCACACGAGTGTGTTCACTTTGTAATAATTCTTTGAGGTTTACATGGATGACTTCTGCATATATTTCTACACGCATGTTATACATCAATAAACATTTTAAATCTGGCATGTTTGCAAAAAGATCCTAACTCAATATCTCAGGATAACAGCAGTGTTTTGTTTTAAAGTGGAACACGTTCACTCATGACATCATCAGATGGATTTTAATACTCCCAAGTATCTAGTAATGCCCTCACCCTTGAGTGGCCCCCCGGGTCGTTCCATTTTTGCTTCAATTTGGCAAGTGGTATGGCTTTGAGTTTTTATGATGGGTATGGACCCTTAAGGTGGGTGGGTTCCAAGGGGAGGATCTCTGCAGCGACCCTGATCACGGGGTCCAGAGGGAAGATCATGGCAGGCTGGATGGATGCAGGGGATGGTAGGACAGATGGCCTTGAAAAGGCAAATTCCAGGATCCCATGCACCCGGTATTTCCATTTTAGATATTGAATTTACATTTCAAATACTGGCCAGGGAGCGTCCACCAGGGCTGCAAGCATTCTCAGCAATAGCCAGGCTGGTGATCCCCACTCCTACCTGAGTACTGGCCTCAAAGGATGCAGCCCAACCACACAGCAAATACTCTGGGGGGTGGGCAAGGCATGTAGAGTTGGCATCGTACAGAGAAGAGGCGGGGTAGAAGGTGGGGTGTAGAAGCATAGGGGCGTGGGCCAGGGGTGGAGGGAGAGGTGGGAGTTGGGTCCCCTAGCTGTGCATGCTGAGTGCTTTTGTCTCTTAACCATTCCTGGCTGGGAGCTTGAAGGACTGCATAACTACAACTCCCAAGTTGCTCTGGGCACGGGGCTGTGCCTAGCCCTGGGGGGAGGAGCAGGGCGGTGAAGGCTTGCCTGAGGGCCAAACAGCCATTGACTCAGGACTCTGGTCCTGCACCGGCTCCAACTGGACTGAGTACCGGAGGGATGTGACGGGAAGAGAGGGACCAGGGAGTCTGGGTGTGGCAGCTGCATGGGCAGCCGCGGGCCTGCAGCGTGCAACTGCTTTTGTCCAAAATTGAAGCTGGACTCGTGCCTCTTCCCCACCGCCTCCCTCCTTTGCTTGATTCCTCCTCCCCCCTGTGTGCCTGTGGGTCTTTCCACAGCCTCCTACCTAGTCCAGGGCCAGGTGCTTCTCTAAACTGCTTATGGGAGCTGGTTTGACATCCCAGAAACTTTCCAGTTTGCCTGCTGCCCTCTGCCTTCTCCAGCCAAAGTGCCATCATTTCATCAGCTTTTGGGAGACATTCGCCCTTGTGGCCCCTCTTGAAAGCACAACTTAAGAGCTTTGTAGGGTGGTAACATTGGCTGTTGCTTGCCTTTTTTGCAGATGTGGAAGTTGAGGCATCTGTGAGGTTAATCACTGTTTTCCCCAGGATCCGCTAAGAGCAGAGGAGAACAAATCAATTCCCAGGCAAGTATCTAGTAGGCCATTTTCACCAACCCATTCCAGTGCAGAGGCCTCCTAAACAGCACCGTTAAGATGAGAATAGCTTAAGTATTTTGCTCTTTAGATTAATCACCTAATCTCAGCTCAGTCCTGAGTGGCCAGTCTCTCAGGGACAGGGCTGGCGACTCTGATCCCTCAGGAAGAGATTGGTGGTCCAGCTTTGGGAGAGGGATGTTCATGGTAGACAGCACCTGGGCAACATTTGAAACCCGTCAGCTTTAACATCTCTGCTTTGGATTCAGGCAAGGTTCCCGGATAAACATGCCTAGGGACAGTCAGATGTACCGTATTCTTTAAAAATTGATTACAGCAGTGAAAAGAACAGAACATTAGATATCCTGCTCATTTGCAAAAGATAAAATGCAAGCAAGACTTTCTTGTTAATTTTTTTCTGCTCATTCTCTTGGCTGTACTGTACGCTTGAATGCAGAAACAAAAAACTTGAATTGTTATATTCTCTTTTCCTGAGATTGGTAAATTAACTTAAAAGTCTTATTGAAACCTATGGAGGGATGATTAGCTGTTTTCCTGATTTATGTCATCCTTAAAAGTCTGGGCATTGAGCTAAATGAAAACAAGTCCTTGTTTATATTACACATCCCAATAGGTTACATTTCTGATTACTGAATGTGGAATATTATCAAAACAACTGGAAAACCTGATCATGGAAACTAGACCCTGTCACTTTGTCAAGAATTTGCCTCTTTATGAATTAATGACACATGAATTCTTTAACGTTTTTGTAAAGAAAGGATGAGAAACTCTGCAGTGTCTCTGAATGTGGCAAGATGGGGAATTATCATTAGACCACATCCTCGGGTTCTTCTCTCCTGTTCAACAGGCCCGGGTGATAGTCCGTGTTGTCAGGTGCAACGCCGCTCCCCCAGCCCCCAGTGTTCCATCCTACTCTGGCCTGTGACCTCTTCAGGGGGTTCTGATGACACTCGTCCACAAGTGTTGGAAGGCGACATTGTAACATGAGGATATTCCTTATCTTGAAACAAGGATTAATGGAGAGGAAAGTCTCTGGGTCTGTGTGCTCCAAAGCACTGCTGTTGGAGTGTGGCTTCAGTCACCACTGTGCTCCCAGCAGTCCCCACAATGGCTGCCTCAGACATTTGATCTCCTGGTGCAACCACAGAAGCTGTTGACAGAGCTGGGCGCTCGTCGTGGTGAAGTGTCTTCCATCAGATTTTGTGGCTCTGACCCTCCTCTGCTCACCCCCTTCCCATTCCTAACTGCTGCATTGATTGCTTTGTAGTTGTTTCCTAGGAGCCACTGTGTGTAACTGGATTTCACAGTGTCTTTAGGGACCCACCCTCACTACACGAGTCACTGTACAACAGCCACTTATCCTGGTGTAGCCCATGATCATCCTCTAAAGTGGAGCTGTGAAGAACCCTGCTTACTCGGAGCTCCTTTCTTTCTCATGCTGCTGGGGCTGCTTACGAAGCTGGGCATCTCGTCTTTGGTCTCATCACATTATTCTTTTCATCGATTATTCTGAAGTAGGATACGACTTTGTTAATAATGTGACACTGGCTGTCACAGGCACTTCTATGTATCTTCCCCAACAGCTCTGTGAAGTAGACCTGTGATCCCCATTTTACAGGGGGGACACTGAGACAGTTTTTTGGTGCATTTTGAGTCTCCACCTGGAGCTCCGCCTCTCAGGTGTGTGCACTTAGCAGGTGTTCCACTTTGTCCCTCTCTGCCAGCCGCCCCAAAGGCACACGGCCCATCCTGAGTCCATTGTCTGATTGTTGGCAGTCACCCTGCACAAACAGGCCCTGGGTGGGGAGTGGACTAGCAGGGCGTGGTTGTCCGGACTACCCTGGGCAGATTCTATGTTTATTGCGAGAGCTGGAGCAGTGGAAGATACTGACCGTCACTCGCCTGGAAGGTTTCTTATGGAGAAATACTCCACTGACTTTCTGCAGGTGTCGTGTCTTCTTTGTCTTCCTTGCTCCTCTGGGCTTTCTCCTACAGCCCATGCTGTGCAGTAACATAGAGAACAGAGACTGGTGAACATCATACTGTTGCCCTGCACCAAACAGTCACATCACTCATTTTTCTAATTATGAAAGAATTACATACTTTGTAAAAAAAGTCAAATTATACAGATCTATGTAGAGTAAAGTGAAACCTTCCCCTTCCATCCCCTTCCCTGCAAACTCACTCCCCTACTCAGAAGGAACTATTGTTAAGAGGTTGCAGCTTATTCTTCTGGACATTTCCAATGAATTTATAAATACACATAAAGTTTTTTTAACATAAATTACATAACTACATCGTTTTTCAACTTGCTGTTTCCCAAACCATATATCATAGATGTCTCTCCTTATCAGTGTACGTCACTCTAACTTAGCTGTTTAGAAGTTTTGGAGCTACTCTAAAGAACAGGAATACCACGATCTGTTTATTTCTTCTTTGATAGAGATGGGGTTATTTCCAGTTTCACTATTATACATAATGCTGCAGTAAGATCCTTGTATGGAATTTATTACACTGCTACTCAACTGCTCAATTTGCTTTGTTCCCTTTTAGTCAGAGACTATGATATATTTGTAACAATTTTATGGGAATTATTTTATAGGGAAATTAATTTTATCTCTGAATAAAGACATTTATGGGGAATCTTGACTTCAAGGTCAACCATCTCAGTATTCTGGAGAAAAATCATGAAACTTAGAAGGTATTATGCTTGCTGCATCACATTCTAACAAGTCAGATTAACAATTTAAAGTTGAATGTTTGAGCTGGCCCGGTGGCGCAAGCGGTTAATTGCGCGGGCTCCGCTGCGGCGGCCCGGGGTTCGCGGAGGCCCGAGGTTTGCAGGTTCGGATCCCGGGCACTCACCGACGCACTGCTTGTCAAGCCATGCTGTGGCGGCATCCCATATAAAGTGGAGGAAGATGGGCATGGATGTTAGCCCACGGCTAGTCTTCCTCAGCAAAAAGAGGAGGATTGTCATATGTTAGCTCAGGGCAGATCTTCCTCACAAAACAAAAATAAAACAAAATAAATAAAGTTGAATGTTTGTATAGCCTCTACAGTCTTTGTTCAGAAGAAGGATGACTTTATCTTGTCTTGAAAACTTCTGACTCCAGGGGCTCTCAGTTGGGCTTCAGAGAGGATAAGATGTTGGTGTTGTATCTGTTTCTCTTCAGCTGTAGGCTGCATCATCTAAAGATCATAGAATTGAACATGGTCCAATCGATATATACGATTTGGGTCAAAAATTCAAAGTAATGAACCCAAGATAAGAATCTATAACTTTGGATCTTAATGAAGAATTTCCTTTGATATCCTCAAGTCTCTGTGATTACTAGTAAAAACTCACCTATGGATGAAGAGATGTGGTTCTGCTGGCAATGTCTGGCTTGAACATCCATAGTTAAGGCTGCCACATCCCTAGGTAGATTAGACTTGACCTCTCTACGACCTCTGCCCTTGTTCCTTGACCTGGGAAAAATAAGAATTAAAAAAAACTGTTGTTACTAGCACTGAATGCTAGAAATGCCCATTAAAGAGTGAGTTTGATTTGGTAAACCAAAGGGAGTACATGCAGAACAAAGTCTTTAATATCTATGAAATTTCAAAAAGTTCTAATTTTTTTAAATGTAACTTTATTTTTGCAACAATGCAAAATGTATATATACGAATGAAATATCCCTCTGTCCATTTCTTAAGTTGTTTCCATTGATTTGATGGATTTATCCTCTAATCAGGATTCCAAGTGTGAAAGAACATCTTGGTCTTGCAAAGAAAAGAAGCCATTGATATTTGATTTTCTTTTAGCTCGGCATCCTACAGGTTTGAGGAATAAATTATCATGTAATGATACAATGATTCTGAAAGCTAATTGTTAATTAGAGGGGTGTAAGGGATGATTGAATGGTGGTTCATCCCCACGGTCAGGGGTATTGTACACATGGATATGTAAACACGATTTAGGAGGCTGCTTCAGCCCTGTGACATCCCAGAGAAACACAGTGCAGGAGGATATAGGGGCATAGCCGTCTGCCTCGATCTCCTGGGTTACATGCAGATCCAGAGGTCTTGACAGTGGCTTCAGAGCAGCTAACTTTTGTGTATTTCTCCCCTTCCTTCTCTCCACCTTATCTCAAACAGTCCTGACTATCATGTTTTAAAGTAAGACCAATTATAGTTATTTACATGAGCCTCTTGTTCATTATTGCAGAGTAATAATCAGGGATACCATTAAATATCATTTAATCTACCTAATTAAATTTGTTGTACCTTTTAATTGATTAGAACACTAAAGTTAGTTCAGAGTTTGATATTCACCAAGTGTGTTAATCTGCTTACAACTGCCATGTGCCTCACTCCTCTTAGAAGTGTATCTTTGGCCCATCACAAGATTTTAATGACTCAAATCACCATAAATTAAGATAATGCACTGTCTTTTTGATGACCGGGAGGCACATGGGTCCATTTTGGAAATATGCCCATCTGTCTTTTCTCCCCATGGGAAGTTTCTGGTCACTAGGTCTCCAGGTGGCTTGCACAAGCCCTAGGCCTGTAATAGCTTGGTGCCTCTCCTTCTACTTGGGGTAGAAATAAAAGAGATTAGAGAGACTTATTAAAGTTTTGGTTGCATGAAGTCTTCTATGAAGACCATCCATGCATATTGTTCTGGATAGCTCTCTGTTCCTAAGACTACTAGTTATTTTAAGGGCTTGTCGGGAACTGTGAAAGGTTTGATGTTTTACCTTACGTGCAAACCAATTAGTTAGCCTACAATGGTCTTACAGATGCTGGCAAAAGTCAGGAGTCCCATGCCTCAGAGACAAAGGACTTAATGACACAACAATAGCAGTGGCCAGAGTATCAGCATTTGCACCGGTTCACTAAATCTCACTTCCTACAGGGTGATACACAGTGGGCCAGGTGACATGCAGAGGGTTGCAAGATCTCAGAGCCTAAGGAATTCAAATCTTTGATAACAGGCAGGATGTCTGCTAACCTTTGCCCTGGGGGGTGTTATTTTTATTATACTGGACAGTAAGCAAGCCTGCCCTTTGCTCCAGAGTAGGCCACTATTTCTATCTTCCAAGGCTGACAGCTCTACACACATCCTTGAAAAGATAGCCTGGTTTTACTGGCTTTCAAAGATAAACTTGAATGAGACTTGATCATCATTCAGTTCTTCTGTTTACTTTATTGGGATTGTGCAAATATGCTCTTTTCTCTATAAAGTTCACTAACTTTATGCATACATAAGAGATGCTTTTCTTTTTATTTATTAAGTTGAAATTTTCTTATTAGAGAAAATGATGAAACTATTATGGGTTGGATGTGAAAGTATGTTTTTCCAGGAAAAATGTGAGAGTAGATCGGTGCTCGCAGAACTTTGCCAAAAGGAGCTGATAGCAACTTAAATGATTTTAATTTGAATACTGTTTTATACAACTTTCTTCCATTTACTTCATCCTCTCTGCTTCCTGTAATTCCCATATGAGAATGGGGCAGTTTCAGGGATTCACTGAATTCATATACAGTATTCAAATGGTTTTGTCTGTTGTGTTTTTTTAATTGAGATAAAGTTGACATACAACATTAAATTAGTTTCAGCGGTATGACATAATGATTCAATGTTTGTATATATGTTGAAATGATGACCACAATAAGTCCAGTTAACATCTGTCCCCATATAGAGTTACAAATTTTTTCTCTTGTGATGAGGATATGGCATATTTCAAGGTGCAGAAGAATCAACGATTATGTCATACTTTTCCATATACAGCTTGATGAATTTGGACATAAGCATACACCCTTGAGACTGTCACCACCATCAAGGCTACAAACATACCCATCATCTCCCAAAGTTTTCTCTCACCTCCTTTATTACTATTATTCTCTGGTAAGAACTCTTAATATCTACTCTATTAGCAAATGTAGCTAATATGTATGCATGTAGCGCATGCAATACAGTCTTGTTAGCTGTAGGCACTATGCCTTATCCTAGATTTCCAGAACTTATTTATCTTGATAACTGAATCTTTGTATCTTTGAACATTAGCTCCCCATTTCTCCATCTCCCCAGCCCCTGGCAACCACCATTCTAACCTCTGCTTGTGTGAGTTTGACTATTCTAGATTCCACAAATAAGGAAATATTTGCCTTTCTCTGTCTGCCTTATTTCACTTAGCACAATGTCTTCTAGGTGCATTCATGTTGTCAAAAATAGCAGCAATTTCTTCTTTTTTCAATGTTGACGAATATTCTATTTCTTTATCCATTCATCCATCAGTGACGTTTAGGTTACTTCCACATCTTGGCTATTGCGAATTTGCTGCAATGAACATTAGAGGGCAGGTATCTCTTTGAGACCCTGATTTCAATTCCTGTGGCTGTATACCAGAAGTGGGATTGCTGGATAATAGGCTAGTTTTCATTTTTGGAGGAAATTCCATACTGTTTTCCATAATGGCTGTATTAGTTTACATTCCGACGAGGTTTCCTTTTCTCCACATCCTCACCAACATTTGTCATCTTTAGTTATTTTGATAATCGCCATCATAACAGGTGTGAAATGATAGTTCATTGTGGTTTTGATTTGCATTCCCTGATTTGTGATGCTGAACACCGTTTCATACACCTGTTGGCCACCTGTATGTCTTCACTGGAAAAATTTTACTCTGGTGCCTTGACCATTTTTTAAATTGATTTGTCTTTTTGTTTTTGAGCCAAACAAAAAAAGAGAACAAAATTTCCAGGCATTATGGGTGCTTTCCTGTTGATGCAGATGGCTTTGTATTTACAGTGGTACAAAAAGATCATGTTTCGTGCTTTTTCTTCAGCTTGTCATAAGACCAGCAGTAGCTGTGGCATGGCAGATAATCGAGATCTTCTGGGTTTGAAGGTTTGCAAAATAAATGAGTGGTAAGGAATTTTTTATTTTTCCAAGGAAATTATTGTGATCATAGTCCATGGAATCTAGGATTGATAGGTGTAGGAGAAAATTAAGGTGAGAATCGTTGATCTGGCATTACTACTGATATTGAGGGACAGCTATCTACTGTATGACTGTTTGAATAAAAATATTAAAGATCAGGAATTTGTGGTGAGTGAATATGTTTTCTGAATTATTTACTTTTGAACATAACCATTTGGATTATGTGAACATCTGGGATATGGGAGTAAGTTGCTAACAGGGGGTGGTTGATAACGTCACTATTGATTTAATCTCTATGAACACCAAGTGGTCAATGGATTAAGCAAATGAGTAGACAGAAAACACAGAAATGGTAAGATTTGGGATTTAGTAAAGGACTGGGGACCGACTGTCCTGAGAGGGAGTGCCAGGACTTGTGGGGTTGATAGTGACAAGGAAAAGAAGAGAATAGAATTACACTCAAAAAAGGAGGGCGTGTTAACGGGATGGAGGGGGAAATGATCTGGAGGAGCCTTGAGTTTGACCTTGAGCTTTCTGTTCTTGATGCAAATCTGCCTGATGACATCCCAGGAAACAGGTCAGATCTATCCCCAGAGGATAGAGGGAGGGTGGAAGTACAAAACAGCTAGGATAATTGTCCTAAAAAGGCAGGCCTCCTTTATCATTTGGCCCAGTTTCATGATTTGTTTTTATAGGGTAAGAGGAAAAGAAGAATGATAAGTCACGTCTTCACAGGAGAAGCAGCGTAACTGTGGGAACCAGTCCAAACCAAAGCCAGGTTTAAGCATTTCCATTCTTTTGAGGATGTCCAGTGACATATTCAAGAGGCCTGTTACTAGAATCCCATCCCATCCTGGCAATGACTAGTCTCTGAGGGGACAACTTGGACCAGCCCCACCAGATCTGCTGGCCCGAGAGACCGCAAGGACTCCAGGCCTGGAGCAGCGCAGGACAACTCGTAAGTCCTTTCAATCTTGCCAAAACGTTGCAAAAACTTGCACCTAGTCACACAGGTGAATCCCTGCCAGGTGTGCTCGCAGATGGTCTGCATTCCAGGTCCCATGCCCACTCCTGCTGGAATTCAGATTTGGCAGAGATGATTCCAGGAACTGATCTGTGCATTCCACAGCTCCACTGTGGAGGTATCAGGAAGGAGGAAAGGGCAGTGAAGAGCACAGGAGCGAGACTGGTGATAGCACTGATGGCGGACAGACTTGCTAGCGAGGCAGAGAAAGTGAGGGTCTAAGAAGGCCGTCCTGACAGCAGATGAAATGGAACAGGCACCTCAGTGAGGTCTCTTGGCAGCATCCCTAAAGTTTCCTTGCTTTGAGCTCTTGAAACTTTAAAATATATCGATACTTTTCTTTTATTAAACTCTGCTTCGAGACATAGAAAATATAGACAACAGTTTCTTTCTGAGGTGAGAGGTTGAGTTTCAGGTGAGGAGAGAAAGATCTTCCTTTTTCATGCTGTTCTCTCATTTTCCTTTACTATGTATGTTATTTATTTGTACTTTAATGTCAGCAGCGAATTATCAACGTCACGGGGTGATTCAGTTTTTCCCCTCACAATCACAGTAAAACCTACTAAAAGTGGATTCTTCTTTTTGTATAATATTCCAATAGATTCCAAAATATTATTTCAAACGCACTTTTATGTCTATGTTCTCAAATTAGATATTTACTTCTAGGTCTCCATTTTTCTGTTCTCTGTTGCATGCCAATTCAGAGTTGCATCTAAGGAAATACCAGATTTCCCTCAGTTTTTTAGATCCATATGTGTTGGAAATTTGATTCATGGAAATGGACATGGCAGTTGGGGGATCGTGCTATTAACAAAAGAAATCTTTTCAGCATCAGTAATGCTGAAAGAAACCACTGCTTGTTGGGATTTAATTGTCTATTTGAGGGATCAAGCTTTCACTGTTGGTACTTCTCTTTCCCTTTGGAGGGAAAATACAGCCTTCCCAGTCTTTCCATTACCAAATCACATTCCCTGGTGGCTGTGCCGTGTCAGGAAGGGCTTGGGATGCCGGGAACCAAGATTCATCTTCAGCTTCTGGTTGTCCTGAGAAGGCTTCCCTGGCAGAGTGCAGCCTGTGTGTCTGGGTGAAACTTGCAGCCATCAGAAAGAAGGGGACAATTCACAAGTGCGAAGCGATTCATCTGTCCCTTGTCTTACAGGGTGTTCCCAAGTGATGAGGTTCAAAATGCCACTTGGTATCCCTTTGAAAGCTCCTAGTCATGGGGTGGGTTCTCTGTGCGAGGTCAGAGCAGTGTCTGTTCACCACCAGATAGGAAGCATTTTAGTATTTTAATTGGTAAGTCTGTGTTCATGCATGTCCATAGACCATCAGTTCAGTGGCATTCCCTGCTGGAGCCCCCCACACCCCTATCATGCTTCATCTTTCAAAGCTTCAAACAGTGTTCACACCCCAGCAGGTGGTGGTAATGTAACCACAGCACAGGACTGGGGACAAGAACACAACCACCGAAGGGCGACACAGTTTAAGGGCTTGGGCCCAATTGCCCCATTTGGACGAGTTAGTAACACCAACACTTAGTGTGTAAACTGGAGGATTGTCCAAGTTCATGGACCTCAGAATGACACGGGCTCAGAAGTCACCTTGGACAGCAAGGGACAGTGTGAGGTCACTCACTGGCTAGGATTATAGTCGCTTATACTGGCAAAGTGGAGCTCACCGGGGATCCATCAGGACAAACGAGGCAGGAGGCTTGGGGCCTTCTGGGGAATGTCTGCCCTAAAGGGAATTGCATAAGGAAGGCAGGGGTGCTGAGAATCCTAGTTGACAGGGAGCAGTCATGTTTATGGAACGAGGCCCAGCAGTAGCCTTAAAAGCTGCATCACAAATCTTTCCACCTGGATACAAAACAAGCAGGAAAAGGAATTCAGAGTCTTGGACAAGGATCACAGCAGGATTCAAATCCAGGTCAGGGGTGAACAGGGAGCCCCTAGAGGGGCCTCAGGAGCTAGATCCTGCCTGCCTTTAGTCCATTTGCTAATGAGCTTCCTTGGGCCTTGTCCTCTCCAAGTGCACGTTTTGATCATTTTACATTGTTTTCCCCACTTAGAACTGATGCAATTCCAGAGATTGAACTAGAAAACTACAAGTTCCTAAAATTTAGTCAAAAGAAATCTCAACAAGAGAAACAGAAAACGTTCCCTGTTCCTCAAGAATGTAGAAAGGCAGCCCCTGCCTGTGGCACGACATGGTCCTGATAGTGCTGTTTTAAAGACACCCACATTTCAGTGGTTGTTGCTCTGCCTGTGAAAGTACCTTCAACCTTAAAATCCCAAGAGAACGGGCGGGGGGCCATGTCTGCTCCTGGAGGAGCTGAATGATACTGAAATGAACTGGTCTTCGGAATTAGGGGGACTTGGGGGTTTTCCCACTAGCCAGCTAAGGGCTGGCCCTTCTCCCTTCTCCCACATACAATAAGCTGATGACCCGGAAGAGTTCGTGATTCAAGGAGAAATGTGAGATTCAGTGTCTCACTTACATGCCTACAGAAAGCGAGAGAACCACACCACAACTCCCAGACTGTAAAGGGAACAGGACTTTAATATAATATTCAAATATGGCATTTATTGTTTACAACAAATAACTACTGCCCCTCCACAATGTGTGAATTGGTCCTGGGGTAGAGACATCGGGGAGCTGGGGTGGGGTCGTCCCCTCTCTCTTGGGTTTAAGGGGACCTCAGAGATCAGCTTACAATGCTCCCCTTCCCGTCAGGAGGGAGGAGCTGGCCCAGTGCATCCCGAGCCTCCCAGATGTGTCCCCGTTGCTGAGGATGGGGCTGTGATCGGACACTGGTACGGGGGTTGGTGTTGGGGCCTGGGGACTGAGTAGAAGAGCCGGGTTATCCTGGGGGGCCTCCCTCAGAATCGTGGCCCCCACCATGTCCCCACTGCACTGAGCGCTCCAGGCTCTGTGCTCAGTGCTGTCAGCAACCAGTACCCCATTTGTCCCTGACACGCAAGAGATCATTTAGTATCACCTATTTCACAGAGGAGGAAATGGAGTCTCAGGAAGCTGAAGAGAGTCACCCCAGTCACAGGACTGCTCAGTAGTGGAGCTGGGATCCCAGTGCCAGTTGTCCCACTCCCTAAGGGCACGTTTACCCCGAAGTTTTACTGAACCAATAGGAGTCAGTCACCACAGGCCAGACAATCACTCACCCCTGACCTTGATGATGGCAGATTCTTCTTGTCCTTGAGTATTCTGCTGGCCAACTAGGTCTGGGTGTCCAGCTGGCAGGACAGGCTGTAGCTCCAGGACAGAGAGGCACCTGTGAGTCTAACAGGAGCCGCACCTCAGGTTTCCCCCCACTGCCTGCCCAGCAGCTGGAGTCTGGGTGTCCCAGAGGTCGCCATGCAATAAGGCTTGGGGCTGAGTGGGGGGCCACGGAGACAGGCATTGTGGACTGGTCAACAGGGAGAGTCCACCCCTGCCCTCACCCAACTCCTGCCCGGCCTCACCTATCACTCTCATTGAGCAGCTCCATGTCCTGGAACCAGGCCCCAAATCGCTCCTCAGGCTCTTGGTTGTAATTCTTTGTGGCCACCTGGAGGAGCAGGATCTCCCTCATGACTGGCTATTCCTGAGACCAGAGGGAAAGAGAGGCTGCAGATAGGGCCTAAGTGGGGGATGCTGCATGGACCTTATTGGGGGTGAGGAGTGGGGCAGGCAACCAGTCCTGGGAACTGTCCTTCCCTCCAGTTCCATCCAGGCTCTACCTGTTCTCAGAATGGGAATAATCAGCCCCTCCTCCAGGAAATTTTCCTTGATGCCATCCTCCCCTCAACCCACCGCCAATAGGATGGGTCTCCCACTTCTCTGTTATCAAACTCTTCTACTCAATGTAAGATACAGAGGGTGGAGCCAGGGACTGTTCTGCCCAGAGGGTCTCTGAATTCCTCCTCCTTCCCCTCCCCTGAAGGGGGTGCGGCAGCTGTTCACTTCAGTCCTCTTCTCAGGTTGATCTCGTTCTCCTGGAAGGCAGACAGCCAGAGTCCATCAGACAGAGCCCTCTAGTCTGACTAGACCCCCTAGGACCACACCTTCTCAAGTTGCACTACTGCTAGGTCCCCAGAGGGGGCCGGGCATGCAGAGAAAACAGGACTTGGACCTAGGCCTGGCTCTGAGCTCCAGAGAAGGAGGACATGGGGGAGAGGCTAAGGGACCTGGCAGCATAACCCTCTCTGATGACAGACTTGGAGGCTGAGGCCTCAGGCAGAGGGGACTGCTCAGCCACTTATGTGCTGCCTTGACTTGGAGGGGCCCGAATCCTCTCTCCCTCCACGGGCAGCATGGGAGGGAGAGGCTGAGTCCAGCTCAGATAAAACCTCACGCAGCTGTGCCGTCAGGCAGCTCTGAGCTTCCCCAGCCTGGGGAACCGGAATGGGTGTCTCAGGTGGAACCTCTGTTCACTCATCCCTAAGATGTGCCTGATGCCCTAGCTCCCAGAGGCGGCTGTGAGGCTCTCAGGAGAGATGTGCCAAGTGCTGAGAGTTCAGAGCTCAGTTCGGGGGCTCCCGCAGCCCAAGGCTCAGGATCCTCCCTGCCTGGTCCTCAGGTGCACCCACCTCGAGATTATCACCCATCAGCAGGTGCAGCATCAGCAGGTGACCAAGGAAAGTGCCAATATAGGGGATGACACTCTGTGACATCAGAGTGTGGATGGAATGAGCCCTTGCTCTCAAGTCGGGCCCCTGCAGACCCTCCCCTGAAAAGGCCTCACCCTCAGCCTCCTGGCCCACCCCAGGGTTCCCACGGGGAGCAGCCTAGGACCCTTAGCAGCCTCCCCTCAATTCCTCCTCCCTTCACACCCCAAGAACACCACACTCCTCCTCCTCACCTCCCAGGGCAGGATTCTGGAAAATCACAGGGTATGCGGTCCCTAGCCCTCCCCACAACAACCCATCCTGCACCAGATCTCCCAGGCCCTTCTCCTGGTCACTTCTACTGGGGGATTCAGGCACTGTGGCAGCAAGAGGAAGGGCCATCCTCTCTTGATTTGAGGCCTCCAGCTGGGAGGGCAGAGCCCCTCCCCCACAGGCACACTCACCTGCTGCTGCTGCTGTTTCTCCTGCACTCTATGGGGGCTGATCTGCGGGGGGGTAAACGTGGCAGGCCCCTCCTGTCAGGGTCGAGGACAGTGTCAGTAAGGCCATAGTCCCCTCACCCCATTTCTCTCCAGCACCACTGTCCTCTGACCTTGGACATCTGACTCCAGGCAACTGGTACCAATAGCACTCCATCCTCCAAGATGTTGTAATTCTAGAACAAGCCCAGCTCCAACTCTCACTCTCGATGTGAGCTTGGGCTTTGGGCCAGGCCTCCTCGAGCCTGTTTCCTCATCTGGAAGGTGTGAGAACTCCAGCTACCTCACAGGTTCTCCTGAGGACTCAGTGTCACATGACATTGTTCTCGCCCTCATCCTTCCAGGTGGAGCAGGCAGAAAGCTCCCACATTCCTTTCCTCCCTCTTACCTCATCACTACCCTGTGTGGCCTGCAACTGAGGCTCAACTGGGGGAGGACTGGCCCCCAAGTTCACTCTCAGCTTTTAGGGTTCAGTTTGGACTGAGAGCCTGAGTTTCTTTCTGTCTGTTGGCCTGGGCAATCTCGTGCTTCTCTCCTATCTAGGCGTCCACGTTGGGCAGCCCAAAAACACTGGTATTTGATTCCTCAGTTACAGGGATTCGACAGAGTGAGAGAGAGAGATGGAACATGAAAGAGGGAGTAAGAGGAAGTGAGAGACTTTTTTAGTTAAAACTTAGACAAGACATCCCATCACTTTGGCTGTTATTATGTTAAGAAACCAGTTACTAACTACTTAGTGGTTCCACGGGGATGGCTGTACCATGGGTGGGGCTTACTGGGTACCACTGTGAAGGCTGCTCACCTCATAGGCCAAGACGAGACACTTGGGTCTCATTCTCCATTAAACAGGAAACAATTGAATGGTTTTATGCCGCAGGATGGCAGTATGTAAATTTCCATTAGGTTCAACCCCCTCATGATGCTGACCTGAAAATGAGGCCAAGTTGGAAGCGACTGTTCCAATATCACATTGCTAGAACCCAGGCCTGTTTTGAGTGGTGTTCTGTGCTACCTGTCACCCCTTCTTGTTATTCTTCCATCTTTAAGTTTGTGCCTTAGGTACATGTGACACCAGCTCACAGAGGTAAGAGATATTATGTCATATACACCGCCTGACATCCCTAGGAAGTAGATTCTAGCCTGATCCCCATGGTGCAGGTTTAGAGACTGGGGAGGACCTGAGAGGTACAGGGACTTTCTCGGGATGAAGAACTGGTAAGAAAAAGGAGGTCTGCATTCATCTCTGTCTCCTCAAAGCTAAGACCCGACTTAGGTTTCCAGGGAGTTGTGGCTAGGGCTGTGTAGGCTCCTTGTGTACAGCTCAGGAGATGACATGGGGGAGGAGGGTTAGCAGCCAGGGCACAGGGGGCAGCTCTGGATAAGTCTAATTGAGGGAAGGGGCCTAGGTAAAGGAGTCTTGAAAAAAGACTTCACTTCCTTGGTCATAGACCTCAAAAGATCTTAGAACTCTGGTAACCAGGCACCCACAGCCCCCCATCCAGCTCACTTGACTGGAGACAGTCAACAGGAAAAAATATTTTGTTGTTGTATCCCAACTTTTGGAGGATCTAGGCACAAAAAATCCCAGAAAGAGAAACTTTTTGGTCGTTGCCGACGTTGGCTCAGCCCTCATCCCCGACGCCTCTGGGCGTCTGGCAGGAGGCAGTGAAGGGTAACACGGGGCAGCCCAGGATAGGCTACTGCAGGCCAGGACACAACTGTGATCCCACCTGATCAGCCCCACACCCCTGGTCCCTCATCTTGTGTGTGTGTGTGTCTGTATGTGTTTGTGTGGAGGGGAGAAGGCAGGGTATGAGGGGCAGACCATTCCTGGGCAGGAGCTGGTTGTTAGGTGTCGGAAGCATGGTGGGCCTGTCATGTTCATAGCCCAGGTCATGGCTGGCAGCATGAGAATGTGAGCTCCTCTACTCTTATGTTACTGAGCCATAGAGGTTTCATCTCTTTTCCTGCCTGACCACAGTTCTCTGAAGGGATGTCCCTCTGTGCCTGAACTGAGGAGCAGACTTTCTCTTGGGGGATGACCCCAGTGGCAGTGTGCAGGCAGCCCCTGATTCCTTCAGGCCCAGCTCCAGAGCAGTCTTTGCAGAACTCCAGTAAGAAGGTCATCGAGGAGCTGCCCAATGGTTTCAATTTCACCAACTCACTAGGCAAGGGGAAGGTGCCTGAGGCCACAAACACCATCCAGTGCTGCTCTGAGATGAGAACAGGAACAGAGGGTCTCCACACTCAGGACCTTGAGATGACCAGGTTGACCAGAACTAGGGAGTGACCAGACTGGGGCTGTCCCTTTTTCAAGCTAAAGGAGATGTACACGCAGGTAACTTTGCCTGTTTCAGAGCTGAGCTGCCATGACCCTCTTACCCTTGCCCAGTGTGAGCTTCTGGAGGCCACTGAGGCAGAGGCAGAGGGTAAGGGGGACTGCAGGCTGGATATTCCTGGAAGGGAAGTGGGATCTTTCCTGTGTTTAGAAGGACACATGGAAAGTCAGCTATGTGGGTGAATCTTTCTCTTTATCCCACTGTAGCGCCAGCTGCAGAGCTCCAGCCAGTGGCAGAAGCAGAGCAGTGGGCAGTGGTGGAGGTAGAGCTGGCTCCAGCTCCGTTCACAACACCGCTACTAGTGCTGAGGCCAGCGTCCCCTCCATCAGCAGTGTTGGAGCTGGAGCAAGGGCCGACATCGGCTCCAGGAGGAGTGAGTGCTGCTGAGCTGGAGTCACCTCCACCATCATTTTTAGTGGGAAGTCCATCTCCACCTGTGGCTGTTAAGGAGCGTGAGAAGAAGCCCAACCTCACGGCCTTCTCTCCTAAGCTGGTGGTGGAGCGGTTGACCGTGATAGATGTGGTGAACAGCTGGGATCTCAGGGCAGGGTGGAGCAGGCCGTCCCTCTGCCATTGTTGCCCCAGACCTGATCCAAACTCCCATGATCTGGGCCCAAATCCCAGCTCCACCCCTTACCAACCATATGACCTGGGCAACTTCTGGAACCCCCAAGCCTTTGCTGTCCACCTGCAGACCGTAGAGGTGGACACTAACAGGACCTGCTGCACAGAGTGGCTGTGCCGGCTCCATGAGGTAGAAGAGATGGAAAGCTTGGCAGGGCTTGGCCCATCAGTGGTGGAGGGGAACTCACTGTGTGCAGCCAGGTCTACGGTGGCCCAGCCGTCTCCTCAGGAGGCTCAACAGCCTCAGGACTTGACACTTGAAGTGTGCTTCACTACAAGGGTGACAGACAAGGCCAGTGGTTGTAGCTGCCACGGAGGAATGTGCATCAGAATGGAGAGTGGGACCAGAGCGGAGATCAGGGTGGTGGCAGATGCCCCCTTGGCATGAGCAGAGTTGAGCCACCGTCTGGAGCTTGGAGTTAGCCAGGACGGGCTGGATGCAAATGCCCCTCTCCCTTCCCTGCCGGGATTGGGTCCTGGGACATCCTGTGTTGGGTACCCTCGGTGGACAGAGAAGAAAACCTAGGGACTCTCACAAGGCTCAGGCCACATCCTGAGCTTCCTGAGCTCTAGCTCTAAACTGTGACAACTGTGTGGAACTTTAGTGGCTGTGGACACAGAGGTGGCCTGTGGCAGGGCTGGATGACACTCCCCCTGTCCCCCAGGAGCTCTTCTGGAAGGTGGTGCCCTCTCAGTGTCTGGGATCCACCTGGCACAAGAAGAATAAGCCTGGCGGTGAACACTAGACACCCACCATCCAGGCCACCATCGACCAGTTCAGAAGGGTGGCCAGCCTCGTCATCACCACCTGCCTCGGGGATGCGAGCATGACAGCCCAGGACAGGGTGAGGGTGGTAGACCGCTGGGTCCAGGTGGCCCAGGTGTGCCGTGGGAGGCCCAGTAGAGCCCCTCTCTGGAGACTTGGGAACTGCCTCTCCACCTTTATCAGCTCCCAGGATTGAAGTGTGTGGTCTAAGCTCCTGCAAGTCCCTAGGCCTTTCCTGCCAGGGGGCCCGCTGACCTTGACTCCAGGTCCCAGTGGGAGGATGCTCACTTCCTACCTGGCTCCTTCCCTGGGTTGAGCTAAACTCCTCCTCCTTGTGAGTGTTACTTTCTGGGTCCTAAATGTCTTTCTGGGGCTCCCTGAGCATCTGTCTCATCCAGGAGGGGAGATGTAAATAGAAGGAGACTGAAGCTAGAGCAAGCGGGGCTCCAGTGCCCAACCTCACACCTCATTCTCTTCCCTTCCCCAGGAGTGCGACATCTGGAAGAACTTCTCCTCACCCCGCACTTTCATCTCTGCTCTGCAGAAAACCTCCACAAGCCACCTGAAGAACACACGGGGGTAAGTTTCCCTGTGGGTAGGCCTCTCTGCATAGGAGGACCAGGATGGATGGGGGATCTCCTTATGTCTGCCATTGGCGCCTCAGTCAACCAGGAACTCCTGGGAGGCAGCAAATGCTGGGGACAGGGCCTGGGAGTGGGTAGTTGGTCTCTAAGTCTCCTGGTGTCCTTGTGAACCAGTTCTGCTTCAGGACTCGGTTTCCCTAAATGTCAGCTATTGGGTTGGGCCACATTGGAGATTTCCAAGTGTTTATAGCAACAGAACTCTATGGCCAGTTGAAACTCATAGTGGTCAAAACAGAGCTGCTCTGTAGAGCTGGGGAGTGGAGACCCCAGTGACCAACAGGAGAGCCCCCTCCCAGTCCCATGAGACCTTAGTGCTCAGAGGAGCCCAGTGAGAACACTCCTCCAGGCAGGTTGAATCTCTTGGGTTGTCAAAGAAAAGGGATTTGCACTCAGACCCCTCACATTATCCCTAAATTTATCCTTCCCTCTTTCCCCTCCCCTCGGGTAAAGCTCTGAAAAACTTAAGGAGCTCTATAGCCAAGATGAGTCCTTGAGCAGAGAACTGATGACCAAGATAGAGTGGAGGCTGCGGGTCTGGAAAGAGAGGAGGGGGGAGAGGGGCAGGGGTACTGGGCAGGCTGTGGTTTTGATAGTTTCTCACTTGAACTTTCTCTGAAACATTCCAGTCTATCTTGTCCAGGTTAACAAGCAGAGGGATCTGTTCAGCTAATGGGAAGCAGGGTGCCATTTTTGGGCAGGAGGCCCTGGCCATGGGACACAGTGGTATTGGTTGGGCTGTTCCAGGAAGAGTTGCTGAGCTGGTGCCATCAGCAGGTCTCTGGCTTCCATGCACGTCCATCCTGCTGGATGTAGCTTCTTCCAAGCTGTTGCGGTGGGTTTAGCCCTCAGCCTAAACCTGTCCTCAGGAAGCCAGGCCCCTGCTGCTCCTTCTGTCTTCACCATGTCTCCAAGGGGAGGACACCCTGCCTGTCCCAGGGACATGCATGGCAGAGGATTCCCATGGTCCAGGTGGACAAACAGGCTGCTCATCCTTGGGCCTGAAAGGCTGGACCAGAAACAGATGTGTGTGCTTTCGGGGCACCCCCCCGACCCCTAGAGCAGTCACTCGAGTCAACCACAAGAGTCTCATCTGAGTGCCTGGTTGGCAATGACATATGCCCCCAGGGGCTTATGAGAAGCGTCTAGGCAACTCATGGATTCTTAGTGGATCCTGCTGAAAGGACGTTAGGAGCTTCACGTAAATGAGGAAGCAAAGCATCCTGTCACCACCTTCCCTGTGGATCAGAGGTGGCACATTGAGAGTTCAGTTCCTGAGTGGATAAAGAAAGAGTTCAGGGCAGGGGAACGTCCTGAGGGGTTCCTTGGGGAGGAGAAGGCTTTGGCATGGCCTCTGACCCAGCCTGGGGGCCAGACACTCCACGAGACTGGGGCAGGCAGGAGCCATGCAACCAGACTCCCAAGACACACCGTCCTCTCCACTGCTCGGTCCAGGACCAAGCTTTGAGAGCTCAGAGGACAGGACTGTTGTCAGTGGTGGGGCTGCGGGTTAGGTGAGGATGTGGGAACAGGGCATCTGGCTGGGAGGGGCAAGCGGCCTCTCCTCTTTGGTCCCCTGAGCAACTCACTGTCCCTGTTTGGGCCTCTGTCTCCTCATCTGGGAAGGGAGGGATGGTGATTGTGTGGTGCAGGCCTCACAGGGTGGTGATGAGTTAAGAGGGTGGACAGGACTGTGGGAGCTTTCTGCCTGCTCCACCTGGAGGGGTGAGGGCGAGCACAATGATGACAGTCATGTGACACTGAATCCTCAGGAGTACTTGTGAGGTAGCTGGAGTTCTCACACCTTCCATATGAGCAAACAGGCTCAGGGAGGCCAGACAGAAAGCCCAAGCTCACACACAGAGTGAGAGTTGGAGCTGGGCTTGTTCTAGAATCACAACACCTTGGATGATGTATTGGCATTGGTACCAGTTGACTCGAGTCAGATGTCCAGGTTCGGAGGCCAGTGGTGCTAGAGAGAAATGGGGTGAGGGTGGTATGGCCCGTTGACACTCTCCTCGATCCTGGCAGGAGGGACCCTCCACGTTTACCCCCCCCCCCGGCAGATCAGCCCCCATAGAGTGCAGGAGAAACAGCAGCAGCAGCAGGTGAGTGTGCCTGTGGGGGGGGGGCTCTGCCCTCCCAGCTGGAGGCCTCAAATCAAGAGAGGATGGCCCTTCCTCTTGCTGCCACAGTGCCTGAATCCCCCAGTAGAAGTGACCAGGAGGAGGGCCTGGGAGATCTGGTGCAGGATGGGTTGTTGTGGGGAGGACCAGGGACCGCATACCCTGTGATTTTCCAGAATCCTGCCCTGGGAGGTGAGGAGGAGGAGTGTGGTGTTCTTGGGGTGTGAAGGGAGGAGGAATTGAGGGGAGGCTGCTAAGGGTCCTAGGCTGCTCCCAGTGCGAACTCTGGTGTGGGCCAGGAGGCTGAGAGTGAGGACTTTTCAGGGGAGGGTTTGCAGGGGGCCGGCTTGGGAGCAAAGCTTCATCCCACCCACACTCTGATGTCACAGAGTGTCATCTCCTATATTGGCACTTTCGTTGGTCACCTGCTGATGCTGCACCTGCTGATGGGTGATAATCTCGAGGTGGGTGCACCTGAGGACCAGGCATTGAGGCCCAGGATCCTGAGCATTGGGATGTGGGAGCCCCCGAACTGTGCTCTGAGCTCTCAGCACTTGGCACATCTCTCCTGAGAGCCTCACAGCCGCGTCCGGGAGCTGGGGCATCAGGCACATCTTAGGGCTGAGTGAACAGAGGTTCCACCTGAGACACCCATTCCGGTTCCCCAGGCTGGGGAAGCTCAGAGCTGCCTGACGGCACAGCTGCGTGAGGTTTTATCTGAGCTGGACTCAGCCTCTCCCTCCCATGCTGCCCGTGGAGGGAGAGAGGATTCGGGCCCCTCCAAGTCAAGGCAGCACATAAGTGGCTGAGCAGTCCCCTCTGCCTGAGGCCTCAGCCTCCAAGTCTGTCATCAGAGAGGGTTATGCTGCCAGGTCCCTTAGCCTCTCCCCCATGTCCTCCTTCTCTGGAGCTCAGAGCCAGGCCTAGGTCCAAGTCCTGTTTTCTCTGCATGCCCGGCCCCCTCTGGGGACCTGGCAGTAGTGCAACATGAGAAGGTGTGGGCATAGGGGGCTATTCAGGCTAGGGGGCTCTGTCTGATGGACTCTGGTTGTCTGCCTTCCAGGAGAATGAGATCAACCTGAGAAGAGGACTGAAGTGAACAGCTGCCGCACCCCCTTCAGGAGAGGGGAAGGAGGAGGAATTCAGAGACCCTCTGGGCAGAACAGTCCCTGGCTCCACCCCCTGTATCTTACATTGAGTAGAAGAGTTTGATAACAAAGAGGTGGGAGACCCATCCAGTTGGCAGGTGGGTTGAGGGGAGGATGGCATCAATGAAAAAATCCTGGAGGAGGCGCTGCTTATTCCCATTCTGAGAACAGGTAAAACCTGGTAGGAACTGGAGGGAAGGACAGTTCCCAGGACTGGTCCCTGCCCCACGCCTGACACCCGACAAGGCCCATGCAGCATCCCTCATCCAGGCCCTAATTGCAGCCTCTCCTTCCCTCTGGTCCCAGGAATAGCCAGTCATGAGGGAGATCCTGCTGCTCCAGGTGGCCACAAAGAATTACAACCTAGAGCCCGAGGAGCGATTTGGGGCCTGGTTCCAGGACATGGAGCTGCTCAACGAGAGTGATAGGTGAGGCCGGGCAGGAGTTGGGTGAGGGCAGGGGTAGACTCTCCCTGTTGGCCAGTCCAGAGATCCTGTCTCCGTGGCCCCCCACTCAGCCCCAGGCCTTGTTGCATGGCAACCTCTGGGACACTCAGACTCCAGCTGCTGGGCAGGCAGTGAGGGGACACTTGAGGTGTGGTTCTCTTAGGTTCACAGGAGCCTCTCTGTCCTGGAGCTACAGCCTGTCCTGCCAGCTGAACCCCCAGACCTAGTTGGCCAGCAGAATACTCAAGGCCAAGAAGAACCCGCCATCATCAAGGTAAGGGGTGAGTGAGTGTCTGGGCCGGGGTGACTGACTCCTATGGGTTCAGTTAGGCTTCGAGCTAAGCATGGCCTTGGGTAGTCGAACAGCTGGCAATGGGATCCCAACTCCACTACTGAGCAGTCCTGTGATTGGGGTGACTCTCTTCAGCTTCCTGAGACTCCATTTCCCCCTCTGTGAAATAGGTGATACTAAATGATCGCTCGCGTGGCAGGGACAAATGGGGTACTGGTGGCTGACAGCACTGAGCACAGGGTCAGGAGCACCCAGTGCAGTGGGGACAGGGTGGGGGCCATGATTCTTCCAGGCCACCAAGATAACCCGACTCTTCTACTCATCCCCAGGCCCCAACACCAACCCTCGTACCAGTGGCCGATCACAGCCCCATCCTCAGCAGCGGGGACACAGCTGGGAGGCTTGGGATGCACTGGGCCAGCTCCTCCCTCCTGAGGGGAAGGGGAGCATTGTAGGCTGATTCCTGCGACCCCTGATGCCCAAGAGAGAGGGGACACACCCACCTCAGCTCCCTGACATCTCTACCCCAGCAACTATTCACCAAATGGGGAGGCACAGAAGTTATTTGTTGTAAACAATAAATGCCATATTTGAATATTGTATTAAAGTCCTGTTCCCTTTACAGTCTGGGAGTTGTGATGTGGTTCTGTAGCTTTCTGTAGGCATGTAAGTGAGACACTGAATCTCACATTTCTCCTTGAATCACGAACTCTTCCGGGTCATCAGCTTATTGTTGGTGGGAGAAGGGAGAAAGGCCAGCCCCTACCCTGGCTAGTGGGGACACCCCCAAATTCCCCTAATTCCGAAGACCAGTTCATTTCAGTATCATTCAACTCCTCCAGGAGCAGACGTGTCCCCCCGCCCTTTCTCTTGGGATTTAAATGTTGAAGGTACTTTCACAGGCAGAGCAACAACCACTGAAATGTGGGTGTCTTTAAAACAGCACTACCCAGGACCATGTCGTGCCACAGGCAGGGGCTGCCTTTCTCCATTCTTGAGGAACAGGGAACATTTTCTGCTTCTCTTGTTGAGATTTCTTTTGACTAAATTTTAGGAACTTGTAGTTTTCTAGTTCAATCTCTGGAATTGCATCAGCTCTAAGTGGGGAAAACAATGTAAAAAGATCAAAACGTGCACTTGGAGAGGACAAGGCCCAAGGAAGCTCATTTGCAAATGGACTAAAGGCAGGAAGGACCTCGCTCCTGAGGCCCCTCTAGGGGCTCCCTGTTCCCCCCTGACCTGGATTTGAATCCTGCTGTGATCCTTGTCCAAGACTCTGAATTCCTTTTCCTGCTTGTTTTGTATCCAGGCGGAAAGATTTGTGATGCAGCTTTTAAGGCTACTGCTGGGCCTCGTTCCATAAACATGACTGCTCCCTGTGAACTAGGATTTTCAGCACCCCTGCCTTCCTTAAGCAATTCCCTTTAGGGCAGAAATTCCCTAGAAGGTCCCAAGCCTCCTCTCTGGCTTGGCCAGAGGATCCCCGGTGAGCTCTACTTTGACAGTATAAGCGACCATAATCCTGGCCAGTGAGTGACCCCACACTGTCCCTTGCTGTCCAAGGTGACATCTGAGCCCGTGTCGTTCTTAAGTCCATGATCTTGGACAATCCTCCAGTTTACACACTAAGTGTTGGTGTTACCAACTCGTCCAAATGGGGCAATTGGGCCCGAGCCCTTAAACTATGTCACCCCTGGGTGGTTGTGTTTTTTTCCCCAATCCTGTGCTGTGGTTACATTACCACAACCTCCTGGGTGTGAAGACTGTTTGGAGCTTTGAAAGATGAGGTATGACAGGGGTGTTGGGGCTCCAGCAGAGAATGCCACTGAACTGGTGGTCCATGAACGTGCATGAACACAGCCTTACCAATTAAAATACTGAAATGCTTCCCATCTGGTGGTGAACAGACACTGCTCTGAGCTCACACAGAGAACCCACCCCATGACTATGAGATTTCAAATGGTTACCAAGTGGCATTTTGAACCTCATCACTTGGGAACACCCTGTAAGACAAGGGACAGATGAATCGCTTGGCACTTGTGAGGTATCCCCTCCTTTCTGATGGCTGCAAGTGTCACCCAGACACACAGGCTACACTCTGCCAGGGAAGCCTTGTCAGAACAGCCAGAAGTTGAGGATGAACCCTGGTTCCCGTCATCTCAAGACCTTCCTGACATGGCACAGCCACCCAGGAAAGTGATTTGGTAATGGAAATACTGGGAAGGCCATACTTTCCCTCCAAAGAGAAAGAGAAGTGCCAACAGTGAATGCTTGATCCCTCAAATAGACAATTAAATCCCAACAAGCAGTGGTTTATTTCAGCATTACTGATGCTGAAAAGTTCTCTTTCGATAATAGCACGATCCCCTAACTGCCATGTCCATTTCCATGAATCACGTTTCCAACACATATGGATCTAAAAAACTGTGGAATATCTGGTATTTCCTTAGATGCAACTCTGAATTGGCATGCAACAGAGAACAGAAAAATGGAGACCTAGAAGTAAATATCTAATTTGAGAACATAGACACAAAAGTGATTTGAAATAATATTTTGGAGTCTATTGGAATATTACACAAAAAGAATAATCCACTTTATGTAGGTTTTACTGTGACTGTGATGGGAAAAGCTGAATCATCCCGTGACGTTGATAACTGGCTGCTGACTTTAACGTACAAATAAATATTGTAAATAGTAAAGGAAAATGAGAAAACAGCATGAAAAAGGAAGATCTTTCTCTCCTCACCTGAAACTCAACCTCTCACCTCAGAAAGAAACCGCTATCTCTATTTTCTATGTCACGCAAGAGAGTTTAATAAAAGAAAAGTATTGGTATATTTTAAAAGTTCAAGAGCTCAAAGCAAGGAACATTAGGGACGCAGCCATGAGACCTCACTGAGGTGCCTGCTCCATTTCATCTGCTGTCAGGACGGCCTTCTTGGCCCCTCACTTTCTCTGCCTCACTAGCAAGTCTGTCCGCCATCAGTGCTATCACCAGTATCGCTCCTGTGCTCTTCACTGCCCTTTCCTCCTTCCTGATACCTTCCTCAGTCGTCAGAAATTGTTGGCAGTCGAGCTGTGGAATGCCCATATCAGCTCCTGGAATCATCTCTGCCAAATCTGAAGGCCAGCAGGAGTGCTCAAGGGACCTGGAATGCAGACCACCTGCGAGCACACCTGGCAGGGATTCACCTGTGTGACTAGGTGCAAGTTTTTGCAATGCTTTGGCCAGATTGAAAGGACTTACAAGTTGTCCTGCGCTGCTCCAGGCCTGGAGTCCTTGCGGTCTCTCGGCCCAGCAGACTTGGTGCAGCTGGTCCAAGGAATCCTCCCAGAGACCCGTCATTGCCAGGATGTGATGGGATTCTAGTCACCGTCCTCTTGAATATGTCACTGGACATCCTCAAAGGGATGGAGATGTTTAAACCAGGCTTTGGTTTGGACTGGTTTTCACAGTTATGCTGCTTCCTCTGCGAACATGTGACTGTCATCCTTCTTATCATCCTTCTTTTCCTCTTACCCTACAAAAACCAATCATGAAAGTGGGTCAAATGATAAAAGAAGCCTGCCTTTTTAGGACAATTATCCTGGCTGTTTTGTACTTCCACCCCCCCCTCTATCCTCTGGGGATAGATCTGACCTGTGTCCTGGGATGTCATCAGGCAGATTTGCATCAAGAACAGAAAGCTCAAGGTCAAAATTCAAGGCTACTCCAGATCATTTCTCCCCCTCCATCCTGTTAACATCCTCTCCTTGTTTGAGTGTGATTCTATTCTCTTCTTGTCCTTGTCACTCTCAACTGCACAAGTCCTGGCACTCCCACTCAAGACAGTCAGTCCCCAGTCCTTACTAAAACCCAAATCTCACCATTTCTGTGTTTTCTGTCTACTCATTTGCTTAATCCATTGACCACTTGGTGTTCATAGAGGTTAAATCAATAGTGATATTATCAACCACCCCCTGTTAACGACTTCCTCCAATCTCCCAGATGTTCACATAATCCTAGTGGTTATGTTCAAAAGTAAATAATTCAGAAAACATATTCACCCACCACAAATTCCTGATCTCTAATATTTTTATTCAAACACTCATACAGTAGATACCTGTCCCTCAAGATCAGAAGTAATGCCAGATCACCAATCCTCACCTTAATTTCCTCCTACACCTATCTAATCTTGGATTCCATGGACTACGATCACAATAATTTCCTTGGAAATATAAAAAATTCCTTACCACTCATTTATTTTGTAAACCTCCAAACCCAGAAGATCCCGATTATCTGCCATGCCGCAGCTACTGCTGGTCTTATAACAAGCTGAAGAAAAAGCATGAAACATGACCTTTTGGTAACACTGTAAACACAAAACCGTCTGCATCAACTGGGAAGCACCCATAACGCCTGGAAATTTTGTTCTCCTTTTTTGCTGTTGGCTCAATAACAAAAAGACAAATCAATTTAAAATATGGGCAAGAGACCACAATAGACTTTTTCCAATGAAGACATACAAGTGGCCAATAGGTGTATGAAAAGGTGTTTGGCATCGTTAATCATCAGGGAATGCAAATCAAAACCGCAATGATGTATCACTTCACACTTGTTAAGATGGCGATTATCAAAAAAACTAAAGATGACAAATATTGGTGAAGATGTGGAGAAAAGGAACCCTTGTGGGAATGTAAACTAGTACAGCCATTATGGAAAACAGTATGGAGGTTCCTCCAAAAAAGAAAACTAGCATATGATCCAGCAATCCTACTTCTGGTGTATACCCACAGGAATTAAAATCAAGGTCTCAAAGAGATACCTGTACTCTAATGTTCATTGCAGCTAATTCACAATAGCGAAGATATGGAAGTAACCTAAACGTCATTGATGGATGAATGGATAAAGAAATGGAATATTTGTCAACCTTGAAAAAAGAAGGAATTCCTGCCATTTTTGACAACACGAGGGACCTAGAAGATATTATGCTAAGTGAAATAAGGCAGACAGAGAAAAGCAAATACTTATATGTGGAATGTAAAATTGTCAAACTCATACAAGCAGAGGTTAGAATGGTGGTTGCCAGGGGCTGGAGGGATAGGGAAATGGGGAGCTGATTATCAAAGGATACAAAGTTTCAGTTATCAAGATAAATGAGTTCTGGACATGTAGGATATGGCGTAGTGCCTTCAGCTAACAAAACTCTATTGCATACGTCACATTTGCTACTTGAGTAGATACTAAGAGTTCTTACCACAGAATGATAGTAATAAAGGAGGTGAGAGAAAACTTTGGAAAGTGATGATATGTTTGTGGTCTTGATGGTGATGACAGTCTCAAGGGTGTATACTTATGTCCAAATTCATCAAGCTGTATATAGAAAAGTATGACACCATCGTTGATTATTCTGCACCTTGAAATATGCCATGTCCTCATGACAAGAGAAAAATATTTGTAACTATGTATAGATGGATGTTAACTGGACTTATTGTGGTGATCATTTCAATATATACTCAAACATTGAATCATTACGTTGTACCCATGAAAGTGATATAATGTTGTATGTCAACTTTACCTCAATAAAAAAAACCACAACAGACAAAACCATTTGAATATTGTAAATGAGTTTAGTGAATCCCTGAAAGTGCCCCATTCCCATATGAGAGTTAAAGGAAGCAGAGAGGATGAAGTAAATGGAAGAAAGTTGTATAAAACAGTATTCAAATTAAAATCTTTTAAGTTGCTATCAGCTCCTTGTGGCAAAGTTCTGTGCGCACTAATCTTCTTTCACATTTTTCCTGGAAATCATACTTTCAGATCCAACCCATAACAGTTTCATCATTTGCTCTAATAAGACAATTTCAACTTAATAAATAAAACCAACAGCATCCCTTATGTATGAATAAAGTTAATGAACTTTACAGAGAAAAGATCATATTTGCACAATCTCAATAAAGGAAACAGAAGAACTGAATGATGATCAAGTCTCATTCAAGCTTATCTTTGAAAGTCAGTAAGACCAGGTTATCTTTTCAAGGATGTGTGTAGAGCTGTCAGCCTTGGAAGATAGAAATAGTGACCTCCTCTGGAGCAAAGGGCAGGCTTGCTTACTGCCCAGTATAATAAAAATAACAACCACCCAGGGCAAAGGTTAGCAGACATCCTGCCCGTTATCAAAGATTTGAGTTCCTTAGGCTCTGAGATCTTGCAACCCTCTGCATGTCACCTGGCCCACTGTGTATCACCCTGTAGGAAGTGAGATTTAGTGAGCCGGTGCAGATGATGATACTCTGGCCACTGCTATTGCTGTGTCATTGAGTCCTTTGTCTCTGACCCATGGGTCTTGTGTCTTTTGTCAGCATCTGCTAAACCATTGTAGGCTAACTTATTAGCTTGCAGGTAAGGTAAAATATCAGACCTTTCACAGTTCCTGACAAGCCCTTAAAATAACTAGTAGTCTTAGGAACAGAGAGCTATCCAGAACAATATGCATGGATGGTCTTCATAGAAGACTTCATGCAACCAAAACTTCAATAAGTATCTCTAATCTCTTTTATTTCTACCCCAAGTAGAAGGAGAGGCACCAAGCTATTACAGACCTAGGGCTTGTGCAAGCCACCTGGAGACGTAGTGACCAGAAACTTCCCATGGGGAGCAAAGACAGATGGGCATATTTCCAAAATGGACCCATATGCCTCCCTATCATCCAAAAGACAGTACATTATCTTAATTTATGATGATTTGAGCCATTAAAATCTTGTGATGGGCCAAAGATACACTTCTAAGAGGAATGAGGCACATAGCAGTTGTAAGCAGATTAACACGATTGGTAAATATCAAACGCCGAACTAAACGCAGTGTTCTAATCAATTATAAGGTACAACAAATTTAATAAGGTCAATTAAATGATATATAATGGTATCCTTGATTATTACTCTGCAATAATGAACAAGAAACTCATGTAGATAACTACAATTGGTCTTACTTTAAAATATGGTAGTCAGGACTGTTTGAGATAAACTGGAGCTAAGGAAGGGGAGAAATAAATAAAAGTTAGCTGCTCTGAAGCCACTGTCAAGACCCCTGGATCTACATGTAACCCAGGAGATCGAGGCAGATGGCTGTGTACCTAGATCCTCCTGCACTGTGGTTCTTAGGGATCTCACGGAGCTGAAGCAGTTTCCTGAATCGTGTTTACACGTCCATGTGTACAATACCCCTGACCATGGGGATGAACCACCATTCAATCATCCCTTACACCCCCCTAATTAAGAATTAGATTTCAAAATCATTGTATCATTACGTGATCATTTATTCCTCACACCTGTGGGATGCCGAGCTAAAAGAAAATTAAATTTCAATGGTTTCTTTTCTTTGAAGGACCAAGATGTTCTTTCACACTTGGAATCCGGGTTCGAAGATAAATCCATCAAATCAATGGAAACAACTTAAGAAATGGACAGAGGGATACTTCATTCATATATACACAGTTTGCACTGTGGCAAAACTAGAGTTATATTTTTAAAAATTAGAATTTTTTGAAATTTTATAAATATTAAAGACTTTGTTCTGCTTCTACTCCCTTTGGTTTACCAAACCAAACTCACTCTTTAATGGTCGTTTCTGGCATTGAGTGCTAATAACTGCAACTTTTTTAAATTCTTATTTTTCCCAGCTCAAAGACCAAGGGCAGAGGTCATCAAGAGGTCAAGTCTAATCTGCCTACAGATGTGGCAGGATCAACTATGGATGTTCAAGCCAGACATTGCCAGCAGAACCACATCTCTTTACCCATAGGTGAGGTTTTACAAGTAATGACAGGGACTTAAGGATATCAAAGGAAATTCTTTATTAAGAACCAAAGTTATAGATTCCTATCTTGGGTTCATTACTTTGAATTTTTGAACCAAATCATATACATCGATTGGACCATGTTCAATTCTATGATCTTTAGAAGACGCAGCCTATAGCTGAAGAGAAATAAATACAACACCAATATCTTACACTCTCTGAAGCACAACTGAGAGCCCCTGGAGTCAGAAGTTTTCAAGACAAGAAAACGTCATCCTTCATTTGAACAGAAAGAGTAGAGGCTATTCAAAGATTCAACTTTAAATTGTTAACATGACTTGTTAGAATGTGATGGAGCAACCATAATACCTTCTAAGTTTCATGATTTTTCTCCAGAATACTGAGATGGATGACCTTGAAGTGCAGCTTCCCCATACATGTCGTTATTCAGCGATAAAATTAATTTCCCTATAAAATAATTACCATAAAATTGTTACAAATATATCATAGTCTCTGACTAAAAGGAAACAAAGCAAATCGAGCAGTTGAAAGCAGTGTAATAAATTCCACACAAGGATCTTATAGCAGCATTATGTATAATAGTGAAACTGGATGTAATCCCTTTGCTATCAAAGAAGATATAAACAGATCATGGTATGCCTATTCTTTGGAATACCTCTAAAACTTCTAAAAAGGTAAGTTAGAATGATGTGCACTGATAAGGAGAGAGGTCTATGATATAAGGTTTGGGAAACAACAAATTGAAAAACGATGTAGTTATGTAATTTATGTTTAAAAAAAACTTTGTGTATTTACAAATTCATAGGAAATTTCCAGAAGAATAAGTCACAACCTCTTAACAATAGTTCCTTCTGAGTAGGAGAGTGAGTTTTCAGGGAAGGGGATGAAAGGGGAATGTTTCACTTTACTCTACATAGATCAGTGCAATTTGACTTTTTTTACAGTGTGTACTTGTTTCATAATTAGAAAAATGAGTGATGTGACCATTTGGTGCAGGGCAACAGTATGATGTTCACCAGTCTCTGTTCTCTATGTTACTGCACAGCATGGACTGTAGCAGAAAGCCCAGAGGAGCAATGAAGACAAAGAAGACATGACACCTGCAAAAAGTCAGTGGAGTATTTCTCCATAAGAAACCTTCCAGGTGAGTGACTGTCAGTATCTTCCACTGCTCCAGCTCTCGCCATGAACCTAGAATCTGCCCAGGGTAAGCCGGAGGACCATGCCCGCTAGTCCACTCCCTGCCCGGAGCCTGTTTGTGCAGGGTGACTGCCATCAAGCAGACAATGGACTCAGGATGGAGCGTGTGCCTTTGGGGAGGCTGGCAGAGAGGCATAAAGTGGAACACCAGCTAAGTGCACACACCTGAGAGGCGGAGCTCCAGGTGGAGACACAAAATGTACCAAGAAACTGTGAAGTGAAGGAAGCTACTCCATCTCTCTGAGCTTCAGTGTCCCCCCTGTAATGTGTGGATCACAGGTCTACTTCACAGAGCTGTTGGGGAAGATACATAAAAGTGCCTGTGACAGCCAGTGTCCACATTATTAACAAAGTCATATCCGACTTCAAAATAATCGATGAAAAGAATAATGTTAATGAGACCAAAGACGGGATGCTCAACTTCGTAAGCAGCCCCAGCAGCATGAGAATGAGAGGAGCTCCAAGAAAGCAGGGTTCTTCACAGCTCCACTGGAGACGATGAACACGGGCTACACCAGGATAAGTCGTTGTTGTACAGTGACTCGTGTAGTGAGAGTGGGTCCCAAAGACACTGTGAAATCCAGTTACACACAGTGGCTCCTAGGAAACAACTACAAAGCAATCAACGCAGCAGTTTGGAATGGGAAGGGGGTGAGCAGAGGAGGGTCAGAGCCACAAAATCTGACGGAAGACACTGAACCACGAGCGCTCAGCTCTGTCAACAGCTTCTGTGGTTGCACCAGGAGATCAAACGTCTGAGACAGCCATTGTGGAGACTGCTGGGAGCATAATGGTCACTGCAGCCACACCCCAACAGCAGTTGCATCGGAGCACACAGACCCCGAGACATTCCTCTCCATTAATCTTTGTTTCAAGATGATGAATATCCTCATGTTACAATGTCTCCTTTCAACCCTTGTGGAGGAGTGTCATCAGAACCCCCTGAAGAGGTCACAGGCCAGAGTAGGATGGAACACTGGGGGCTGGGGAGCGGCGTTGCACCTGACAACACAGACTATCACCCGGGTCTATTGAACATGAGAGAAGAACCCGAGGATGTGGTCCAACGAGAATTCCCTGTCTTGCCACATTCAGAGATACTGCAGAGTTTCTCATCCATTCTTTAAAAAAATGTTAAAGAATTCGTGTCATTAATTCACAGCGAGGCAAATTCTTCACATAGTGACAGGGTCCAGTTTCCATGACCAGCTTATTCAGTTGTTTTGATAATACCCCACATTCAGGAATTGGAAATGTAACCTATTGGGATGTGTAATATAAACAAGGACTTTTTTTCATGGAGATCAACACCCAAAGTTTTAGGGAGGACATAAATCGTGAAAGCTGCTAACCATTCCTCCACAGGTTTCAATAAGACTTTTAAGTTAATTTACCAATCTCAGGAAAAGATAACTTTTCAATTCAAATTTTTTTATGCATTCAAGCGTACAATACAGCCAAGAGAATGAGCATTAAAAAATTAACAAGAAGGTCTTGCTTGCATTTCATCTTTTGCAAATAATCAGGATATTTTATGCTCTGTTCCTTTCACTGCTGTAATCAATTTTTAAAGAATACGTTACATCTGACTATCCCTGGGCATGTTTATCCTGGAACCTTGCCGGAATCCAAAGCAGAGATGTTAAAGCTGACGGGTTTCAAATGCTGCCCAGGTGTTGTCTACCATGAACATGCCTCTCCCAAAGCCGGACCACCGGTCTCTTCCTGAGGGATCAGAGTCATCACTTATGTCCCTGAGAGACTGGCCACTCAGGCCTGAGCTGAGATTAGGTGATCAATCTGAAGGGCAAAATGCTTAAGCTATTCTCATCCTAACGATGCTGTTTTGGAGGCCTCTGCACTGGAATAGGTTAGTGAAAACGGCCTACTAGATACTTGCCTGGGAATTGTGTTGTTCTCCTCTGCCCTTAGCAGATCCTGGGGAAACCAATGATTAACCTCACGGATGCTTTAACTTCCACATCTGTGAAAAAGGCAAGCAACAGCCAATGTTACCACTTTGCAAAACTCCAAAGTTGTGCATCCAAGAGGGACCACAAGGGTGAATTTCTCCCAAAAGCTGATGAAATGATGGCACTTTGGCTGGAGAAGGCAGAGGGCAGCAGGCAAAGTGGAAAGTTTCTGGAATGTCTAACCAGTTCCCATAAGCAGTTTAGAGAAACACCTGGCCCTGGATTAGGTAGGAGGCTGTGGAAGGACCCACAGGTACACAGGGGGGAAGAGGAATCAAGCAAAGGAGGGAGGCGGTGGGGAAGAGGCGCCAGTCTGGGCTTCAATTTTGGACAAAAGCAGTTGCACGCTGCAGGCCCGCGGCTTCCCATGCAGCCGCCACACCCTCCTAACTCCCTGGTACTTTTCGTCTCGTCACATCCCTCTGGGAATCAGTCCACATGGAGCGGGTGCAGGACCTGAGTCCTGAGTCAATGGTTTGGCCCTCGGCCAAGCTCACACCGCCCTGCTCCTCCCCCCAGGGCCAGGCACCGCCCTGTGCCCAGAGCATCCTGGGCGTTCTAGTCCTGCAGCCCTACAGGTTGCCAGCTGGGAGCGGTTAAGAGAGAAAAGCTCCCAGCATGCACAGCTCGTGGCCCCAACTCTTGCCTTGTCCTTCGGCCCCTGGGCCCCACCCCTCTGCTTCTCCATCCCACCCTCTTCCCCACCTGTTCTGTATACCACGCCCAATCTCCAAGACCTGCCCACCCCCCCAGAGTATGCGCAGTGTGGTTGGGCTGCATCCCTTGAGGCCGGGACTCAGGTAGGGGTGGGGCTCACCAGCCTGGCTATTGCTGAGGTTGCCTGCAGCCCTGGTGGAAGCCCCCTGGCCAGTATTTGAAATGTAAATTCAATATCTAAAATGGAAATATCGGGTGCCTGGGATCCTGGAATTTGCCTTTTCAATGCCACCTGTCCTACCATCCCCCCTATCTCTCCAAGCTGCCATGATCCTCCCTCTGGAACCTGTGGTCAGGGTCGCTGCAGAGATCCTCCCTTTGGACCCAATCTGCCTGAAGGGCCCATACCTTGGTCAGGAGTCTTAGAAGGACTGCCCTGAGCCATGTCATAAAAAGGAGAAAACATCACATTGGACAGCCCCAATACCTGCATTATACAGACAGGAAACTCAGGTGCACTGGTAAGTGACCCCTAAGCCACTTCAGGGGAACACATGCATGCCCCTATTTCCACGCTGCACACAGGCTGGTTCACTGGACTTTCTTATCCGAGTGTGGACCTCCTGGCCTCGTTAACATAGGCAACAACCACCGAAACTTCCCATTGGTCCTTCCCACAGTGTTAGGCAAGTTTGTGCAGGAAGGTAATATGCAATTTCTGCTCTAGTATAGGGCTGGCTCCTTGGGAACTAGTTTTAATATTCCTGTTTAAATATACCTGCAGAATCACAAAATAATTAAGCAAAATAATTTGTTGCTGTGGAGGGTTATGGTGATAATTCTCTGAAGTCGTTTTTCCATTTAGCTTTTCTGATTGACTCCAAATACTACAGCACCACACGCTTCTTAGACTGGTGGATGCACAGCTCCACTTCTTTCCAGGGAGAACGCACAACAGCAGAATATCCGTGGCCTGACTGTCTGGGGCACCAGTATTACTACAAGATTTGGAAGAAGCAAAGTTAGGTCATTTCCAAGGTAAGGAATTAAAAACTTAACACTAAGATGAGGTGGGAAAGTCATATGCCATTAATAATTGTCAGTAATCTGTGCCTGAAATGTCAGACTTTCTCTGAGAAAGAACTCTGAGACCCTATTTCCCATTGTTTTAAATAGGAAAATCTAGAAGGCATAGCAAATCTATCGAAAAACTATACCAATTTCCTAAGTCACAATATGACACCTAGACTTAAGTTACGAACATCGTGTGCTCCTCATTTTGTTCCTTCCAACCCAGTCCCACAGGTCTTGAGTGCATGCTGTGAACACGGCACTGTGCTAGGTCTCGAGGCCTTGGTGAGCATCGTGGTGGGGGTGGACCTTGCTGTAGAAAGATGACATCATGAAATCTCAAATCCATGCCGCTTACAAAACTGAGGCAAAAATGGAAATACCCAGGCATCCATGCAAGGATGAGGGCATTAATAGATACTTGGGAGTATTAAAATCCATCTAATGGTGTCATGAGTGAATGTGTTCCACTTCAAAACAAAACACTGCTGTTATTCTGAGATATTGAGTTAGTATCTTTGTGCAAATATGCAGGATTTAAAATGACTATTGACATATAACATGCGTACAGAAATATATGCAGAAGTCATCCACGTAAATCACAAAGAATTATTAAAAAGTGAACACACTTGTGTGACCAAGAACTAGCACCAGCTTTACTCAGGCCCCGACAATCCCTTTCTCCCTATTTCCTCCCCAAAGGTAACTGATATCTTACCAGCGAACACTGTATGTCAAGTTTGTCTTCTTATACAAGTGTTTTATTACAGAACAATTTAAACAATATACAAAATAAACAAAATAGCACAGTAGGCCCGTCACCCAGTTTCAACAACTACTAATCATCTGCTATTTTTGTTTCATCCACACTCCATCCCATTCCCACCTCACTTTATTATTCTTTTAAGCCTTTGTGCATGTGTGGTGAGTAAGATGTATGCACACTGAAAGGCACAAATCTCAACCGTACAGTTTTGGCAAATAAACATGCCCATATAACTTTCATCCCTTTAAGAATAGGATATTTCCATCACCCCCAGAAAACTCCTTCCTGTTCCTTCCCAGGCTATTTTTTCCTTGCCCCGATGCAACCCCTGTTCTGGTTTATTCAGCATAGGTTCATCTTGGCTGAAATCATCCCATGTGTGTTGTTTTCTGTCCAGCTTGCCTCCCTCAGCACGAGGTTGATGAGTCTCTCTCAGCATGTGTGTGTCAGCATTTGCTCCTCGGCACAGCTGAGGGCGTTCTGCTCTGTGGAGGTCCCAAAGTGCACTCATCTTCCTCCTGGGGACGTGCAGGTCATCTCCTGCGAACAGTCTTGTAAAAACGTTTTTTGGCATGCTGTTTAATTCTTTTATTAACATTTAAGTGACCCACCTTTGTATTCTTACTGGGTCGTCCAGATTACAATATGCACCTTTAAGATATCACATCCTACCTAGACTTAATAGTGCACCAGTTTAATCAATGTAAAATATGGAATCCTTGCTACAGAACAGTTCCATTTACCTCTGTCTGTCCTTTGTGCTATTGCTGTCATAAATTTCATATCTACTTATGTTATAAATCCCACAATACAGTGTTATAATTTTTGCTTTAGACAGTCATAGGTATTTTAAAGAAATAAGAGGGGCCGGCCCCGTGGCTTAGCGGTTAAGTGCATGCGCTCCGCTGCTCGCGGCCTGGGTTCGGATCCCTGGTGCACACCGATGCACCACTTCTCCAGCCATGCTGAGGCTGTGTCCCACATACAGCAACTAGAAGGATATGCAGCTATGACATACAACTATCTACTGGGGCTTTGGGGGAAAAATAAATAAATAAATAAAATCATAAAAAGAAATAAGAGAAATAAGTGTTTGGAAAGGAAATGCTTTGAGACTCTGCAAATGTACTGTTTCTTCTTTAAGTTTCATCCACAGTTTTTGCGTTCATCAGTCATTCTTTCCAACAATAATTATTACTGTAGTGTTAAAGTGGCAATTTTCTATTTCATGCTATCTAGCGCTTTTATTATTTGGAATTCTGTGAGCAAGATTTCTCCCCCCCCTTCCTTCTTCCTTTCTTTCTCTCATTCTCTCATTCTTTTTTTTCCCCTTTTTTCTTTCTTCCTTCCCTTCCTTTCTTGTTTAATCTTTTTTATATCAGTATAGCCTCGTGGATATTTATTTTATTCTCTGAGTAATTACCCAATGCTACCATTATTTATTTTGTTGCTCAGAGTTTTCCAGCTTGAGTCATTGGAAAGTCTTTCAGATTGATTCCTTTTGACATGTCCCATCATTTTCTGTGTACTTTTTTTTTGAAAGCACTTTCCTACTTTCTGGCACTACAAGATGATCCAGGCTCATCTTGTATTTTCCATCTCCAGCCCTAGAATTAGCCATTTCTCCAAGAAAATCTGCTTTATTTTATTGGAGAATGATATTTAAAAAACAAGATCTGGGAGCTAGGTGTGCTCATTAATACTAGAGTGTCACTGCTTCTGGACCCTCTCAGCAGAGCTTGGAAATGTATGTATGAATATAAACTCAGGTAGACAAATCTGTCTATCGATCTATCCATCTATATATCAGTCTATCTATCTATTTGGATAGATATATTAAAAGAGACATGGATTCATACTGATACTTCGAACTCCAATCCAGCACCACAGAGTTTATTCTAGCATTCTCCTTTTGTTTATTTGTAACTTCTTTCACCAACAGTGAGAAACTTAACTCCAGTTAGCTACAATATATTTACTATGTCAACTAGTTTCAGAATTGCTAATCCATACCCTTATGAAAAACAAATTGACCACCTAGAGTACAGTGTTTGTGTCCAGTACTTTAGTTCTACAGTATCCCGTCAAATCACTATCTTCCAAAGTAACTTAGGTCAGGACCTTTCATCCCCACCCCTTCTGTATGGTTAGGTCACATGCTTGTAATACAGTGAGATTCATTTGTCACTGCATTCCATCTGAGTTCCCCAGCATCCTGATTGATTTTTAAAATTTGCAGAGTAAAATTCACTCTTTGTGGTGTACAGTTCTATGGGTTTTGACTTTACGGTCATGCATCCATACCCACAGTACCATACAGAGCTGTGTTTTTCACCCCCAAAGTTCTCTCATGCTATCCCTTTGTATTCAACCCCTTCCCCTACTCCATCCCTTGGCAACCACTGATCATTTTCCATCCCTGTAATTCTGCCTTTTCTAGAAAGTCATATAAATGGAATCATATACTATACAGCCTTTTGAATCTGACTTCCTTTACTTAGAGAAATGCATCCAAGGTTCATCCATGTTGTTGTGTGAATCAAGAGTTTATCCTGGGGCTGGCCCCGTGGCCTAGCGGTTGAGTGCATGCGCTCCCCTACTGGCAGCCCAGGTTCGGATCCAGGGCACGCACTGACGCATCGCTTCTCTGGCGATGCTGAGGCAGTGTCCCACATACAGCAACTAGAAGGGTGTGCAATTATGACATACATCTATCTATTGGGGCTTTGGGGGGAGAAAAGGAGGAGGATTGGCAATGGATGTTAGCTCAGGGCTTATCTTTCTCACACACACACAAAAAAAGAGTTTATCCTTTTTATTGCCAAGTAGTATTATAATGTACCAATGCAACACAGTTTCTTTCTCCATTCACCTGATGAAGGACATTTAGCTTATTTCCAGCTTTTGGCAATTATGAATAAAATGGCTATAAATATTCCCACAAAGATTTTTGTTTAAACATTAGTTTTCAATTTTCTTCAGTAAATACCTAGGAGTGGGATATCTGAGTCATATAATAAGTATATGTTTAGCTTTATAAGAACCTGCTCAACTGTTTTCTGAATGCAACTATCATGTTGCATCCCCAGTTCTAATTGCTCCTACTCCTGACCCACCTCCTCATGTGGTATTTGCAATTTTATTTTTTATTTCAGGCACCTAATAGGCGTGCAGCATCTTATTGTGGCTTCTGCTTCATTTTTGAAAGTGAGTTCTGCTAAATATAGAATCTTGTGTTGACTTTTGGGTTTTCTTTCTGCACTTGAAAGATGTCATTTTGTTGTTGAGTTGTCTCTTTTGTTTTTGATAATATATTATCCATCATTCACCTTATTTCTCCCTGTATGTAATGTCTTCCCCTGTATATATGTATTTCCCTGACTGCTTTCAAGATTTTCTTTTTATCTTTGGATTTTAGTAGCTTGACTATCATGTACCTAAGTATGCTTTTAATTTATATTTTATTTTGTGAGTTTGCTGACTTTCTTGGATCTAAAATTTTAGATTTTCCAAGAAATTTTGGAAGTTTTATGCTATTACTTATTGATTTGCCTTTCTGCCTCCTTTAATTTTTCTGTCTTTCTCCTCTCTGCTGGGGACTCAATCATCTCACAGGTCATAAGGCTCTCTTCGTTTTTCTTCAAAATTTTTACATTCTTTTCTTCAGACTGGAAAATTTCTATTGCTGTATCTCCATGTTTTTTCTACTGTTTCTCATCTACTTGTAAACTCAAATGTATTTATTTTATTTCATCTTCCTATTTGGTTCTTTTGTGTAATTTCCACTTCTCTGCTGAGTTCCCACATCTGTTCATTCATTATGGGAATATTTTTCTTTACCACCATGATCATCTTTATAATAGCTGCTTTCGTATTCTTGACTGCTAATTGCAACACATTGGAGGGAGTTTCTACTGCCTGCTTTTGGTCACATATGGATTACATTTTCCTGTTTCTTCAAATCTCATGATTCTTTTAAATTGTGTACTGGAAATCATGAAAGATAGGTATAGAGGCTCCGGATTCTGTTGTATTACTTTGAAGAGTGTTGTTACTTTTCTAGCAGGGAATCAACTTGGCTGGACTGAAATTCCAATCCTATCTCCTTTACAGTGGCCATAGCTGAAATCCTCAGTCAGTTCTTTCATCTTCCAACTGCTGTTTTTACACTAGGCCTTCTGGGGCCTACCCTGTATGTGTGTTGTTCAAAGATCTGCCAATTTGGTGTGTGTGGGGGAGAGACTTACATATATATTTTGAGATTTTCCTCTTTGTGTCTCCCTCCCTTCCAGAATTTCTCCCCTAACTTTCCAGCTACTCTGCCAGCCCAAAAATACATCCTGTAACATTACAAGTAAGACTGTAGTTTTTCCCCTGTCTAGGCCATGTACAGATTTTGGAATGCTTTGAGGCAAAAGATTCAAGCTTGCAAATATCTCCTGGTGCAATTCCCATCATTTAAGGGAAGATTCCCTCTCAATTCAGCTTGCTTTTGGAAGTGATTTAAACATACACACATATACACATTTATTAAATGTGTTTTATATATAGCTACACGAGTCTGTATAAATATATATAATATTTTGTGCAGATTTTATCATTGTTATCTGTGAGAGTGTTAGTTCAACAAGCTACTCCACCATTAGTAGAAGCCAGACCTCGGTTTTGTTTCTTTCTTGGATTTTATATAAATGGAATTATAAAATATATAGCCTTTTGAATATAATTTCTTTTATGCAGCATTATGGTTGTGATATTCATCCATGCTATTGCATGTAGCTAGTGTTTGTTCATTTGTTGAAAATAAGTAATTTTTTAATGGTCATAAAATATGCAGAACATAAAATTGTAACCGTTTTTAAGTGTACAGTTCAGCGACATTCAATACCTTCACATAATTGTGTAGCCATAACCTCCAACCATCCACAGAACTATTTTCACCTTGCACTGAAACTTTGTGCCCATTAAGCAACAACTCCCTGTTATCCCTCCCTCTTGCCCCTAGGAACCACCATTCTCCTTTCTATTCCTATGAATTTGACTACTCTAATTACCTTATATGAGTGGAATCATACAGTATTTTTCTTTTTGTGACTGGCTTTATTTCACTTAGCATAAATTCCTCATGGTTCATCCATGTCATAACATGTGTCAGAATTCCTTCCTTTTTAAGGGTGAATAGTATTCCACTATGTGTATACACCACATTTTTTTGGCAGCTCATCCACTGATGGACACCTGGCTTGATTCCAGCTTCCAGCTATTTTAAATAATGCTGTTAAGAACATGGGTGTACATATATGTCTTTATACCTCTGCGTTCAGTTCTTTTGGGTGTATACCCATAAATGGTGTTCTCAGATTCACTTTTTCACATATAACAGGGTTCCCTACACCTCCAAGAAGCAATTCTTGGAATGCCAGCTGGTTGCCAGATAATTCTACTCAATTTGATGCTGACAACCCAGAGATACATCAGATTCTACAGGTTGATGGCTCCGTCCTATAATTCTGCGCACCCATCCAACCTCACCTTTACTTCAGATGCCAGTTACAAGCCCAGGTTGTTACCTGTACTTCTGACTTACTGGCTATAAACCAGAGGTTCCCACAACCTCCTCCTTGGGTTTGATTAATTTGCTAAAGTGGCTCACAAAACTCAGAGAAACATTTACTAGATCACCAGTTTATTATAAAAGGATATAATTCAAGAAGAGCCTGTTGGAAGTGGTGCATAGGGAAAGCTATGGAGATAGTACACAAAGCTTTCATGCCATCTCCAGGTGCACCACTCTCCAAGCAGTCCTTGTCATTGCCAACCTGGAAGCTCTCTGAACCGCCTTCTATTGGGATTTTTATGGAGGCTCTCTCACATAGGCATGATCAATTATTAACTCAGTTTCCAGCCCCTCTCCTTTCTCTGGAGGATAAGAAGTAGGGCTAAAAATTCGAAGCTTCTAATCAGGGCTTGGTCTTTCTGGTGACCAACCCCCATCCAGGAGCCATCCAGGAGCCCACCCAGAATTGTCTCAATAGAACAAAAGATTCTCTTAGTGTTCTTATCACTGGGGAAATTACAAAGGTTTTAGGAGCTCTGTGCCAAGAACTGGATGCAGAGGCCGATAAATATGTTTTTTATTATTTCAGAACCCATAAGTGGAAATTCTAGATCATATAGTAATGTTATTTTCAATTTTTGAAGGAACTGCCATACTGTTTTCCACAGTTTTATATTCTCACACTCAGAGCACAAGGGTTCCAATTTCTCAACATCCTTGCCAACACTTGTTATGTTCTGATTTTGTGATAGTAACTCTCCTAATGGGTGTGAAAAGGTAGCTCATTGTGCTTTTATTTCACATTTTCTTGATACTTAGTGATGTTGAGCATCTTTTCTTGTGTTTCCTGTTCATTTTATATTTTCTTTGGAGAAATGTCTATTCAAGTATTTTGTGCATTTTTAAATTGAGGTTTTTTTTATTGTTGAGTTGTAGAAGTTCTTTATTTATTCTAGATATTAATCCCCTATCAGATTTGTGATTTGCAAATATTTTCAACCATTCCATGGTTTGCCTTTTTACTCTGTTGATAGTATCTTGTGATACAGAAAACTTTTTCGTTTTGATGAAGTCCAATTTGTTATTTTTTTGTTACTTATGTCTTTGATGTCATATTAAAGAAATCATTTTTGCAATGGCATTTGGACCCAATGACATACAGGTTTTACCATGTGTTTTCTTCTAAGGATTTTATAGCTTCAACTCTAACATTTATATCTTTGATCCATTTTGAGTTAATTTTTGTATATAGTGTAAAGTAAGGGTCCAACCTCATTCTTTTGCATGTGGGTATCCAGTTTTCCCAACAACATTTGTTGAAAAATTGATCTTTTCTCCAATGAATGATCTTTGTACCTTTGTCAAAAATCATTGGACCATATATGCAAAGTTTTATTCCTGGGCTCTCTGTGCTATTTCATTAGTATAGTGTGTGTATTTATGCCAGTACCACACTGTTTTGATTACTTTATAGTAAGTTTTGAAATCAGGAAGTGTGAGTTCTCTAACTTTGTTCTTCTATTTCTAGATTGTTTTGGCTATTCAGTGTCCCTTGAGAGTCCATATGAATTTTAGGATAGATTTTTCTATTTTTGCAAAACCATCATTTGGAATTTTTACCTCTTTGAGTAAGTTGATTCTTAAGTATTTTACTCTTTTGTTGCTATTGTAAATAAAAATGTAAAGTTTTTAAATTTCTTTTTCAGATTACTTATTATTAATGTATAGAAGAACAACTAGTTTTTGCATGTTGATTTTGTGTTGCACTACTCTGCAGAATTTACTAGTTCTAACAAATTTTTGGTGGAAGTTTTAGGGGTTTCAACATATAAGATACTCTTTGTAAACAAATATAATATTACTTCTTCTTTTCAAATTTGGATGCTATTTCTTTCTTTTTCTTGCCTAATTGCTTTGGCTAGAACTTCTAATACCATGTTGAATAGAAGTGGTGAAAATGGGCCTTCTTGTCTTGTTCCTGATCTTAGAGAAAAAGCTTTCAGTCTTTCACCCTTGAATATGGTGTTCTCTGTGGATTTCTATATATGGCTTTTATTATGTTGAAGTAGTTTCCTTTTACTCTGAGTGTTTTTTTAGTGATTTTAGCATGAAAACATGTTGAGTTTTGTTAAATGCTTTTTCTGCATCCATTGAGATGATCATGTGTTTTCTTCCTTCATTCTGTTAATGTAGTTTATTACATTAAATCATTTTCATATATTGAAACATCCTTGTATTCCAGGAATAAATCCCACTTAAAAATGCTGTATAATCCTTTTAATATGCTGATGAATTTAGTTTATTACTATTTTATGGAGGATTTTTATATCAATATTCATCAAAGATATTGACCTATAGTTTTCTTTTCTCTTAGTGTCTTTGGCTTTGATATCAAGGTAGTGCTAATCCCATAGGATGACTTTAGAGGTATTTTCTCCTCTTCAACTTTTTGAAAGAGTTTGAAAAGAATTGGTGTTAGTTAATTAAAAAAAAAGTCTTTGGCCCAGGAATAAATTCAGCATAAAATAAATACAAATAAATATTTTTTAAAAATATGAAAAAGTTTTTTACTAAAAAAATTTAAAAATTAAGCAAGTACATCACTTATCACTTTATTTCTAAACAGTTTTTTAACCTACTAGTAAGCATGAACAAATTGTTAGAATTAAAATGACTGAAGTGTTCATTTTCTTCATTGCAAGTTTTCTGACAGAAGTATATGATGCCGTCATGTATGACATCTTTTATGAAAAAATGGTCATTTTTTGTAGTATTTGAGAATATTGTGAATTTTCCCAGTGGCCTCTGACAATACTCTGATATGCAAAGTTATCTTTTCAACATGTATGTCTCATCATCATCCTTACCAAATTAACAAACTCAGGTGCTAATTAATCAACTACTTTTCATATGATTCAGGTTCTCCACCACCAATATCCCTAAGCATCAGGAAATTCTACAACTTCTGCAAGATTAACGATTTTACCTTACACTGTATATATCTCACGTGGTTTAAAACATCCAAAATCCTTGATAAACTGACCCTGCCCACACTAAAGTATTGTGAATTATAAAATATGGTCTCTGTTAAGTGGGGAGGGATTTCAGGTTGAACTTAATTTTATAAGTGGTCAATTTATTACAGTGTACTGTTCTGTTACGTATTTCACTTCTTTTCTAAAAAAAAGTGATAGTTGAGGGCACTTAGATAATAAAAATTTGAGAAAATAAGGAACTGATACACACTGTAAGCTTCAAGTGTTTTCAAGCATAAGATACAATAGGAACTAAAACTATGAAATGGCAGAGGAAATAGAGATAAAGGGATGAAGTTGCAAAACTGAATCTATAATAATATCTCAATGGCTAACGTTGTGGTGCCAAGAAGGTGGTGAAGTCAAAGAATTCATAAAGATGATAATAAAGACACTACAAAGAAAAAAACTGAAATTTTCATAGAGAGAATTTTTACAGTGATATGACAGATAGAGAACAGGGAAGAGAAGTTTGAGTGAGAGACTATCTGCTTCTTAAATTATTTCCATTGTAGAGAACAACAAACCAATTTGCTGAAATCTTTATTCCCCTCTATGACCCTATCTTTACCTGCAAAATCTAAGCCCTGAATCTATGTCACAGTCCAATTTTTCCATCCCTGGAGAACAGAGCAATTTATCTCATATGAAACCTCAACAGCTCAGGCTGTGAAACAAGGCCGGCCATCCATTCTCACAGAGGAGCCAACTGGAGGTAGGATTTTTGGTTCTGAATTCAGCTAAATATCTTCAAAGAATTGTATCTGGCCTTCCTTATCCAGGGCTATCAGTGAAGTGCTGGCTGGCTTTCAGAGAAGAGCAAGTCACAGTCAGTGGAGACATTTTCTGTTGAGCTCTCTAGAGAAGGCTGTGGGGCTTGTCAGTAAGAGTTTTCTATGAGGATTAAATTTTTTTATTTTATTCAGAGATTTATAAAGAAATTTACATGGTAAGAATTATTATCAACAAAATACGTTGTCTATTCTCTGGTCATTTAAGCAAAATCTTCCTCTCAGGGACAACCCATGGACAAAGCCCAGATTTAATCTCCAAGAGTCTGCTAGGCACTCTGTGGTCCATGGGAAGCCCTCAAGTTGGCAGCCTGTTTCCTTGTGTGCTGTGCTGGTGTTCAATCTTCCATCTCTTCCGGGTACAACTAGAGAGACGCCTATCAGATCATCAAGGGACTTGACATTGGAGAAATGTACTTTTCATTATCTTTAGACTTCTACACTTTTCAAAAAGACTCTCAGCATTTCCAGTAATTGTGCAGCAGTTTACCCAACACTAAAGTTCTCACTATTAAAAGTTAAAACAAATAAATTTTAAAAAGGAAAAAGTGATCTTTGCAATTTTGTACAGAATCTATATAAAGGGGGCATCCTTATAAATGGAGGTAATGGTGCTCAGGGCAAGCTACCCCATTAGGCACCACCCTGGTGTGTGTATTGTTTCCAGCTGAAGACAATAAGGACTCAGAGAACTCAGGAAGTATATTTGAATTTCCCCTCCCAAACTGCCTAAAGAATTTAAAACAAAAAATCTGTTTCAGGAAGGAGTTATTATCATGATGGTTGTAAAGATAACGTAGGATAGAGGTTACAATAGGAAAGGCACCAAGCCCCTTTTATCAAAAACTGTATCTCTCACTGACCACATTATCTATAGATGACCCTGGGAAGAGTTGTCAGGCAAACATTTGCATTTCTATCTCCATGTGAGTTGTCTTCTTGCCCTCTGTGGTCCTAGACCACTACCCACCCCCAAGACCTTCCTCCTCTTTAGCTACAACACTTAATCGGGCAGCTTAGACAGAGGGACGAGTTGCTCATTTCTGAGTTTCTCCCATTTATACATGTTATTAAACTTGGTATTATTTTCTCCTGCTAACCTGTCTTGTTAACTATTTGGCCAGCCATGAGAACCTTAAGAAAAGGGAAAAGGGAGATTCTCTCACTCCCTCAACAGTTTTTGCACCCAACGTGGGGCTACACTGCATGGCAAGTTACGTTCTCTGGCTGGAAGAAATGCCTTCTCCCTAGATTACTGCAGGGGATGAAATACGGGACCCCCTGACGATAGCCGGCAAAATGTAAGATTCTTACCACGTCAGCCTCCCGGAATCTCTACCTGTGGAGTCCGGTGGAAGGAGGTGGTGAGAAATTTTTTCTCTTTCAAAATTTAGATTGGCAGGAGCAAATATTTGGGAAACTAGTTTCTTGTGCTTTTAGTGACACTGGTAAATTTGGTAGAGTACTCTTGGTTTTGATCTTGATCCCTTTTCCTCCCAGAGATAGTCTCTGTTTTTCTCTTTTGTCTCTGTCTTTTGTATCGTGTGTCATAAGAAGGAAATACCATAGGGTAGGACGCAGGCATAGACCCTATAAGCCTAATGTCCGGGCCGGCCCCACAGACTGATGTGTTTGCGGGTCTCACCAGACTGGCGTCTATTTAGACAAACTTTGCTGTGGGTTAATATGCACATGAAGTGAAGGCCATTGCCAAGGGCATCTTGGAAGCCAAAAAGGTCGCAAATTTGGTGGGCACAGGTCGAGCAGTTAAGAGCCATTAGGGCACTCGCCACTTTCAAAAGACTCCCGTGACAGGATAAGTTGGGTCACGGAACGGGGTAGATGACAGAGGTCCCCCGCCAACTGCAAGAAAATGTCCATGCAATGACGAGGTACTCTGTAAAGCACACAGTCCCCAACCCCGTGGCATCTCCCCCCCCAGGTATTATTCTGACTCAAAGAGACCTAAGGCGTGGCTAAAGCTGTCATTGTGCACATAAGAAAAGAACCGGATGAGGTTTTTCCTTCTGTCTTGTTCTGTGTCCTGAGAAAACTTGGCTTTGTGACCAGTGAGAATATTCTCCTTGGTCTCCACCATACGGAAGGTGCATTTACCGGGGTGCCCCTTGGTGGCCAGTCGAATAGACTGGGGTTCTGAACTGTCTCTTTGTCTGGCTGTGCCAAGCTCTCAGGGGAGTTTGTCATAAAGGACCTAGTCCATAAGGGCTTTTGTCGTCTTAACCTTAGTTGCTTGTTAGTGCTGGAAAAATCCCATTCCAATATTGCCTGCCCGGTGTCACAGATTAGCGGGTCTGTGACTGGAGGCGTCCCACACTATTGTAGGAGACCGGAGACACCGTTTTCACTACACTATCCTTACCGCCTGTGTAACGAAGGTCTTTACTTTCTCTGAATATCTTTGGGAGTGAATTCTTTGGATCATGGGGGCTACATCATCTGCGCCCTCACCAGGGACGCCTCTTGCGTCCATGGTAAAGATTTATTCTAAGCATGGGAAAGTTACCACCGGGTCTTTCCTTAAAAAGGCTTATTGGATCGAGTCACTATTGGAATAAATAGACAAATGAAGATCCTACTCGTCAATGGCCCGACGACAGATCCTTTGAATTGGGAAAACTTCTAAATTGGGGAAAAAAAATATGTTTTGAGAGCTCTCACACAATTGTTTAATTGGTACCTAAAAAAGGGCCAGAAAAAGGAAGGGAAAAATTTAAATAGCCTTAAGAGCTTGACTCAGGTTACAATTGAATTGAGAACATGTAAAAGTGTAAGTGTTGATAAGATTATAAAGGTTGGAATGTTTGAGCTAATTTTATATAAAGAGGTTACATCAACTTTGCCTGTGTATGTTTTAAAATGTCTGACTGGGAATGCTTCCCTTGTCCAAAATTAGAAGACCAACACCTATTGATAAAAATCTTAATGATAACTATGTTTAAAGGTATAAGAGGTGATGAAATTTACATGAACTTTTGTACAAAAAACTGATGTTATTTCTATTACAGAACTGGTTAACAAAAATAATAGTTTAAATGATGGCTAATTTTATCTAATGTCTTATGAAGTCTTTTAGACAATCTAAATAATTATTGGGAACAAGTAACTAAATAGTTGTGAAAAAGATGAATGTTGGGTGAACTTTAAATAATAATTATGTGTTATGGTGGTTACATCTTCCAAAATCTTTTTGGTGACTTAAAACTTTAGAGTTTTGCTAAATTTTGTGATAAAAATTCACTGAGTATCATCATTTCCAAATAAGATGAGATATTAGACATTGATTGCTAAACTCACGATTGTCTACTTTTGGCTTTTCATTACAGGAAAACTAAAAGGTGTTTTGGGTCTATTGGTAAACATGTGTTTTATTAAAAGATTGTACTATAAAGTAACATATTTCTAGAAGTTATGAAGTGTTTATAAATTTTCCAAGCCACAATATACTAATGTAAAAGAAAGTTTATAATGGTTTACTTAGTTTTTACTTACAAATTGGGGTTTCTAAGAGTTAAAATTTCTAATTAGTATATGTGATTGAAGCTACTAAATATTAAGAAAAAATATGTCTGTGTACAAGGAAAATAAGATGTATAAAGAATGAACAAAGAATGGAAATATTTTGTTTGATTAAGAAAGATAAATTTGTCTTCAAGTAGTAGGAGGGAAAAGAAAGACATGGGACAAATTCTGAATGTAAAAAGAAAGTTATAGGTTTGTGGAAGAGGAATTCTGGAAAAGGAGTTTTTGTATGGTCAAGTTTGCTCAGATTGAAATGAATTTAATTAAGTAAATGAATTTTAATATCAGAAGGAAGCTGGTACAAAATTATAATTTGGTCTTATTTCTCTTAAAAGGATAATTTTCTTGAACTTGATAAAGAGGTTATAAAAGATTTTTCTTTACCTTTGGGTAAGTCTACCTAAAAGACAGAAAAAAAAAACTGTTAAAATAATTTCCTGTGTTCAAAAGACTGAGGTTTCTCTATTAAGGTTTTTGGACTGTTAATGCTCTCTTTGCTTTAACGTTTTCTATTTTTGACAAGCTCCCCAAAATTCATATCTTAAATAAAGTGTTTTTTTTACTTTTTTTCTTTGAGAATTTTCAAAGGGCCCTGCAACTTCTTAAAGAAATTTGCTCTCTTCCTCTCAGGGGAAAGATACTAAACTTATTAGGCTTATTCCGTATGTTAAATTACATGGAAAGCATTGTCAGACAAGTGATGATAAGTCTGCTTAGGTGCTATTATGTGGGCAAATGTTATCGACATAGGTGTTTTAAAATTGTATAACATTACTGAAATTCTGATCTGTCCTGATTATCAGTCATAATTCTGGTTATTATTATTTTAAAGTGTTGTGTGTCACAAAATTAATCAAATTTCTCTGTCAATTGCCATTTTGAGGTCTTGTTGTTTACAGACTTATTTCTTTGCTCTAATGCTTTTGCAAAATATTTCAACTTCAGAAAAATTCATGGAAAGGACTCTGGCATTTACACTGGAGTACAGGTTTCTGACAAACTTTCTGATCATAAAACTGACCTTGGTAAGAAATTACAGAAACCTGATGGAAAGACTGATAACTTCATGAAGCTGCTAACAGAAAGATTGGGATCAAGAATGGATTACACAGGACTGAATGAACTGATAAGGATGATTATAATTTTTATGATTTTTCATTTGAAGTATTGCTGAATTTTTAATGTTTTGATTTTTCAGAGTTAAGGAAAACTTTTTCTCTTTTCTCCTGAGCTAGCTATGACTTATAACAATCTGGTAAATGATATTTTTGTAAGTAAAATTGAAATATTTCTCTATTTCTTAGATCTGATCTCTCGAATTTGGAAACTCTTAGTAAGTGAGTATTGTTGTTTTCATGGCAATATAGTTATCTGCATAAGTTCAATAAGAATCTGTTCTCCTTATAACAGGACATAATTGGAAACACTGGTTATATTACCAAGGCTGTGACTGGAAGATCATATTTGCGATATAACCATACAGCTTTTGAGGAATGAAGATTGGACTTTATGGAATAAAGCCACGTGGAAATATTGGCCTGGTACCTTATGTTCCAAGCAGCACTTACCAGGATAAGTAAAGAATGTCACTTATCTGGCAAACACAAGGAACCTCGAAATATTTTGGGGGAACCTAGGAACAGAGGAATTCACCCAAATTTGTAGGTATTACAGGCAAAGTCTGATGACAAAATCTTTGGCTTGGCTTTTCTGGCCTGGAGAGGCCTTTAAAGTTCAATCTGAGATTCCTTATAAAAAGTTCCAGCAAAGCAGACTTAAAAGAGCCTATGTGATCAATTGCTATTCTTGCTGTACTTATGTAAATAATTGGGCCAACACTATTGGAACTAGACTTATTTTGCAAACTAGTTAGTTTTAATTTGTCTATCTTTGATAAAAATGAGGGTGATCTTAGAAAGAAAAATTATATTTCAGTAAAAACTCTAGTGTACATTTGCGGATATTAGATCCTAGTTTTGTTAATTGTCTGTTAAGGTTTTTGTTTTATATCTGTTGACTGGACTGGATCCTGATTTCTTCTAGTCTCCTAAAATATCTGGCTACAGGTGTCCAAACTAACGTTTTTCATTTTTTCCATCATTTTCATTTGGAATCACTAAAAACTGAACCTGCCCTTTTTCCTGAAGCCTTACAAACTGAAGCTCATGGACTTGATATAAACTTAAGAGATTACCCGATGACATCATCAGAGACATTTTAAACTGCAAAAGATGCTTTGATGCTGACATCTAAAAATCTTCTTAACTAGCTGTCCCCTATACTCAGAAACTGCTTTACAACTTGCTCCAACCATTAACCTTGCTTTTATTTCGTTTACATAATAATGCTTCCATTAAATACTTGATTGCTTGCTTCCACAATATAGGTGTAACCTTGAGAGCCCACCTGCATCACCACTGTCAGGGGAAGAGGGGGAATCTCCCTCCGCCCTTTTCCTTAAGGTTCTTATGACTGGCCAAATAATTAACAAGACAGGGTAGCAGGAGAAAATAATACCAAGTTTAATAACACTTATACATGGGAGAAGGCAGGGACACTGCGTTTCTCAACACAATAGCAGATTCTCGTCTTAAATACCATGTCCAACCAAAGACAAGGAGGATGTTGGGGGTGGGAGTGTTAGTTACAGGAGATTATCACTAAAACACTGTAAACAAGAGTAAGATTTATTATGCGGTTTTAAGTCTTCACCTTCTACATTGATAAGTCTCTAGAAATGAGGTCGTCCCCCCTCTTCCCAATACAGAGAGGGAGATACTTTTACAAATGGAGACTTCCCTTGTAAATGATTGTCTGGTAACTCCTCTCAGGGCCATCCAGAGCCTGTGGCCAGAGAGACAGAACTTCCAATAAGATGGGCTTGTTGGTGCTTTTTCTATTGTAACCTCTATCCTACATTATCTTTATAGCAGTCATGATAATAACTCCTTCCTGAAACAGATATTTTGTTTTAAATTCATTAGGCAGTTTGGGAAGGGAAACTCAAATATTCTTCCTGAGTTCTCTGAGTCCTTATTGTCTTCAGCTTGAAATAATCCGCATACCAGAGTGGTGCGTCCTGGGGTAGCTTGCCCTGAGCACCAACAGTTCCCTCCTCTGAAACTTCCCTAAAAGTTTCACATATTAAAAGCTGAGCTGGTAACTGTGGAGAGAGAAATCGTGTTAGTATCCGAGTGATAAGAAGTCTGCAAAGAGAGAAAAGAAAGCAGATTAGAATGAGGATGAACAAACAGAAAAGAACAAATCGGAGCACATTTCCCCACACTCCATTAAACCAGTCCCCCAGTCCTGGAAATAAGTCAGTCCAATAAAATGTGTGAGCTTCGTTTATCTGATGAAAAATGTCAATCTTCTCTTTTAATAGATTTAAGTTAGATATTACTTGACCTGTTTGATTCACATAAAAGCAACATTTTTCTCCAATGATTGCACATGCTCCTCCTTGCTGGGCAGTGAGTACATCCAGAGCACGTCAATTTTGGAGCACCACAGATGCTAGGCTGTTAATTTCTGACTGGAGTATGTTCAAGGTTTGCATGGTGGTGTTGAACTCTTGCTCCATTACCATAAAGAGATTTAAGATTGCCTTTTCCAACTCATAATCTCCAAAGCTGGGGAATAGGACTCTCAAGGCTGAAAAGAACTTGGAGTTGTGATATACAAGTGGATTTTCCACGATTTCTCGACTGACACGTCTATGTGGCACAATCTTATGAACAAACGAACCCAAGTTTGTAATTTGGCTGGCATTTAAGGTGGAGTGTTTGGTGACAGATGGAGCCAGGTATCCAAGTCTGCATCGTCCTGACCAATTAGGTGGGAATCCTTTATACACTTTGTTGCCGCATAAAATGAAAAGACCAGTGTAGTTTAAAGACCAGTGTAGTTTAAAGACAAGGTTAGAATTGAGTCTGTAGTTCCCAGGATCTGGACTATTTCATGATCTGTGCCACTTGCACTGTTACTACCTAAACATCTCCATTTCCCAAGAGCTCCTGTCAGTCTGCGAGAACAGAACAGATTGCAGAACAGCTGGTACAGGAGGCCTGCAGTCTGATTTTGGCAGCTATAAAGCCTGGTCTTTTCACCTGACCAGGTGAGTCCAGATCTTTGATCCACCCATATATAGTCTGTGGCATTGGGCAGCTTAACCATGTGGATAGCTGCTATACCCCAAGTTGCACACGGGTGGCTCGTAAGCCATCCAGAGCACTTGGTGATTTGGCAAATGTTTGTGCCAGAGGGAGTAGTGATAGAGTCACTTACAATTCCCTTGAGAGTTCTGAAGATGCCACCTGCGGAATCAAACCACAGAGTTTGACTGCAATATTGTCTCGGTATGTCACCCAGGAAAGGTCCAGCGCCATGTTTACTTTCAATGCAGAGGGAAAAACTTTCACTTATTGCTTGTACTTGGGCAAGGGACAGTCTTTGACCTTTTAAGTAGTCTTTCTGGGGCCCAGGTGACTCACCAGGAGATGAAGCAGAGTGAAGTTTCCCTTGCTGCGGATATCATACTCTGTTATTCATCCATTTTCCGTACTTAGTCCACCAGGTGTTCATATCAGCAGGAACAAAGACTAGTTCAGGTTCTTTTGCACTATCTAGCTGTTGACATAACCAACAGTCAGATTGATTAGTTAGCGTGGCTAGGGCTTGGTAAACTGGCATAAGGGGGTGTTTGGTCTGTGCCCGACCTGTTGAAAAGGAGAGGGTTAGTAAAAGCAAGACACAGATCGGAAAAGAGCCCATAGCAGAGACTTAGAGAGGGGAAGAGGGACAGATAGAGACCAGCACTCTCCAGTCAGCTTTCTAATAAATGATTAAAAAAAATATATAGGGGCCGGCCCGGTGGCGCAAGCGGTTAAGTGCGTGCGCTCCACTGCGGCGGCCCGAGGTTCGCTGGTTCGGATCCCGGGCACGCACGGACGCACTGCTTGGCAAGCCATGCTGTGGCGGCGTCCCATATAAAGTGGAGGAAGATGAGCACAGATGTTAGCCCAGGGCCGTCTTCCTCAGCAAAAAAAGAGGAGGATTGGCGGATGTTAGCACAGGGCTGATCTCCTCACAAAAAAGAAAATATATATATATATGTATATATATATATATACATATATATATATCCACTAATAGTTTGTGTGTGTGAGTGTGTATATATATCCTGAGTTTTAAAGCAAGGTGGAGGAAATGGGTCAAAGAAGGTTTTCTTGATCCGTGATCTTGGGAAAAGCTGTCTACTTCGTGATGTCGGCTGCTTCTGGGGTCTGGGTTTTGGCCCTCGAAATCCTTAGTTTAAGGTCACCTGTGGGGATTATCTCTCAGCTGTCTTGAGAGCGACGTTCTGGGTCTATTTTGGTGT